>NC_139221.1:307065061-307655061 GCF_055691185.1 Crinia signifera | reverse complement strand
GTGACTGACACTCTGTGTGCTGCTCCGAGCTGCCAAGTTCCATCTCATGGACCCAAACAGCAGCGGTTCCTGGGTTGAGTGCCCTGTGGCAGCCTACTACAGCACTCTGTATATGGACTGCAGCTGCATGCAGTCTACCTGGCTCACTGCAACAGGAAAGGAAGGTAGGGGGGGGGGGGCGCTGAGTGCCCTGTGCCAGCCTACTACATCACTCTGTATATGGCCTGCAGCTGCATGCAGACTACCTGGCTCACTGCAACAGGAAAGGAAGGTGGGGGGGGGGGGAGAGAGAGGGGGGGGCTGAGTGCCCTGTGCCAGCCTACTACAGCACTCTGTATATGGACTGCAGCTGCATGCAGACTACCTGGCTCACTGCAACAGGAGAAGAAGGGGGGGAGAGAAAGAGGAGAGGGGGGAAGTGGGGCTGAGTGCCCTGTGGCAGCCTACTACAGCACTCTGTATATGGACTGCAGCTGCATGCAGACTACCTGGCTCACTGCAACTGGAAAGGAATGGGGGGGGGGGGGGCGCTGAGTGCCCTGTGCCAGCCTACTACATCACTCTGTATATGGACTGCAGCTGCATGCAGACTACCTGGCTCACTGCAACAGGAAAGGAAGGTGGGGGGGGGGGGAGGGGGGGGAGGGGGGGGGGGGGTGGCTGAGTGCCCTGTGCCAGCCTACTACAGCACTCTGTATATGGACTGCAGCTGCATGCAGACTACCTGGCTCACTGCAACAGGGAGAAGAAGGGGGGGGAGAGAAAGAGGGGAGGGGGGAAGGGGGGCTGAGTGCCCTGTGCCAGCCTACTACAGCACTCTGTATATGGACTGCAGCTGCATGCAGACTACCTAGCTCACTGCAACAGGAAATGAAGGGTGGGGGGGGGGAAGAAAGAGGAGAGGGGGTAGAGCTGAATGCCCTGTGCCAGCCTACTACAGCACTCTGTATATGGACTGCAGCTGCATGCAGACTACCTGGGTCACTGCAACAGGAAAGGAAGGTGGTGGTGGTGGTGGTGGTGGGGGGGGGGGGGGGGTTGTGGATGGTAACCGGACGTTTTCTGGGCTTGAATAAAAAAAAAGCCCAGGCATATTTGAGGAGGATCTGTGATGTAATCGATGACGCTTCAAGCCCATCTCAGTCGAAGAGAAGTGGCAGCCTTAGCCTTCAGATGGCAAAGACGCTTCAATGTTCCGGGATTTGCTTATGGACCTGCGTATCCATAGCGATCTGTGATGCATTCGCAAATTTGGATGAGGGAATTTTTATTCCTGTCCGAGCGGCGACTCACTGCTCCCAGTCAACTCAAGCTGAATTAGGCCCGATATAATAAAAAGGCTAAGCTTGCCCGGATTGCACATTCAATGCGATCTGGTTGCAATCTTACCTCCCAGGAAGACAATGCAATATTTGCCGGAACTACATCCCTGATCTGTAGGTTACAACGTGCTGCTACAATATGGGATGTTGCTATGGGCAACCAATCAGAATCTATTTCTTGTTTATTTAGCACCTTCTAGATTAGAAGACACTAGAATCTGATTGGTTGCTTCTAGCAACATCCCATCTTCAATAGAACTCCCATCTTAGTAAATAAAACCCATAGACAGACAGATCATGCGGATCACGCGGCCCCTCCAGAAAGATGGGCAAGCTCACCCCGCATAGCCGCTGTAAGCTGCCCACTTACAGAACACAAGCGGGCAGACTGTGCAGTATCCAATGACGCAACTCACGGCAATGTAGCGTAGTGTATTTATGGAGATGTATGGCAGTGGCTGATCTACAATCACATGACTGAGTGGCCACGCCCCTGATCCAACCACCTTTCCGCCGGCCACGCCCCCAATACACAGACCAGGCTTTCACCTCCCGCTGGATAGGGAAGCAGATCGGTAAGTATGATGTCATTGTCCAAGTGATGTTTATCTCATTGCTTGACCAAATAAACATAGCAGAATTTTGAACCTGTTGTTATGTGTCATCATTCTTTCGACATGTATGTACATGAAAGCATCTGCATATAATACTGCACAGAGCTTTCACAGAGTTCCTAGAGAAGAAATGCGACATCCCATTGGCTGGTTGTGGTTTACGACATGCACAAAGCTTTGGCGGTTCATGGTCAGTCTGTGTGCCTATAATGTTCTGCAGAGCCCAACAGAATCAGGAGGCCAACCTGACCCATCTCCAGCTGATACTGCTACAGTATGGCAGTTGGTGGCAGTGGGGGTGTCTCCCCTATTTGAATTTAGAATTGTGCAGCCGCTTCCCTCTAGACCAACCACTGGTCGTCATACATTAGTTCAACAGGTTCAACATTTCAACAGATGGATGGTCGACAGTGTTGACAGGTCCAAAAATCAACATGGCTAGGGTTGACACAATTGTTTTAAATATCTGATTTCCCAATATTTGCATGCAGCGTTGGACTGGGGCATGAAGGGCCACCGGGGGGGGGGGAAGCAGTGGCAAATGCTCATGATTAGTGGTGTGGCCAGTCTCCAGAGGGGGTGTGGCCAGCTACCGCAGAGGTGTTGCTAACCATTAGAAAGTGCATGGGCTGAACCCCTTGATAAATATATATATAGTAAGCACTGTTAATGCATGCATGATAATTTACCATTTTAATAACAGCAACGCACTGTAGAAAATACACCATTGTCCTGCGCAGTATAATGTAACATATGTATAATGTATTTGATCCATAGCAGAGGAGGTGGATCCTCAGGCAGTGACACCATACTTGCCCACGCCCCCCCCCCTCCTTCCCCCACAACATGGCTGGGAGGCTATGGAAAACCGTCTGGCCTCTCCTGCCCTTCTGAAAGTTGGGCACATATTTTTTTTCTCTCTGCAAACAACAGAAGTGAGCGGTCCGTGGGGGGGCCGCATCATCGTAGCCCCGCCCACAATATAGAGTGCCTGGTTTTCAGCAATGTATAACAGAGTGGAGCCATGAGGATTTAATTGTGGAGCCACGCCCCCAGTAAGCCCACCTTCCTGTCCGGCCACACCCCCTATGTACCTAGCATGCTTCCTGCTCCCAGAGAAGGTGGCAGCAAAGTAGGTGAGCATGGGTATCTCCTGTACCCCTGTGGGCCAGTCCAACCCTATTTGCATGATTTAATATTCCTGTGGACATCTGTTTTTCTTGGGATGCCAAACCTGGGGCATTTTTTCAATCCCAGGATTCGAGAAAAATGCTCAATCCGGAATTCCCGTGATCCTGGGATTGGCCTCCCTAATTTAAAAAAATGCCCTCACCCCCCACAACACATTGTGCGACCAGAAGCAGGGGTTTGGACGATCGGAGCAGCGACCAATCCGCGGTGCAGAGGGGTTTCCAGGAGTGGGTGTGCGGACATTTGGCGGTGCAGTGGGGTTCCGGGAGCGGCAACGATTGGTGGTGCGGTGGAGTTCCAGGAATGGCGGCTCATCGGTGATGTGGCCAGCAGGATTGGCCACCCTATCTGTATCTCTTAGGTATAGGTGAGTAAAGCATAAGAAGAAATGGTACGATTTTGATCGCGGCATCGTTAGTAAAAAATCGCGGGCATCGCATGCACTAAAAAATCGGGTGCGATGCGACCGACGCGATGCCCGCGATTTCCCATAGGGAACAATGTTAAATGTCTCAATTGACCCGATTTTCCTGTTCAATGCCTCAATTGACCCGATTTTTCCATAGGAAACAATGTTAAATGGACCACAGAGGCCAAATAGGCACCCTGAAGTTTGAAATGGCCCAAACAATTGTTAACGCCACCCCACGATCAACGTGAACCCGAAGCGTGGTGAGCGCAGCGAACCCGCGAGGGGCGGCGGTACGCGTCCTACGACCTTTTCATACCCCCACTATCCACGTCGGCGTGGAGTTGAGAATAGAAAGTGTGGCGAGCGCAGCGAGCCACCAAGCCCGAAGCGTGGCGAGCGCAGCGAGCCCCGCGAGGGGACGCGGACAGTTGTGAAGCCCGCGAGGGGACGCGGATACCTGTGAAGGTATCCGCGTCCCCTCGCGGGGCTCGCTGCGCTCGCCACGCTTTGGGCTCGGTGGCTCGCTGTGCTCGCCACACTTTCTATTCTCAACTCCACGCCGACGTGGATAGTGGGGGTATTAAAAAGGTAGTAGGACGCCTACCGCCGCCCCTCGCGGGCTCGCTGCGCTCGCCACGCTTCGGGTTCACGTTGATCGTGGGGTGGCGTTGACAATTGGGGTGGCCATTTCACACTTTAGGGTGCCTATTTGGCCTCTGTGGCCCATTTAACATTGTTTCCTATGGAAAAATCGGGTCAATTGAGGCATTGAACAGGAAAATCGGGTCAATTGAGACATTTAACATTGTTCCCTATGGGAAATCGCGGGCATCGCGTCGGTCGCATCGCACCCGATTTTTTAGTGCATGCGATGCCCACGATGGCCGCGATGGGCGCACTTCTAGGTAAAGAGTACCGAAGAAATCTTGTCTGAAGTATGGCGGATGAAGTGTGCCCACGAGAGTCTACGTTTTACTTATGGTGGTCACATATTAACAACCACACATGAAAAGGGTACTTCCTCATCTTTGCGGCTACTGCTTACGTCAGTTACGTTAGCCACTACGTGAATCGCGATTGTCCCCTCACGGGCTCATTTCGCTCACCACGCTTCGGGCTTGGTGGTTCGCTCCACTCATTCCAACTTTTCTAAAGTTAATAGATGGTAGCGTGGATACAGGAGGGTGGCGTGGACCCGAAAATAACCCTTGCGGCTCGCCATACACTACGTAAGTTCCGTTGCGTAATCGGTGGCTGCAAAGATGAGGAAGTACTAAAAAAGTAACAATTTATCAACCATTGTCATGTCCAGATCAAAGTGAGCCCCATCAGCCTACCTTCCCACACATGGTCATGCAAAACCAAAGTACCACGGAATTGAAAAGTGGGTGCATGGTGGTCAAATCTGTCAATTCCAATGCCTGGGGCTGACTCTTATCAAGTCTCGGGCAGGCAGGAGTTCAGCCACCACCTGTGGCAGTCCTTCATTTAAAGCTTGTTTCTATATGATATCAACTGAGCTAGAACTATTCCACACTTTGCGGAACGTTTTAACATAGAGTCATCGCTGACACATTATATTCCCTGTGAGCTATAATGTGTCACTGAAGCACACAGATCTCTTCTGTTTTGGGCACTCATCAAACATTATCTGGGGAGAGGTGACTATCATAAACCGTCAATCATGATTATCCCAGAACAGACCAGGAAGCAGTTCCTGCCTCGACCAATAGGGGAACAGATGACATCACTGGAAAACGATTTGGTGAAACATGGTAGAATTTAACGTCTTTGGAACTTCTCTGAGTCATATCCTTAGATAACTCTTTTTTTTTTCTCAGAGCCTTCAATCACAGGCACATTATTACCTAATATATGGGACAGACTGAAAGCTCTTTGATCTTCCAGCTCCCACAATGCTCTCTCTAAGGCCTCTTACTGCTATATAATATGGGTGAGGCAATGAATGCATTGAAAGGATTTAGTCAATGCAAAGGCCATATAATGATCTCTTGTACTTACAACTGAGCCGTGTGTGAGAGACTCCTATGCATTATATATATAGATGGCGGTCTGTGAGATTACATAGAAATGTTTTCGGACAGCATGGAATCATCATGGCCGTAGATTCTAGATTCTATACGGTGCACTAGCTTATTGTTGGAAAGCATTTAAAGTAAAAAGCCCCCCCCCCCCCCCCCCCCTTAAAAAAAATAAAATACAAAAATTTGAATTTGAATTTTTTGAGTTCTTTAGAATATTCCAATATTCAAAGTTTGCAAGGAACTTAGCTATGAAATCACTATGAGGGTTGCAAAACGGACAAAAAGAGCTAAATATTGATAGGAGTCCATCATCTGGCGCATATTTGCAGTAGTTCTGCAGAAAATCGTCATCAATAACTTGTATTATATGCGATATCGCAACCGATATATCGGGCGCCGTGAAACTAAACAAGAACCCAATAATATTAAGCAAACTGGTGCAGAAATCACTCTGCTGCAGTCCCTATGGATAAATGTGCCTAAGGGACAGGTGTACTAGGCCTTAGAGAGAGATAATGTTGAAAGAGATACCAACCAATCAGGTTACAGGTTGTGTTTATCTCTCTTCTGCCGCGTCTCTAACCGGGACCCGCCGATCTACTTGTCTTTGGTCCCGCCCGGCGCTCCTCCTGGCATTGGCCAGCGTCTTATGTGCTGGACGGGATGTTAAAACATGAGATTTGGTCCGATTTATCAGCGCGATCCATCATAATCGGGTCAAATCGAACCAAATCTCACTGCTGTATAGCTGACTTCAGTGCATTTCTCAACTGCAGCCTGGTGCAACTGAAAGCACGTGACTGATTAACCGGAGCAGGAACTCACTTACACTTAAAGGCAGGGTGGAAGTGTTGCCTGTTAGTTTGGGAGGGGGAGTCTAAGGTATAAAAGTCAGTTTGGGGCATTTTTTCTGGGAGACCAATGCCAGAAAGCTGTCCAGTGACTCGGGAGAAGGTCTCATAGTTTGGATTGTTTAAATAGTTTGGGAAGCTTCTGTGAGGGGCGGAAGACCTTTGTCAGTGGCTTGTATGATCCCTAACTGTGTTATGGATACTGGCCTGTGATGCGGTAATCCTAACGAAATAAGCACAAGTCCAGAGCCAGCGTGTAGTTCTGTAATCCAGCTCATTATCACGCTACACATTACTTGCAAGAGAAAGTGAACATGTCACAAATTTGAATGTATTAACCACAATTGTTGTTTATTATTTATTTATTAACAGTTTCTTATACAGCGCATCAAATTCCGTTGCGCTTTACAATTTGAAACCGTGAGACAACAAACCGGGTATTTACAGACAGTCAAAAAGGTAGGAGGGCCCTGCTCCTAAGCTTACAATCTTTAGGGAAATAGGCATTAATACAGTGGCGTAACTATTAATTCTGCGGCCCCCTGCTAAAAATGCAGGGGGGTGCCCTCCCCCCCAGGGTAAACAACCCCCCCCTAGGGTAAACAACCCCCCCCCCCAGGGTAAACAATCCCCCCACCGCCGCCCTGTGCGGCCGTTACCTCCTGCCGCATCCGTCTGCACCGGGTCCCGGCTCTCCCGGCTACTGCTGCTAATGAAATTGACACTGGGAAAATGGCTCCCCCATACAGCAGACCGTTTTTTAAGGTTGCTAGAGGAGGCCGCTGCCTCCTCTAGCATCCACAAAAACTGTCTGCAGTATGGGGGCAGCCATTTTCCGAGTGTCACTTTTTTGTATTAGCAGCGCTGCAGCAGTAGTCGGTAGAGCCGGGACCCGGCGCAGACAGAAGCGCCGGTGGCAGGGGCAGAAGGCAGACCATGTCGACATAAAAAAAGGTTGAAAACTTACGTCAACATTTTGACTGTCGACCTAACCATTGTTGACCTAATGGTTGTGTTGACCCTCCAATCCTGTCGATCTTAGCCATGTCGACCAATTTCAAGTGTCAACATAAGCCATGTCGACCTAATATTGTTCGACCCTATGACCCATACCCCTGGAACGCTTGAAGAGCTGAAGACTAGAGGAGAGTCTTCTTGTGCGTGGAAGGACAAAGTTAATATTCAGAAGAAACTACAGTGCATTTACCCACATATCTTGTGTATTCCGTCATCTCCAGAACCCCGGAAAATCTATAGGTGACCCGGCTTGTCAATCTGAGCGCCCAGAGGCCAAATCTATCGCAGCCTGATGATACATGTTCCTAGAATTCCCTTTGATCCTGTCCCATATTTTTACAATAAGTGACCACAGATACAAAAAAAGGAAAGTTACTACTAAGTTCTAATACGAGATATTTTTTTTTCTTTAAAGCACTTGAAGTACAGATAGCGTTTAGGTAAGTGGCCCACTTGGGTCGATGGCGCTGTAATCATGGCCAAGGTACTATAATACGACCCAAACACATATATATGTCTATAGAGCAGTTTGTTTTCTTAAACCATTTTTGCAGCTGAGATTTTTCTTCTTTATAAATATATATTCAGAGCCCAAAGGGAGTAATTCAATCTGCTTTAAAGCACCAGAGAGATCCCTTTTAAGTCATACGGGAATGAAGAGCTGTCAATAGGAGCTGAGGATGCACAGATTGTAATCACTTGTATCACAACGAGGTCATAATTGTTTTTATGCAGAAACTGTGTCAGTCATGTTCTTCCTAATGCATTACCCTTATTGGACGAGTATAGAAACAGAAACTTTATTTAAAACAAATCTAAAAGTTGCCTATAAATAATATGTTGGACATCTATAAGGCACCCATTGAATTATAATGATTGATATTTAACCTTAACTTAATGCTTTATTACCCCTAGAAATAAATCACACGGACACATCTTATCACTTAAAATCATGACACGGACAACCACTGCATATGTTAAAAGGTCACTGATATTTATTAAATGGTATGACCCTGTAAAGGGATGGCTATGAAGAGCACTTGGAGACCAGCTCTGGTCAAAAGGTCAATAATGGCAGCGACTATAATGCCCCAACTTATAACATGGGCAGTGGCGTAGCTACATTTTGGGCGCCCCCCCGCCGTTAGGGGGGGGCGCCCCCCCGTCGCCTCCCCGCCAATCACCCCTACCCCCCCCGCCCCGCCGCCCATGCAAACCCCCCTCAATCCCCCACAGCCTTACCTATCGCGCTGGTCCCGGCGGCTCCGTTCTTCTGCTGAGGACCACCAGAAAATGGCCGCCCCCATACAGCAGACAGTTTTAGAGAACTGTGTGCTATATGGAGGCGGCCATTTTGTGGTGGTCCTCAGCAGAAGAACAGAGCCGCCGGGACCAGCGAGATAGGTAAGACTCCGGGGGATTGGGGGTGGGGTAACTATAGCCCCGCAGCTCCCGGCGCCCCCACATGCACAGCGCCCCCCCGCGGTAGCGGGGGCTGCGGTGCTATGGTTACGCCGCTGAACATGGGCGATGAAACACCCACATCTATTTGAAAATACAGCCCACAGTGTGACAATCTCACCGCCCCTTCTAAGGCATGGGGAGGACACTTCCAGGAAGTGGTCAACATCCCTCCCCCCCACGTCCAGCTGTCCTGTCAAAGGGTGGCAACACCGCACAGCGACCACCTGTACCTCAAAATGAGCGCCGGTCGAGAGCGCCTTCCCACCAATTTTAAATAAAGATTTAAAAAAAAAAAATTAGGTGATGGCCAACAGGCCAGGTAGCAATTGAGAGAGCAAGGGAAGGGAGGGTGGGATTCCAGACTCAAAGTGGAAGCAGCATCATCTGACTCCTCCTAATATACCCCTGCACAAACTACCACCCCTTGGCTACCTAATTGTATCCACCTATCAATCACACACACCTAAGCCTCTATGAGTAACCTATCTAGCCACAAAACTTTATTGAGACAATCACAAAATTCACAGGCTCTTAAATGCCCTCATGCCTATGCAGCCCTCGCTTAAACTAAGGAGGCTAATATTTGGTGTAAAATGGGGATATGGTTGAAATGCATTGGGTCAACCACTGAAGGTGGCTTAGGTGGACACATGGCTAAGGTCAAAAGAGAAATATATGTTATTAATATGAAAATTTGAAATAAAGATTGAATGTTGAAAAAAAAAAAAGAGTAATATATACAGTGCTTGGGTTAGACTGAATAATGGACAATACCACATATAAAAATGAATATATGTATTAAACATTATATAAACATGTAATAAATAAAATTTAATTAGATAATCCTCTAAAGAAAAACAGAAACAAAATGAAAAATATAAAAAATTACTTCATTTAAAAATGTAAATATTTTGCTAGCATAATTGCGCCATTTGGCAGGTGGAATTGCAACAGTTCATTGCATCAAGAAGTGTATAATTACCAGACCAGATTGAGTAACGATATGGGCCCTTATTCTAGTTCACTCGCAAAGGCAAATTCCTTCTCAGATGGACAAAACCATGTTCACCGCAGGGGGGGGGGGGGGGGGGGGGGGGGGCAGATGTAACATGTGCAGAGAGAATTAGATTTGGGTGGGGTTTTACTTCTAAGTGAGATCTACGTACATTGCAGTGTAAATATAAAGCAGCCAGTATATTCCCTGCACAGAAACAAAAATAACTCACCCAAATCTAACTCTCTCTGCACGTCACATCTGCCCCACCTGCAGTGCACATGGTTTTGTCCATTTGAGAAGGAATTTGCCTTTGCGAATTAACCAGAATAACCCCCATGATGTCTCCTATATCTGTAGATAATATTGTAAATGTCCCGGAATATTGCCCAGTGGAGGATACAGATTCACCCAAAATAACCTGTGGGGGTTATTTTGGTTCACTCTTTCTGATAAGTTCCTTCTTAGATTGACAAAACCATGTGCACTGCAGGTGGGGCAGATGTAACATCTGCAGAGAGAATTGGATTTGGGTGAGTTATTTTGTTTCTGTGCAGGGAAAATACTGACTGCTTTATTGTTACACTGCAATATATATCTCACTTGAAGTAAAACCCCACCCAAATCTAATTCTCTCTGCACATTTTACATCTGCCCCACCTGCAGTGCACATGGTTTTGTCCATCTAAGAAGAAACTTGCCAGGAAGAGTGAACCAAAATAACCCCATATATGAGCAGTCTTGATGGTATATGAACACCTGGCTTGGCCCTCCGTGGAGATCTGTGGTTGAGGGATCCTCTTTGGTTGAAAAAATCTGGTCAGGAATAATGCAAGGTTGAATCTGGGTTTTCAGAGGTGCAGGCTGGAGCAAATGAAGAAGGGGGGCTCAACACGTTTCAATGTTTTCACACGTCTTCATCAGGAGCTGGAAGTCAACAGAAGTTGGAAGGTTGACACAAGCATTAGGTCGACAATGGGAAGGTCGACATGAGTTTTTCACGTTTTCTTTGAATTGACATGTGCGGACAGGCGATATTTCATGCCCTACCATTATATAGCGCATACATATTCCGTAGAGCTTTACAGAGAATATTTGAACATTCACATCAGTCCCTGCCCCAGTGGAGCATACAATCTATATTCCCTACCACGTGTACACGCACACACAGGCATTATAGGGTTAATTTTGTTGGGAGCCAATTAATCTACCAGTATATTTTTGGATTGTGGGAGGAAACCAGAGTACCCAAAGGAAACCCACGCAAGCACGGGGAGAATATACAAACTCCACACAGTTAGGGCCATGGTGGGTATCTAACCCTTGACCTCAGTGCTGTGATGCAGTAATGCTAACCACTACACCGTCCAGACAGAGAAACAGAATACATATGATCTTGTGATACTGATGAAAAATTGCATTCCTGGCTAATAAAATAGTTACTGTGCACCCGGGGGGGGGGGGGGCATTATTGCACACGCAACACACACGCACAAAGCATACACAATGCTGATGTTCACATGATGAGCTAAGTTTTGCAACCGGTAGGTGCATAAAAAGATAATCCATTCAGTGGGTGTGTTATGGGAGTGTCGTGGGCGTGTTGTGGGAATGTTGTGGGTGTGTCAGCTCCTGTGACGTTTCTTATTCCTTACGGATGTTCTGGTTTTGTACTTAATTACTGATACAAAAACAATGTCAGCTTCTTGGGCAATGCGACATCTGTCCTTGGTGCCGCCACTCTGAAATCTCTACCCACGCTGTAGACAAGGAATACGGCAAGTCGGACATTCACTGGAGGTCAGCACATATATACTGTAAGCATCCTCTGTTTGATTGGATGGTGAAGAAGGAATGCGGAAGTAGTAATGATGGCAATAGGCCTCATCTTGAACACGTAGGTCAACAAATGTGTCTATGCCAAGTCTACTAACGGTCCACATAAACTCAATAATACACAATTTTCATAAAAGATTTTCTTTATCCTTTTTTTTTAAACACTTTAATTTGCACCAAAATAACAATATTTAATGGGATAAAAAGACCAAAAGTATCAACCAGCCCACAAATGTCATTTTTCACACAGCCTGTATCATGGCAGTTAGGATCTGGTTGGCTGTACTTTATCACCGTCCACTTTATCTCTCTCCAAGGCTTTGTAAATATACCCCCAAATCACATTTTCAACTGGGAGAGAGAAGGTGGTAATAAAGTGACCAGTGATGTCATTCGATGATCCAATTTTCTGGATATTTTTAAGTGAGATCCAGAAATCAAGTTGTACCAACATTTGGTTTGTTCCTGTTTCAAAACTGTGATTAGCCAATGATGAAATCATTCTTGGTGGCTGATTGATAACATAAAAGGCATCATTGTTACATTAAATGTTATTTTCTTGAGTATTTGTATTTGTTGCGAACCAGAGGTGCCGATTTATGTTTTTGCTTGTGAGTGCTCAAGCCTGTTGAAAGGCTCAACAAGCAAATACAGTGGCCCGGCATTGGGACTCTGGAGTTACGGGCCCGTGGGTGCTCATTAATTCCTGTGGGTGCTCGGGCCCTTGAGCACCCACAGAATCAGTACCTATGTTGCGAACGATGAAAATGTTGTACAAGGGTAAAATTATTTTTCTTGAACGCTCCTTCAAATTGTAATGTTTATTAGCAAGAGGACAGACCACTGGGACTTGTATATTGTCCCGAAAGAGTATTGTAGCCTACACACACCATCGATTTAGGGGCATTTTCTAAGCGATCTGACTCGATTGCTTAGAAAATGCCTCTACATCGCTCCGTGTGTAGGAGGTATATCGATAGTGATGCTCAGCCCAGGCCCAGCATGCCGCTATCGCCCGGCGATTAATATCCAGCATGCTTGCTGAGCTCGCCACGTTTCGGGCTCGGTGGCTCGCTGTGCTCGCCACACTATATAAAATCAACTCCACGCCAACGTGGATAGTGGTGGTATGAAAAGGTCGGAGGACGCGTACCGCCGCCCCTCGCGGGCTCGCTGTGCTCGCCACGCTTCGGGTTGGCATTGATAGTGGGGTGGCGTTAACAATGGGGGGGGGGGCATTTCACATTGTCATTACCCATCAGGGTGGGGATACAATTAAAAATCGGGTCTGGGTGGGCATTTAACATTGAAATCCCATTATAATGGCATGCAATGCGACGCGATATTAAAATTGTACACTCTTCCCGGGAAAAGCCTCAAATCGTGTCCATCGCATACCATCGCATACCTTAATTAGTGGTATGCGATGCGACGTGACGGGCGCCGAGATAATACACAAGTACCGGGCATACACACTTGCCGATGCCGGCTCCAATATGAGCTACGGCGGGGAGGCGGCAGGGGGATCGATGGCCATGCTGCCGCTGCTGCATGGCCGTTGTAAACGTGGTCCTCCCTCATCCGTAACATGCTGGTCGAGTGAGGGGATCATAAACGGTGCACGGGGATGCGCATTCTCAATGTCATCAAGCATACACACTAGGGTGTGGATTGTATTGTTGACAGCACTTAGGTCGACAGTCATTAGGTTGACACCGTTGGGTCGACAGGTGTCTAGGTCGACATGGGTGAAGGTCGACAGGTGTCAAGGTCGGCAGGGGACAAGGTCGACATGAGGTTAGGTCAACACAGCGTTATGTTGACATGGGTTAGGTCGACAGGTCGTAAAGTCGACATGGTTTTTTTGCTGTTTTTTTTTACCCGAATGTAGACACAGTCGACATGGAAACAGTTGGAAGTCAACCATAGCCCCTCGCATCGCTCGCTACGCTCGCAATGCTTCGGGCACTATGCCTTGCTGCGCTCGGCACACTATTTTTTTCTCCCAACACCAACGGTCCAGGTTTTAGGTATATCCATGGCTCAGCACAGATGGTTAAATCAGACTGACTGAGTTACTAGTTAATTCACCTGTGGCCAAGCATGGATATACTTAATACCTGGACCGTTGGGGTGCCTTGAGGACCGCGTTTGGGAACCTATGGGCTCATAGGTGACGATTCTGTGGGTGCTTGAGGGCCCGAGCACCCACGGAAATGGATGAGCACCCACCCGCTCAGCAGAGGCCCACCCGCCAGTGTCCCACTGCACTCCCCCTCCCTCGTCGCTGGCACAGGTACTGTCTGGGCATTTATGTACCTGCACTGTGAGTGCATTTATGTATTTGTCACTGTGGGGGCATTTATGTATTTGGCACTGTGAGGGGGATTTTCGTACCTGCACTGTGTGGGCATTTATGTATTTGGCACTGTTGCCACAATTTGAATATTGGAGACAACTGTGCTGCGTAATATCACACAGCAAAGGCCACGCCCCTTTCCCACTCCCCTATATTTTTGGCTTGAGCACCCACCAGCAAAAACATAAATCGGCACCTATGTATGGGCTATACACTCTCCTTAACTATATAAATGGCTTCAGCCAGGTTTATCTTGCAGTGACAACAAACTTCTTAAATTTAAGAATAATAAGTCACCAGGGAGTTGAGTATCGTTAATACTAGCTGGTAAGCGGGGTCTACACTTCACCAGTCAGTCCTGCATCTATTAACGCTGGTGTGAGTCAGCTTTTTTGGGTTCACATATTCATAGTGAACTTGAAATCAAGACAGGTATTTTTACTTCACTTTTATTAAAAAGTTTGAAAAATAAAATAAAAATAAAATCAGGGTTCCATTAAAATAATTAAAAAAAAATCAAGATTGTATGTGTTCCAGGCGGTTTCTAAATATGGTGGTTTACAGTGGTTCTGCTGCAAATGAAATTTGGTGATTCACCAAACCACTTGGAATGCCACCAAAACCGGATTTTATCTAAATCCACCCCCATTTGTCGATATATAACTTGCTCACTTGATTATTTATTAGGTAAACAGGGGGGGGGGGGGGGGGGGATTTATTAATCCTGGAGAAGTGGTAAAGTGATAATGCAGCAGCGAATCAGCTCCTAACGGCCAAGTTACAGACTGGGTTTGAAAAATGACAGTTATGAGCTGATTGTCTTCTATGTTATCACCTTCCACTTTATCCCTTCACTAGGCTTAAAACATCTGCCCCTGAATCAGATTGTTTTTTTCAAATACAAGTTATTTTTCCATCCCTTTAAATACAAAAATAGAATTTTATCCATTTTGAAAAAACAAAAACATTATATTTGTTATTAGCATATTTCTTGTTTCACGGAGATTGAAAGGCAAAAAATAAAATAAAAATTCTAGTCTGTTTTCAAAATATAGATAGAAAAGTACTCAGACTCCGGAAAAGAGTCTGCATTTTATTTTTATTCAGTGTCTCACTTTGTAGTTTTTATTATTTATTTTTTTATCCGAGCAACAATTTCGGGCTGAACATTTGCTGGTTAATGACTTCCGATCCCGCAGCACAGTCCATGTAATTGCACACAGCAATACCAAGCATTTTCTAAAATACAGCACATGAAGAACGAACGGCGGTTTCTGTGATTTTCTCTCCTTTTCTCCTACGCCCGAGCCTTGTAAATTATTTTAGTAATTGACACTGGGATTTGTATTTTCAAAAGTTTTTCTCCTTTTGTGTTTTTCTAAGTGATGATTTTTTTTTTTTTGTTCAGTCAATTTGTCACTAGCATTATTAAAATGCCGCAAGAAGATAATTTGTGGTTCCTTTTAGAACAAGACTTTGTAAATACTCCTTTTGACAAAATACTTTAAACTTGCATCTAACATAAAGCAACTGATCTGCCATAATTACAATTCTGAGTTTCACTTTCCCTGCTGTTCGCCATTAACTGATAGCATACATTTTTTTTTTTTTGCAAGACAGAAGTCCCACAATCCCTGAGATGTACAATGCAAACACTGTGCAATTATATTAATCCTGCTTTGATCTCTGAAGGATGGTTGCTGCTGAAATTAGGTCATCACACTGATAGGCAGGGCTGTATAAATACGCTATGTGCAGGTGGCGGGCGGGCGAGCTGGCTGGACAGCGCAATATGAAGAAATGCATTAGGATAATTCATAGCTTTCTTTGATTTCCCAACAGTTAATGACCTTCTATTTTACTTACTGTTACTCAATATAGGCTGTTATTAAAATGTCTGCCCATTGAGCAGACTGTGTAATGCACTTACATCCATTTGCACAACGATCCCTTTACATACGTAGAGGATTGCGGCGTAATGCGCAAAGGTTAAGACATAAAAATATACGTCTGAAATATATTTCTGTCATTTACTGTTCGATCTGACGTTTGCTGCGTTTAAAGATTTATTTGTTAATGAACCCTTGGTGTGCCACCATCTCTGAAAGATGTGGAAAAATCCGCTAAAAATGCCAGTGTCGCTCACATTTGTTATATAAATTCAAATATAAAAAGTTTTGTAAAAAAAAAAAAAGATTATACAGGGTTTGTATAAAAAGTAATTTTTTTCTGGTGCGACTGTACGTCGCATTGTGCATGCTCCAGGCGGGTTAGATGGAGGGGGAAGTCAGATTCAACACGCACTAAGTCGCCTACGAACTTCCGTGCGATTCGTATCATGGTTTTCATGGACCCCTGTCCCTAGGCTCGGTTGAAGCTTAAAAATACAACGTTCTATCGAACAACGCTACGCCATTAAATTCTGTGTGGGACTTGGAAAATCGGCTATGGAGACGTTAGTCATGATCCAGAAAGTGTTTGGGAGTGAAAGCCTATCAAAAGCTGCTGTTTTATGACAACACACCAAGCCACACTAGCTTCAAGTCAGCGACTAACTGGCCCTGAAGAGGCATTGCAACGCTTCCCCAGCCCCCCTACAGTCCCGATCTGGCCCTGGCTGACTTTTTCCTGTTCCCCAGAGTGAAGACAGCCTTCAAAGGACACCGCCATGGGAACGTAGCAGAAGTCAAAGTGACTTCGATGTGCTGGTTGAAGGAAGTTCCGGAAAAGGACAACTCGTTGGCAGAAGTTTGCCGACGCACAAGGGTCTTATTTTGAAGAATTTTTATTGTTTGTAGTGATATCTTCAATAAATATTTTTTCCAAAATTTGGTCTCATTACTTTTTATACAAACCCTGTATGTCCTATTTAAGGTAACATTACAGGTCATTATGATGAATAAAAATGTGTTTGGTTAGGGGAATTTTTTGACAAATTCCCCTAACCAAAATGAAAGCTTGAGGAGAACAAATGCCTTGGCAGCCTTCCACACTAATGGCATCTCCCAGTGTATCTACTAGAGATGTGCAGATGTGGTGTTGCCCATGCTATAATGAGTGAATAGATTGGTAGGGTATTCTGACAATTGATAATAGTCATGCTGGGACTTGTGGTTGTATGGCAAGTTGGAGTGTCAGAGGCTGACATACTCTTTTCCACGTTTCCAACAGTGTTGTGCCTAGGGGTGGCATGACTTTTAAATTCACAACGTAACAGTCTGCAGTAAGTATTCAGTATAAAGAGATTATTAGTAGATCAGTTCAACAAGCAGTGCACAAGTAAACCCTGCAGATCTCCATCATCTGGTCACTAGTATACCCTGCAGATCTCCATCATCTGGTCACTAGTATACCCTGCAGAACTCCATCATCTGGTCACCAGTATACCCTGCAGAACTCCATAATCTGGTCACCAGTATAGCCTGCATATCACCATCATCTGGTCACCAATATACCCTGCATATCACCATCATCTGGTCACCAGTATACCCTGCAGATCTCCATCATCTGGTCACTAGTATACCCTGCAGAACTCCATCATCTGGTCACCAGTATACCCTGCAGAACTTCATAATCTGGTCACCAGTATACCCTGCATATCACCATCATCTGGTCACCAGTATACCCTGCATATCACCATCATCTGGTCACCAGTATACCCTGCATATCACCATCATCTGGTCACCAGTATACCCTGCAGAACTCCATCATCTGGTCACCAATATATCATGCATATCACCATCATCTGATCACCAGTATACCCTACATATCACCATCATCTGTTCACCAGTATACCCTACAGAGCTCCATCATCTGGTCACCAGTATACCCTACAGAGCTCCATCATCTGGTCACCAGTATACCCTGCAGAACTCCATCATCTGGTCACCAGTATACCCTACAGAACTCCATCATCTGATCACCAGTATACCCTACATATCTCCATCATCTGTTCACCAGTATACCCTACAGAGCTCCATCACCTGGTCACCAGTATACCCTGCATATCACCATCATCTGTTCACCAGTATACCCTACAGAGCTCCATCATCTGGTCACCAATATATCATGCATATCACCATCATCTGATCACCAGTATACCCTACATATCACCATCATCTGTTCACCAGTATACCCTACAGAGCTCCATCATCTGGTCACCAGTATACCCTGCAGAGCTCCATTATCTGGTCACCAGTATACCCTGCAGAGCTCCATCATCTGGTCACCAGTATACCCTGCAGAACTCCATCATCTGGTCACCAGTATACCCTGCATATCACCATCATCTGTTCACCAGTATACCCTGCATATCACCATCATCTGGTCACCAATAGACCCTGCAGAACTCCATCATCTGGTCACCAGTATACCCTGCAAATCACCATCATCTGGTCACCAGTATACCCTGCATATCACCATCATCTGGTCACCAGTATACCATGCATATCACCATCATCTGTTCACCAGTATACCCTACAGAGCTCCATCATCTGGTCACCAGTATACCCTACAGAGCTCCATCATCTGGTCACCAGTATACCCTACAGAGCTCCATCTTCTGGTCACCAGTATACCCTATATATCACCATTATCTGGTCACCAGTATACCCATCATCAGTATACTCCATCATCTGGTCACCAGTATACCCTACATATCACCATCATCTGTTCACCAGTATACCCTACAGAGCTCCATCATCTGGTCACCAGTATACCCTACAGAGCTCCATCATCTGGTCACCAGTATACCCTGCAGAGCTCCATCATCTGGTCACCAGTATACCCTGCAGAACTCCATCATCTGGTCACCAGTATACCCTGCATATCACCATCATCTGTTCACCAGTATACCCTGCATATCACCATCATCTGGTCACCAGTATACCCTATATATCACCATCATCTGGTCACCAGTATACCCTATATATCACCATCATCTGGTCACCAGTATACCCTATATATCACCATCATCTGGTCAGCAGTATACCCTATATATCACCATCATCTGGTCACCAGTATACCCTATATATCACCATCATCTGGTCACCAGTATACCCTATATATCACCATCATCTGGTCACCAGTTTACCCTATATATCACCATCATTTGGTCACCAGTATACCCTATATATCACCATCATCTGGTCACCAGTATACCCTATATATCACCATCATCTGGTCACTAGTATACCATGCATATCACCATCATCTGGTCACCAGTATACCCTGCAGAACTCCATCAACTGGTCACCAGTATACCCTATATATCACCATCATCTGGTCACCAGTATACCCTATATATCACCATCATCTGGCCCACCAGTATACCCTATATATCACCATCATCTGGTCACCAGTATACCCTATATATCATAGTATACATAGTACATAGTACATAGTAGGTAAGGCTGAAAAAAGACTTGCGTCCATCTAGTTTAACCTGGTATAGATATCCATTGCTGATTTGGTAGGTTCTGGTAGTTTACAGACAAATTATATTTCTTATTTGTACCCATGGATGTTTTTCTCCAGTAAATGTTTGTCCAACTTTGCCTTGAACACATTTAATGAGCCAGCCGTTACCACCTCTCTGGGAAGAGAGTTCTAGAGTTTGACTGTTCTGACCGTAAAGAAATTCTTTCTACTAGCTGAATGAAATCTTTTTTCTTCTAATCTATACTCATGCCCTCGCGTCCTAGATTCCTTTCTAGTAGAAAAGAGGGTGTGTGACAGTTCCTTATATTGGCCCTTGATATACTTGTACATGTTGAGCATGTCCCCCCTTAAACGTCTATTTTCTAATGTAAATTGTCCCAAATTGCTTAATCTCTCCCCGTAGCTTAAATTCTCCATTCCCCTAATAAGCTTTGTTGCTCGCCTTTTGGACTTTTTCTAATTCTATGATGTCCTTTTTATAGTGTGGGGCCCAGAACTGCACTCCGTACTCGAGGTGAGGTCTCACCAATGCTTTATACAGTGGCATAATTACCCTTGAGTCCCTAGTTTCCATTCCCCTCTTAATACATGCCAGAATTTTGTTGGCCTTTTTTGTAGCTACATTACCATATTACCATATTACATCCTTGCTGTCTATTTGGACTCCTAGATCCTTTTCAAGTATGGAATTACCCAGTTCCTCTCCGCTAAGGTTGTAACTTGCACACTGGTTGTGTCTCCCAAGGTGCATAACCTTACATTTATCTACATTGAACCTCATCTTCCATTTTTTTGCCCACTCATCTAGAATTGCAAGATCATTTTGAAGCATGGTGACATCTTCTGATGATTTGATGACTTTGCTAAGTTTTGTATCGTCCGCAAAGATGGATACATTGCTGAGTAACCCTATCCCAATATCGTTAATAAAAATGTTAAACAAAATGGGCCCCAAAACCGAACCCTGGGGCACTCCACTTAGTACCGTTATCATATCTGATACGGCACCATTCACAACCACTCTTTGTTCTCTATTACATAGCCAATTCCCTACCCATCTGCAGATATTTTCACCCAATCCTAGGTTCTCCATTTTATTAATCAATCTCTTGTGTGGGACAGTATCAAATGCTTTAGCGAAATCTAGGAAAATCACATCTACAGCATTTCCATTATCAAGGTTTTTGCTAACCTCTTCATAGAACCCTAGTAGATTAGTTTGGCATGAACGATTTTTCACAAACCCATGTTGGTTAATACTGAGTAGACAGTGATGATCTAAATATTCCTGGATACCATCCCTTAAAAATCCTTCAAATAGTTTACCCACAATTGATGTTAAACTAACGGGTCTGTAATAGCGGGATCCTCCTTTTTTCCTTTTTTGAATATTGGCACTACCTCTGCTATTCTCCAATCTTTTGGTACTATACCTGACGATAGTGACTTGCTAAAGATATAATGTAGGGGGGTAGCTAGTTCATCCCTTAATTCCATTAATACTCTCGGATGAATCCCATCTGGCCCTGGTGATTTATTTGTTTTGAGTTTGCTTAGCCTCAGTATTATTTCCTTCGGCGTGAAATCCACAATGAGATCTGGCTTATTTGTCCCGTTTGTGGTAAATGTTCGTTCCACAGTCTGCTCTCCCTTAGTAAATACTGATGAGAAGAACTCATTTAACAGTTTTGCTTTTCCCTTGTCCTCAGTAACACTTTTTCCACTAGAATCAGTTAGTGGGCCTATGTTTTCCTTAATTAAACGTTTACTATTTATGTATTTAAAAAACTTCTTTGGGTTGGTTTTGCTTTCAGTGGCTATGCACTCTTCATATAATATTTTAGCTGCTTTGATTACCCCTTTACAAGTTTTGTTTGATTCTTTGTATTTTGCGAACGCCTCCTCATTCAAGTTATTTTTATAGAATTTAAAGGCTCTGGTTTTATTGTTGATAGCTGACCTTACTTCTTTGTCCAACCATGGTGGCTTTTTTTTGTTGAATTTACCTTTAGTTACTTAAGGAATGTATTCAATAGTTAGTGAATCAAGCACCTTTTTTAGAGTATCCCACATTTCCTCTGCATTTTTTCCCTCCATAACCGTTTCCCACCCAATTCCTGTAAGGGCTTCCCTGAATAATTTAAAGTTCGCTTTTCTGAAGTTTAGTATTTTTGCAGATCCTTTTTGATGTAATTTACTGAAGTTGATTTCCAGTGAAACCATATTGTGATCACTATTCCCTAATTGTTCAATTACTTTTGTGTTTGAAACTAAGTCTGTGTAATTTGTTAATACTAAGTCCAAGAGTGCCTCATCACGAGTTGGAGTTTCTACCGTTTGTGTAATAAACTGGTCTTTAAGTAAGCTTAAGAACCCATTGCTTCTTGCATTGCATCATCTGGTCACCAGTATACCCTATATATCACCATCATCTGGTCACCAGTATACCCTATATATCACCATCATCTGGTCACCAGTATACCCTATATATCACCATCATCTGGTCACCAGTGTACCCTATATATCACCATCAACTGGTCACCAGTATACCCTATATATCACCATCATCTGGTCACCAGTATACCCTATATATCACCATCATCTGGTCACCAGTATACCCTATATATCACCATCATCTGGTCACCGGTATACCCTATATATCACCATCATCTGGTCACCAGTATACCCTATATATCACCATCATCTGATCACCAGTATACCCTATATATCACCATCATCTGGTCACCGGTATACCCTATATATCACCATCATCTGGTCACCAGTATACCCTATATATCACCATCATCTGGTCACCAGTATACCCTATATATCACCATCATCTGGTCACCAGTATACCCTATATATCACCATCATCTGGTCACCAGTATACCCTATATATCACCATCATCTGGTCACCAGTATACCCTATATATCACCATCATCTGGTCACCGGTATACCCTATATATCACCATCATCTGGTCACCAGTATACCCTATATATCACCATCATCTGGTTACCAGTATACCCTATATATCACCATCATCTGGTCACCGGTATACCCTATATATCACCATCATCTGGTCACCAGTATACCCTATATATCACCATCATCTGGTCACCAGTATACCCTATATATCACCATCATCTGGTCACCCTTGTTAAGTCCGACGTGTTACTATCAGTTATTACATGAGTATATTTTCTGGTGGATTATTAAGTTATCTGCACCAATATGAGGTTCTATAGAAGCACATTACATCCTTGGTAAACAGATCTGGCACCAGCGTACTGTGCACATTTCTCAGCAAGCGGCGGCTGACCGTCATACCATTGTGTGTAATACATACTCTTCTGGTGTCTGCTAACTGAGGCTATAATTGCCTGAAAGTATATGGTACGATTACTATGATACATGACTCGCCCCGGTGCTCGTGCCAAGCTGCTAGGAACAAACTAGGTCAGGTTCACATAAGTTCATTGGTTCACAAATTGGAAAAAGTGCCCAGGTACGAAGCAAGAGAAATCAATTGGATGAGCGTGCTGTAATATTATGTATTATTGGCAGAGGCACAGGATTGCGCTAACAATATTACACACGGAGGCATATACAGTGACAGAGAATGAAGGGGCCGCTGTGTGTCTAATGGATTTCTAGTCTTGGAAGAGCCCTCGTTACAAATACAATTACTTTTTAACCAAAATAATATATTGTTGATCTAGGACCTAGAATGAATTCGAAATACATAAGGGGAGATTTATCAAAGCTTGGAGAGATATGTATTACCAACCAATCTTTCATTTTTCAAACACAGCTTGTAAAACGATAGTTTGGTACTTTGGGCATAATTCAAGTTGACTTATCAGGCGGCGTACATTCGTTGCCTAGCGAGCCCAAAAACGCCGCCTGTCGAAAAGCCATCCCTACCCCCCTCCGCCACCGAATCCCCTTGGTACCATGTGAGGGAATGTGTATGCCAACACATCAGCTCACATGCGGCCAAAGGGGAGAGAAATTATTCGATGGGCATCAAGAAGGCAAAGACGTCTCTGTTGGGTGCATGACAAGTGCTCTGAGAGGTGCTGGCCATGCCCCAAGCCCCTCTGCCTCCTCACAGTGTCTGTTCCCGGCACTGACAGGGGGATTGCCAAATGACCCCTCCCACCTATCGCGGGACACTGCTGGCCCAAAAACCTGGACTTTCCTGCTAAAATGGGGACAATTGGGAGGAACGTAATCTCGATATCTAGTGTTACTGCAGTTTTAGGCAAGATTCAGACTCTGGAAATCTGATGTGCACAGTTGATAATCTTCCCTCGCAACTTTACCTAATCTTTCTTCAGTTTTGACAACCACTTGAAACTTTTGCCTATTTATGTGTGAATATCACGACTGCTATGTCTATAATAGGCAACTTATATTGAGGTATTTTAAATAACAATAAGTCATTGTTTTTTCTCACCTTTGAATAATGTATCTAGATATGTGACATACAGAAAGCAATGTTCTCAGAGTCAAAGCTTAACCTTGTTATTTTTATGTTTTACAGCTGGCTCAACGGAAGTTCGGAGGCACCAAAACTACAATTCTATATCAATGACTGGATAAGTGAATTAAAGGGCATCTAAAGAATCTGGTATCCCCTATACTAACCACAGTATCATAATAAAATGTTGGCCCTAGCAAACCATCAGATTCTAGTTAGCATTTATCTAGTATATTCTGATAGCTAGAATGCCATTGGTTGCTCTGGGTATTACCATTTATAATATTTTGAAGGTTTAATAAATGCCCCCCTAAGGCTTTATTGCAATATTTCTTTGTTGAAAAGTGTGAGGGTTATTATTACGTAACATGACAAATGTGCTATAACCCATTATAATTAATCAGACATTATTAATACATTAAAGTGTACCCCTCACCTACACACATCGTGGAAGCAGCCATTTTGTTATTTGAAGGCTTGGGGCCAGATGCACTAAGCTTCCAAAGAGATAAAATGGAGAGTGATAAACAGCCAGCCAATCAGCTCCTAACTGCCATGTCACAGACTGTGTTTGAAAAATGTCAGGTAGGAGCTGTTTATCACTCTCCATTTGATCACTTTTGAAGCTTAGTGTATCAGCCCCATAATCATGAGAATGCATTCGATTAGTTCCCTAAGACCAATGGCATAATGTCTGCCTCCACTTCTTCAGACGACAATATGGCTGTCCAATTGAGAATTTTTTTTTTCTAATGCCTGATAGCGACTTTTTGAAAGTGGAATGCAATACTGTGCAGACTCCATTTTGAAGGAAAGCTTCATTCCCTGTGACAAGATGGCCACCAAGGCCACTAATAGGCAATTGGTATGGAAATGCCATTAAAGCCTGTGACATTGTGTAAAGTGACAGTAGACAGTCCATACTCACATAGGGGCCAATCCAGGACCACTCATTGTAATCCGAAGCCCATGTGGTCGGTGTTTTCACTTGCACATTTCTTCAAATGTGAAAACACTGGCAGTTAAGAGCTTTGGTGAGTTACACACTCGTCCGGATGTTCGCTGCGGGGAGGGAGGGCCGGGGGCGGACACCAGGCCAGAGCAAGGGGGTGCCCAACCTTTTATGAGTGTTCCAATGAAAACTGTGGGTGTTTCCCTTGGAAAGTAGGCAGGGTGATGCCTGGTTCGGGTAGGCGGCTGATGTCACAAACGCCCGCCCCGTCATCGGTGTTCTGTGGAAGAAATAAAAGTCAGTAGGAGAAATCATTTGATGTTCTTAGTGACCATCGAATGATTTCTCCTACTGGTGGCTGCAAGCGAGGGATGCGTTAGAGAACACATCCCATTGCATGGCAGCAAAGGGATTCGGGCGCTGGGGGGGGGGGGGGGAGAGTTCATTTGGTGGGACAGCATTAAGGTGTATACTATTTTCCTAAGGAGGCAAAACATCCATTCACATGCCTATGGGAACATTCGCCGTCCAGCTGGGGGCAGGCGTTCATGTGGGCAGCGAGGTGGCATTACTTGGCATCCACAATGACCTCCTAAATGTAGATCAACATATGTACTCTATAAATTGGAAGATGTCAGAAAAAGATATGTGGACAGCATTGGAGACATATACCAGGATGGAGGGCTCAGATGGGGGCTCAGGAGGAGAATAAATTGAAGTTGTATATTGTAAGTTAAGTCATTACAACAGTAGGAGTGACTGCGTTGGCATTGGCAAAATGATGTTTGTTTCTCAACAACTTATATCTGTTGGAGTGCAAGTAGATGAGGGAGAGATTGCTACAGCAATGTTACAGAACATGATGCATAAGCATGACTTCCTTGTTGTGGCATTGGAAACAAATGTTAAAAAGTTAGCCACCGACACAGTTCCAAGAATGTGAGTCAAATGCTAAGAATACTGCATTGTATACAATAAGTGAAAAATTCAGAATATTCATGTTCTACAATCGTCACAGGATATGTCATAAACTAACTGACTCCAAGCAACATAATGTGAATCCTGTGCAAAGGAGGATGAGTCAGCACTGAGTGTTAAAGATAACGAAAGTCACTGAGATACAAAACGTGCTTGATGGAACAAATCTTCTAGCCATAAGTGCCCTAGAACTGAGAGAATACAGAGTTCACTTTGCTAAAAGAAACCTATATTGTGCGGAACAGAAACTAAACAGTCATAGTCATAGGCGCAAAGTGTTAGCAATTGTAAGTGCTTGATACACAGCAATGGTGACAACTGAGTCACATTCACTGGAACTCTGGCATAGAAGATTTGATCACCTTGGATACAACAGTCTTCAAAAGAAACACACCCGGTTGGTTTCAGGTTATCAATGACTGACAAGGAGAAGCCTGTATGCGATATTAGAAAATCAAAATCATCAGTCATTCCCCAAGTCAGGAAGCAGAGCTACAAATCCACTGCAGAAAGTACTGCAGATGTGCGTGGTCCTAGTGTTCCCGCTAGGCTGTTTTAGTGGGGCGCTGCGCCCTGCCCGATTTTTAAAGGGCAAAATGCGCCCTGCCCCTCTAGCAGCGCCCCGCTAAATCAGCCTGCAGTCTGTCCCGCCGGAGTGCCCGGGCCGTCGCATCGCTGAAGGGGGCTTGCCCGGCCATGGCTACGTCCCGGCAGCTCAGAGACGTAGTCATGGCCGGGCAAGCCCCCTTCAGCAATGCGGCGGCCCGGGCACGCCCCCATGTGCGATGCGGCGGCCCGGGCACGCCTCCTTTGGTGATGTGGTGGCCCGGGCACGCCTCCTTTGGTGAAGCGGCGGCCCGGGCACGCCCCCTGTAGTGACGCGGCGGCCCCGGCACGCCTCCTGTAGTGACTCGGCGGCCTGGGCACGCCCCCTGTAGTGACGCGGCGGTCCGGGCACGCCCCCTGTAGTGACGTGGCGGCCCGGGCACACCCCCTGTAGTGACGCGGCGGCCCGGGCACGCCCCCTCTAGTGACGTCGGCGTGCCCGGTCCGCCCCTCCAGTGCCCTGCCTCATTTGGTTCCTAGAAGGAACACTAGGTCCAATGGAAGTAAAGTCATTGTGTGGATACTGAAGCTTTGTAACATTCATAAAAAACTTCACAAGAATGATGTTTTGAAAATGGAATGCACTACTGTGCAGCCTCCATTTTGTTACTCATCAGTGGAAGCTTCATTTGTACCAAGATGGCCACCAAGGCTCCTCATGAGCATGCGCAAAGCCATCTTGGGATTGTGCTAGTGTTCCACAGCGGAAGACAGTAGCTCCAGTGACCAGTGATCACTACAACACTACCAGGTACCTGCATGAATTGGCTGGTGAGCTGTATAAAACCTTGCTCGGCTCCATCTACCAATGTGTGTAACAGTGAGTACAGCTCTAACTGCCTTATCATCAATAGAACCACTCCACTGGTTAAGGAACTGAGCTGTTGGTAGCTGTTAGGCATCTGCTGCTGTGCACAGAAACTCTGCTACATCCTCAAGCCTGTACACACATAGGACCTGATTCAAACCTGTACGCTAGGTTGCGTATACTCACAGCCTAGTGAACAGGTAAGCACTGCCACCGGCCTGCCAAATGCCTGCCCTCCCCCCCCTCCCGCGCCACCAAATCCCTTGTACGCTAACACATCTCCTTGCATGCAGCCGCCCGGGTGAAAAATACTTCAATGATCGCTCACCATCAAATTATTTTTTCCCCATTCGCCGAAGATGGCCGACTTCAGGGCAGGCGCTGACGTCATGTGATGTCAGCCACCCGCCCCAAGCAGAAAAAAATGCTTTGCATTCTCCTTCTCCACCCCGCCCCCTTCCCACCCCTCCCAGAACAAACCCTCGACGAGTGTGATACTTCCTGAAGGTGTTCACACAGGGGGTTTGTACATGCGCATATGCAGAACCCCATTACTGGCCGGGAGACTGAATTCAGCCCCGATCCGAACAGGACTGAATTACCCCATATTTCCAACATTAACCACACACTTTTTTTAACGGGACACTTTAATCAAAGCCAGCGCCACATTGGTTGCAGAGGGTTACCATCTGAGTATATACTGTATGCTTCACTAAATTATTAATGTACATATATACATGTTTGTGGGCCAGATGCACTAAGCTTCAAAAGTGATAAAATGGAGAGTGATAAACCACCAACCAATCAGCTCCTGTCTGCCATTTTGCAAACACAGTCAGTGACATGATCGGTAGGAGCTGATTGGCTGGCTGTTTATCACTCTCCATTTATAACTTTAGAAGCTTAGTGCATCTGGCCCGGGTGTGGTACGGGACTCCGACAGTCGGGATCCCGAATGACCGGAGTCAGACTGCATGGCGAGCGTAAAAAAGCATGGCGAGCGCTAAGCCAGCCACCTATTCTATTCTCCCTCTATGGGGGTCGTGGACCCCCACGAGGGAAAATAGCGGGTGGCCGTCGGGCACCCGGCTGTCAGCGTTTTGACAGTCGGGATCCTGACATCGGGTAAACGACTGTCGGGATCCCAACTGTCGGGAACCCGTCCGGCACCCTCTGGCCCTGTGTTTGCTAAATACTTTTTGGGGCAAATTAGGCTGAAACTGTGGAACAAATGTGCTATGACATATTTCTTTTTTTACAGTTAGAAAAAATGGAATATCCACAAATTGCAGATACACAATAAAACCAAAATTTTATATCATGAAAACATGTTTTAAAACAAATAAAATCTTTTTTTTTGCCTGAAATAATTATAGTAGATTTATGAATCATTTCATCGAAAAAGCAGCTACTGGCCCAAAAATGTGCATCGCCTCGTGAGCCAAGCCAGGAACGTATTTTACATCAATAGTTACGGCAGCCCTGGGAACCACATTATTGCATAAGCCTGATTACAAACATGTTCTCTAAGTGGAAAACCTCTGTTCTGGGGTGAAATGACTACAATAAATGATGGTATTACAAAACATTTCTCTTGCGAGCAGGGCCCTCCTACCTTTTTAACCAGCTGTAAATATCCAGTTTGTTGTATCACTGTCTCCAAATGGAATATGTTTCGCTAGATAGGGGGAGACGTATGAAGCAGTGAAAAGAGTGGAGAAGTGAGCAAGTGTATAAGTTGCCTAAAGCAACCAATCAGCTTCTATCTATCATTTTTATAGAATGTACTTGATAAATGTAACCTCAAAGCTGATTGGCTGCCATGGGCAACTTATCCACTGGATAATTTCTTCACTCTTTTCACTGCTTTATACCTCTACCCATGGGCGCCGACAGGTCGGCCGAGCCCCCGTAAATGGAGGGGGTGTGAACACTGGGCGGTGGCCTCTGGAGGGGGTTTAGCCACGTCCCACTAAGAAGAAAAAAACCATCAACAGAGAGGGAGAGCGATGATAGGCTGCTGCTGCCTCTTTCCCCAGCTAGCACGTGGGAGCATTGTGTGCTGAGCTGGGGAGAGAGGCTGTGCTGCCGCAGCAGTCTGTCATCTCTCACCACTGCCCGGATCCCTGCAATTGGGGAGGAGGGAGGGGGACCCAGGTAAAAAGTACCCACCGCCCTCGACGCCACTGAATTACCCATTGACCCTTCCATAACCCCAGAGTGGTGCAACATTGAGTTCCCAGTAGGCCACGCCCTATAATAGGCCACACCCCTTTTTTAACGTGCCGGATATTTATTATTCAGCTCTTCATACCAGTGCAGTGTAGCGATCTTTGCTGGTTTTTGTACATTTTGTAGATTTCAGTAACATTTATTAGTAAAGATATTTTACTAATCTGTTGACCTTTTGACTGTCAACCTTCCCATTGTTGACCTAATGCTTGTGTCAACCTTCAGACCCTATCGATCATACCCATGTCAACCTATTTCAGGTGTCAACCCAATGCATGTCCAATGCATGTCGACCCATGACCCATATCCTTTGAGTTGGCCAATAGCGTTTCAATATGACCTTGTGTCAGTCAGCCTGTTTTAAATTGTATTTATGTATGCAGATCATCATCTACCACACCGGCCTAATAATATACTGTCATAGAATATTTAATCCCTAGTTATATTATATACACACTGCTAAATCCGTGTCATGTCATGTTAATGTTTTGCATCTGACAGAACATAATAATCATTTTATTTATATAGCGCTCTTTCTCCAATAGAACTCAAGGCGCTTAACAGATAGAATGAATGTAATACAGTACAGGAACAATGAAGTACAGAAAAGCTTTTCACAAACAATACTTTACGAAAATGCTTGAGTAAACAGGAAAGTCTTGAGTCTGTTTTTGAAGCATTCTAGAGTGGGGACCTCACGAACGGTGTGGGGAAGTGAGTTCCATAAAGAAGGAGCTGCATGGCTAAAAGTTCTACCCCCAGATGAATTACGGGAGATCCTAGGTACTGCTAAAAGTCCTTCATCTACAGATCGCAGTAATCGGGTGGAACAGTATGGAATCAGAAGTATATAGTATTCAAGATATGCTCGAGTTAGTGATAGTATAGAACAGGGCTGGGCAACACCGGCCCTCCAGATGTTAATGAACTACACATCCCAGGATGCTTTGCATTAGTTTTGCTATGTGGCCATGCTGAAACTGATGCAATGCATGCTGGGATGTGTAGTTCATCAACATCTGGAGGGCCGGTGTTGCCCAGCCCTGGTATAGAAAGTAAAAGTTTTACGTTATCTTTAAACGTTTTATTTTTTAAATTTATTTAACAGTTTTTTATATATCGCATACATATTCCGCAGCGCTTTACAGAGAATATTTTGAACGTTTCACATAGGTCCCTGCCCCAGTGGAGCTTACAATCTATATTCCCTACCACATGTACACGCACACACAGACATTCTAGGGTTCATTTTTTGAGAGCCAATTAGCCTACCTGTATATTTTTGGATTGTGGGAAGAAACTGGAGTACCCGGAGGAAACCCACGCAAGAACGGGGAGAATATACGAACTCCGCACAGTTAGGGCCATGGTGGGTATCGAACCCATGACCTCAGTGACGTTCAAAAATAGACATACTTTGACACATTTAAACACATATATAAGTGTAAACAAGTACATGAAATAGACAGATAGGATGAATCCGTCCTGAAAATTTGGTAATTCTTCATTATGTGAAAGAGGTTGGATTATCGCTCATTTAAGGCGGCGAATACAGTTTATTTATACATTATTATACCAATAAACTATTGGTGCTAGGTTCTAAGAGTATAATACACAATTCATGACATTTAGGTCAATTATTTATAGTTGTACAAACAAATTTGCTAACCAAAGTTATGTAACAACAAACCAGAAAAAAATAAGCAGCGCTAATATCATCCAAGAATTATAACAAATATATTTAAAAAATAAGTTTTGTTTAAAATCAATCAAAGGAAAATGGGGTATATTCAATGGATGCCGGATCCATTGTGAAATTCTTTTCCAGCATCCATTATTCAATGCAGCGGGCAAATCATGATGTCGGATTTGGCCGCTGCATTGATGCTCACCTGGCCGGTGCGAGGACCGGGTGAGCTGGCCTCGGCAATTGACATTTCCAATCAGACTCATACATGGTAAAGTATGTCGACCTACTGACTATCTACCTAGACACTGTTGACCAATTGCAAGCGCAAACCCCAAACATCAGAGAAGGGTCCGAATTTGGCCTGCTATGAGCGAGTCTGATTCCGGCCCTATGTACCCTACCGCACACACACACACATACACACCAGGGATCATTGTTGTTTGGATCCAGATAACCTTCCGGTATATTTTTAGATTGAGAGAGGAAACCGGAGAACCAGGAGGAAACCCACGGAAGAACATGGAGAGAACACACAAACTCCGCACAGTTAAGGCATTACTGTGGCGGGAATCAAACCTCTCGGATAATCTTCTACTTCCAATAAGAAATATAAACCAATGAGCACTTCCTTATGTATTGTTTATGTAGAACTATGTTCAAGGCCAGTGATGCGGTTCTTCAAACAAACTTTTAGTTCCAAGGATCATACAGATGAAACAAGGGGGTCATCAATTGTGAATAGAAAAAGGAGTTTCACCGGCTGTTCTGCACCATACAAGGTGGTGGTGGCAAAGGAGAAGATGTATTGAACCTTCTAAAGAGTGGAGCAATTGCCAATAGCCACCAATCATTTTGTCCTATCATTTTATAGAATGTACTTTATATATGCTAAGTAGAAGCTGATTGGCTGCAGTTGGGATGCAGGCAGAGAATGCCTGACTCTGACTGGTTGATATATCCAGCCATCGACCAATCAGCATGCTTCAGCCATTCACTGTCTGGCTGCAGGCTGGGAAGCAAGAAGAAAATGCTGCCTGGTCGCTTTGTTTGTGTGTGATGTACTAAAATAGCAACCAGGCAGCATTCTCTACCCAATCTGCCCTAGTGTGAAGGCCCCTAGAATTGTGGGGCCCTTGGGCAGCTACCCTTTGAGCACATACGTCATTAGGTTGACCCATATTAGGTCAATTTTCATTGGGTCAACCACTGAAGGTTGACATGGATCAAGTTGACACATTAAATAATTCAACATGGCTAAGGTGAACAGAGATGGAAGGTCGACACAAGTATTAGGTGGAAATGGGAAGGTCACATGAGTTTTCACCCTTTTCCCCTCCAAAACAGGCGGTATTTCATACCCTACCATCCGCTAGGGCATGGAGGTAGAATAGAATAGGGTGTGCAGCAAGGCACCGAGCCCGAAGCATGGCGAGCGCACCGGCCCATGTGAAGGGACGTGGTACACGGTAATGGTATCCATGTTGACTATGTCGACATTCGGGACATACAAAATGTGAAAAACTCATGTTGACCTTTTGGCTGTCGACCTTTCCATTGTTGACCTTCCAACTCTATTGACCTTAGTAATGTCGACCTATTTCATGTGTCGATCTAAGCCGTGTCAACCTTCAGTGGTCAACCCAATGACCCACACCTGTCAGAGCATTGTTGTATGAGTAATAAAATAAAATACTTTCACTGGAGATCAGTATTAAGAGAAACCATCCCCAATGTTACACAGGAAGCTGTGTATGCGGAACACAACTCCTGGATAAAGGGCCTGATTCTGGTTCACTCACAAAAGCAAATTCTCTCTCTAATGGACAAAACCATGTGTACTGCAGGAGGGGCAGATGTAACATGTGCAGGGAGTTAGATTTGGGTGGGGTTAGTACTTCAAACCAGCGTTGCCTACTTTTGAGTACCAGTACTGCAAATCCCGCAATTCCCGGGTCTTCGTGGAGGGGGCGTGGCTAAATAACGCGATTTGCATCTTTAGCCCCCTCCCCTCGAAAAGCCGCGAATCACGGTAATTTAACAATGCGGCCAGGGAGATTCGGGGTTGCCGCCGGTATCCAGGAGGATTGCCCACCTTTCCAGGGGTCCGGGAAGGGGACCCAATTTTCAGGAGCCTCCCGGCCATTCCAGGAGGGTAGGCAACCTTGCTTCAAACTGATATCTATATTGCAGTGTAAAAATAAAGCAGCCAGTATTTACCCTGCACAGAAACAAAATAACTCCCCCAAATCCAACTCTCTCTGCACCTGTTGCATCCGCCCCACCTGCAGTGCACATGTTTTTTTCCATTATTGAGAGAATTAGATATAGCAAGTGAACCAGAATCAGGCACAAAGTCTCCCGTGGGCCTAGAGCCATGGAAATGTGGTGAACATATTTCAGTTGTATGAACTCCTCCCTATAAGATCCCATGCTGGTTAACAATACGCTGATTTCCTAATAAACTATTAAACTAACTAACTAATGTACCATAAAAAGCTGATTATCAATAAACCTTTTCCTCAGCAATTATTAGTAATTTTCTTACAGAACCGCCTTGTAACATATATCTTCCTCTTGTGGGGGGTACAATAGTGTTTGTTAGCTTAGAAATGTTTTTTTTTTTTTTTTCAAAAGCATCTGACCACTTTCAAAGTGGAACAGTCCACTGGGTGTGGATCAGCTAACAGAGGGGAGAATTTACTAATATGGGATATTCTGAGCCAGATGTATCAAGCTTCAAACGTGATACAGTGTACAGTGATGAACAACCAGCCAATCAGCTTCTACTTGCCATGTTACAGGCTGGGTGTGAAAAATGACAGGTAGGAGCTGATTGGCCGGTTGTTTATCACTCTCTGCTTAATCACTTTTTGAAGCTTGATACATGATAATGAAGTGAGCTAGAGGAGAAGTGGCCAATGGCAATCAATCAGCTGCTCTGTATAATTTAATATTATGCAAATTATTTTATACATTAATTATAGATGTTACGTCAGTGCTGATTGGTTGCCATGGGCCACCTCTCCTCTGGCTCACTTCTACACTGCCTCATATATCTACCCTGGTGTCTAGATGGACAGTCAATCGGTCGACACAAAAGGTCAACATTGATAAAAGTTCGACACAAGAAAACGTTGATGTGGCAATGGTCGACACGTGAAAATATCGACACGGTTAAAAAAAATTGGTGTCAATGTCGATACCAGTTCTTGTAGGCCCTCAAATAGTATACCGCATAGCCTGCACTACAGCTGCACTGGGCACACTTTACTCTTACCAATCGAGGTCCATGTGGGGGCTAAACATGAAAATAGTTTTTAAAAAAGGATGAAAAATCATGAAAAACTTAAGTGGACCTTTTTATGTGTCAAACATTGACATATAAACCTTTTACTTGTGTTAACTGTCATTTTCAACCTTGTAAATATCGACTTTTTGGCAATATTGACCTTGTAAATGTCAACATTTTGTTGTCGACATACGGTATCGTCTGAGAACCTTCCGGATGCCAAGTCCACCAACCTCTGCTTAAATACAATGTACTGCTGTATAATGCTTATAATTTTTTATTTTTTTTATTGAATTACTTATTGGCCACGAACCGTTCTCACGTATAATGTTGGAACGCGATTTATTATTGCACCATTCACACATTTTTAACAGATAGCAACATCTGACACCAGACCCCCCCCCCCCCCCCCCCACAGCGAATTAAAAATATTTATCCAAAGAATAACAAGCTAATTATTTTAACGATTTTGTCCATCTGAATCTACCTACATAAAGAAACACAATAATTACCTTCGGAAAAGTCTGCTCCTCGCACACTTCCTCTGCATAATTCATTTCCCAAGCAGCTATTTGTATCCCCGCTGTAACCGGCCTAATTAGGTTTGGTCACCGCGTTTGTAGCGTTTTCATCAAAAGATTAAAATACTCATTAGTTCAACTTTTCGTAGCATTACATGGCTTTCCTGGGACGTTGCTGCATTTGTCTATGCACATAAAGCATTAATGGGGTGATGTCATACCACGGGAATGTCCCAAATAAATAAACACACACACACACACACACAAAAATCCGCGGTTTCAGTTTGGCTGATTAAATTAGGTCTAAGCCAAAGATTGAATTTTTTTTAATACTGTGTATGTTTTAAAGCTTAACCCAAGACTTAAACTTTAGGTTTGAAAAATGATAAAGTGCAGTTGAATGAACAGGAAGAGCCGAGAGCTATGAGGATATATAACAACGCTAATGTCTAAGTAAGAGAGTCAATAGTTTTATACAGAACGTTAACGTGTATTTATTGAAAAAGCACTGGATATAACAGCAAACAGATGTATGGGAAATGGATGATATTTATATATTTTTTACTAGGTTCTTTGAAGTTATTCCAGTTTAAATATTACTATATATGATGTGTTTTGAACTTGTTGAGGTTTGAGACTTACAGAAAGTTTTTTTGTATGGGCTGCGGGATAAAGAAATTCCATTAAGGTACAGGTAGTGGAGAACGAAAATGAAAACACCTGGGTGCATGGGGGCCACCAAGCCTATTGAAAGTAAGGGGGGTTGGCGCAGGTGCTGCTCATGTGCTCATTAAGCAAATCACCTCCCAGGATGGACGGAGTCATGTGTATAAATGCTAGTCTGTGCTGGTGAATGGGTTGGCTAGTATTTGGGCCTGGCCGGAAATGGTGGTTGTGGTGGCTTTACAAGAAGGGCGATTGTTGGACTGTGATTGTCAGGAGCTTCAGTGAGCAATAAAGCTTAACTTGCTTGATAAGAGCATGAACAACAGTGTCTATGGTAACGTACTAAATGTAGTAACCAATAGACAATACAGAGGGCATACTAGTGACTGGGATACAATCCTCAAATGATTTGGGTGCCGGACGGGTTCCCGACAGTCGGGATCCCGACAATCATTTACCCGACGTCGGGATCCCGACTGTCAAAACGCCGACAGCCGGGTGCCCGACGGCCACCCGCTATTTTCCCTCGTGGGGGTCCATGACCCCCATAGAGGGAGAATAGAATAGGTGGCTCGCATAGCCAATAAGAATAAGGCCCTTGTTCCACTTTTGGACAAATTTGCCCATATGGACAACAACTCTGCTAAGCGCCTCATTGGGAATGCCCATTGCTAAATGCCAACATGGTGACTGCATACCCCAAAGTGTACTCAGACCTTGAGCCAGATGCACTAAGCTTCAAAAGTGATAAAATGGAGAGTGATAAACAGCCAGCCAATCAGCTCCTGCCTGGCATTTTACAAACGCAGTCTGTGACATTTCAGGTAGGAGCTGATTGGCTGGCTGTTTATCACTCTCCATTTTAACACTTTTGAAGCTTAGTACATCTGGCCCCGTAATGTATCTGTAAAATGCAACGACTTTTTAAATGCAAACTTCATTTAAAGAAGGAAAATATTTATGTGTAAACTTATAATCATTACAAAGATGCTAATTTAAGTGAAAGTACTTTGGAATTCAGATATGTTTACCCTTAACGAGCGCTTACGTGTACAAGCTCACATTGCGGCAGTTACGGATAACACCGGGGAGATAAAGGGTTAATAAGTGACTCGTAAATAAAGTTGCTAAAGAAATATTTATATTTTATCTTTGAACATAGGAGTAATTGGCCAATTTCTTCATCAGTGCCCATTGAGAGCGGCTGACATTAAAATGACGTAATTTGCATAACGAGATTAACATAATTTTAATTTGCTTCTATTTATGGAATATGTTTTCAGCAAATTTAGGAATTCTCCTGCCCATTCCTTTACACAATTAAAATGAGATGGTAAAATTGAAGTTTTCAGGGTATGTTGAAAGGGTGTCAGTCCCGGTGGTAGTAAAGAAGTGAGGTTAAGACCGGTGGTGGCTCCAGAGGTTGGGCTGCAGCATAGTTCAAAATTGAAATAGGGGAGCCACACCAACTGCCAGTGAGTCAGTTTGGAATGGCAGTTTGTTGGACTGGGTGATACTCCCCTATTTGAATTTTGACATGTGCTGAAGCCCCACTTCTGGAGCTGCCATTGGTCACAACCCCCTTCCTGCAAGGCCACACCCTTTTTGCAAGGTGGTTGCTTCTTGGGCTATTTTATAACTGCCACAGAGGCTGATTGGTTGATATTTTATATTCCTCTAAGCTTTGATACATCTCCCCCTAGGGGGCCAAATATAATAGGTTGTGTGGTTCAGAGTTTTAATTTTTTTTTAAAGCGGCAACAATGCCATGGCAAAATCAACCTGGTTTCCAGTGTAAATGATTGCTGCTTTAAATAAAATGGGAAAACTCTCCCAAAATGTGCCCACCCTTTTACATTTGGCCATATATCTCTACAGTTTTGGATCCATTTTCCACCTAATATGTTGCATTTGTTGGTTGCTTTGCTTTCAACCTTTTGGAGGTAAGTTCTGGATCATTATTCTGCTGTAGGAAGAATAATTGGTCATTTAGTTTTAGACCAGAGGGCACTGCATGCAGTGGTGTAAAAATAGGTGCCGCAGACCCCGAGGTGGTGGGTAGGAGCTGAGTAAGTGTGGGCACCGGGGGTCTGCGGGGGATATTGTTACGCTGCCACCTGCCAGGACCTGCCTTACCCCACCACCAAGGCCTAGGGGCAGCACATATTACAGGCGGCAGTCAGGCTGCCTGTCATCTGAATAAATGAGCCAAGGAGAAGTCCTTGGGCATGGAGGGGGAGGCAGCAGCAGCTGTTTCCCAAAACAAAGGCATGTTGTCATTTTGGGGGAGAAGCTACATTGTAAATGCATATGGACTTGTAGTAGAAACCTTTGGCTGTTCGCTAGGAATGCTTCTCTGCTTTGGCGCCCTGTAGGGGGCGTGGCCAAGCGGGAAGATGGACTGGCTGGGGGCATGGCTCCACAATCGCATCATCATGCCCCACCCTCTACACAGAGGACACATGGTATAAATAATCCTGCATACATACTGATTAATTTCTAATTATAAGTTTTGATCATAAGATGCAGCAAAGAAACAGAAACACAACAATAATAGCGATGATATAAAAATAACAGTATCATTATTAAATGTGTGTGGGCAGCAGTAAAATAATGGACAGACATAGCTTTCAAGTAATCAGTTACTTTTTTTGTATACCCCAATACTTCTCACGTGCTTATAAGTTAGTATTACCAGATATGACAAATTATAGATGACACAATTTGTATATAACACAATTTTGGCTGCTTCACCACTAGGTTTCCTGAGGGCTAGGAAACAATACCCACAAATCACTCCCCAATAGTGGTGTAGCGCCTATAACATTACATTGTCCACAAGTTCCATATAGATCCAAATAATGAATAAAGTAATGATTTTCCAATATTGAATTTTATTCGGTTCTTCAATAGTAGTATGTAAGAGTGACCCAACGCGTTTCGTCTTACAAAGACTTCATCAGGGGAAACCGTTTACAATCTACAAGTACAAACATTGCTTCAATATACATAAAAATGGAACAAGGGATTTTATTCACACATGACCTATTTTCAAGAGAGAGAAATAGAATAGAAAAATAGAAGTGTGGTGGTGAGAGTGGGGGAGCGAAATAGTGAATTCATTTATTAGTGAGCTAGTAGAAATATTCTATACCTTTGAAGTGTATCACGAATCTTAGTGATCCAACGGTATGACTGTATGATATTAGATACTGAGTCCTACAAATGGGATTAAACCACACGTAAGTGGTAGAATACTTAATAGTGGTATGTTGCCCACAGTGTTATGAACAGTACCAACCTAATTGCCGGAATTAGAGTGAGTTCTACCCCCGATTATGGGAGGCTATGTAGTAAGAAATCCATTATCAATGGAATAAGATTTCAATAAAAACCTACCAGTGAAGAAAAAATATATCGCAATGAATAATTTCAATACCGTTACGGATTGAAACCATGATTTAGTGATTGTTACCTACCCCAAGGGTATAGTGCGCAGAGATTTCTAATGGCCGTCCTGTGACTCCTTAATTGAACCTACGTAAATCGGAGTTTACCGGGATTATCTCAATATATGCTAAAGTTGACTGAGTGATAGGAAGAATCATAAGAACACATACCAATAAGGTTCCAGATTTGGTGCCAGCGATTTAAAGCTAAAAACATTAAAAGGGTCACATTAATATGGGCTCAGAGTGCATGTAATTAATATATGCTTACACCCATAGTTCCAATTGGAATTACACATAAACATTACTAAAAATTAAGGATAAATATAAAAAAATCACCAATTAGCTAAAAAAACTTTTACAATTAATTAAAAAGTAAATAAACTTATTTTGTTCCATCAGGTACACAGTTCTTTTAAAAATATTGGCATATTTCAATAAGAAACAGAGGTACTCTTTACCTAGAAGGGCGCCCATCGCGGGCGTCGCATGCACATCGCATGCCATTATACAGACCGATGCGTTGCCCGCGATTTTACATAGAAATACATGTTAAAATGTAAATCGCGTCGGTCGCATCGCATGTGACCAAAAAATCGCATGCGATGCGACCGACGCGATTACCGCGATTTCCCATAGGGAACAATGTTAAATGTCCCAATTGACCCGATTTTCCATAGGGAACAATGTTAAATGACCCACAGAGGCCAAATAGGCACCCTGAAGTGAGAAATGGCCCCCCCATTTGTTAACGCCACCCCACGATCAACGTGAACCCGAAGCGTGGCGAGCGCAGCGAGCCCGCGAGGGGCTGCGCTACGCGTCCTACGACCTTTTCATACCCCCACTATCCACGTCGGCGTGGAGTTGAGAATAGAAAGTGCCCGAAGCGTGGCGAGCGCAGCGAGCCCCGCAAGGGGACGCGGATACCTTCACAGGTATCCGCGTCCCCTCGCAGGCTTCACAGGTGTCCGCGTGCGCTCGCCACGCTTCGGGCTCGGTGGCTCGCTGCGCTCGTCACACTTTCTATTCTCAACTCCACGCCGACGAGGATAGTGGGGGTATGAAAAGGTCGTAGGACGCGTACCGCCGCCGCTCGCCACGCTTCGGGTTCACGTTACAATACACAACAATTGGGGATTTCCAACCACGGGCGCAAGATGAATTTGTAGTCTTATGTATCTTCCTGAATTCTCCTTGGCGGTTTCTCGACCATATAAGGGAAATTTAGAAGGAAAGATGGTGATTATTACTAACCATCCTAAAGACCTACTGCAATAAATATATGGGATATTTTTTCCTATAAAGAAAGGAAGCGTACCCTACTTACAGTAGGCAGGGCAGCGTAAAAGCACGTAGCGGTTTCTTTATTCTCCTTTTCTTTCTTCTTGGATTTATTCTTTTTCCTGTTTTCTTACTTTCTGGGGACCAATTTTCACAATGTGCTCCTCGGTTGTGGTTGGAGGTGATGAATGTGGTGAAAAAGATGCAATAAATAGATTAGTGATTTATTCACCTTATTGAAAAAGATAAAAAGGACACCCAGTGATGGAATTGATGGAATGGTGATGATAGGATCGTACCTTACTCACCAAAGTAGAGGTAAGGTACACATACAAAGGTTTCTTTCACTTGAAGATGTTCTATTACATCTAGAGACCATAACAATAATGGCGTACCCCAACTCACGTCTATAGATGTTTCTTTACACACGTAGCGTGTTCTTTATATGGAGGGGCTTGACCTTGGCCAGTAGATATAAATGATATAGTGCAAAACAAAACAATATAATAAAGGGTATTAGATCCAATTTATGTGTCTCTATGTCATAAAGGTCACAGAGGTTTATTCTCATAAGAGGTGTTTGTATTAATCTAATTGGAGGGTACTTATGTCGTACCGTAACTCACACGTGAAAGTGCGGTAAAACACTTATAAAGGTATCTTTGTGTGGAGCAAGAGTGTCTCCACATGGGATGCTTCTTATATTTAGTGGGTAAAGGAGAGAGGTCCCAACAGTAAATTATATTGGCGTACCCAAACTCACAGTCATACGGCGTTTTCACCACATATAGCAGTTTCTTTTATAGTCCTGGGTCTGGGAGGTCTTAATAGTCAATATAGATGGTTCCAAACAAGATGGTTCCAAGAAAAGGAAGATAGTCTCTTCAAAAATTTATTTTATTGTAAAAAACAGTGGCACAAAAATATCCTTCATCCCAATAATGAAAGGATCCCAATGAATATCCAAGAGGACTTCCACAGTAAGTCCCAAAATTTATAAAAATATGTATAAAAATACAAAACACGATAAAAAAATCCTTAAAAAATATTTAAAAATACATACAAAATCCAGAGTAAAGGTGTCCAAGGGAAGAATGATGGCTGCTCACTTTCCACAGAAATCTGTCAACGCGTTTCGGTGTCTACACACCTTTTTCAAGACTCGGGTTCACGTTGATCGTGGGGTGGCGTTAACAATTGTGGGGGCCATTTCACACTTCAGGGTGCCTATTTGGCCTCTGTGGGCCATTTAACATTGTTCCCTATGGATAATCGCGGTAATCGCGTCGGTCGCATCGCATGCGATTTTCTGGTCGCATGCGATGCGACCGACGCAATTTTTTACCTTGCGATGCCCAAGATCAAAATCGTGGGCGCCCTTCTAGGTAAAGAGTACCGAAACAGAAATTCAGCTAGTTCAATGGTGAATATCAAGAGTGCAAAACCATACCTCCTGTAGGAACCACCTTCTCCTATGGGATCAGCCACTGGAATGAATGGTGTGATCCCCAGAGCTACCTTTATAGGGAGAGGGGGATGATGTCATATCCTCCTACTTTTAATTGGTTCTACTTAGGATTTTGTCTAAAGTGCTTTAATATACCATTAAGGCAGTTTGGGCTTTAATCACATGTATAGTGGGAATGTAATAGGGGTGAAGCCAGATAGAGTAGCTATTTAAAAAGCTTCCTAAAAGGTGATTATACCGATAACCCGGGTAACTGGAAGTTACCCATAATGCACTTTTCATCCCGGGCTGTCCGTACATTAAACCTCACTGTGATCAGGTTAGTTATAGTACTTAATTAATGTAGCTATGGATACATTGGTGGTAGTGGGTCTAAAGGCAGAACTTTGATCTGTCCAATAATCCCCCGTTTAACCGCTGATTGGCCGAGACCGCTTCTTCCGGCTTGTGTTCCACGCAAGCCGGAAATGCGGTTCAATTGGCCACTATCTTGGTGGATGGAGCCTTGTGATCACCTAGGTTCCTATGTGGGGATATGTTTCCGGCTTGCGTGGAACGCAAGTCAGGTATGCTGTTCACCTAGTCGCCATCTTAATGGACATAAAAGTTCTATTATCCTGTTTAAGATTTCTTTCACTGGGGGAATATTAGTACCGATTGCGTCTCAAACGTCCGCCATATTTAGTTACATAGTTACATAGTAGGTAAGGCTGAAAAAAGACTTGCGTCCATCTAGTTCAACCTGGTATAGATATCCATTGCTGATTTGGTAGGTTCTGGTATTTTACAGACAAATTATATTTCTTATTTGTACCCATGGATGTTTTTCTCCAGTAAATGTTTGTCCAACTTTGCCTTGAACGCATTTAATGAGCCAGCCGTTACCACCTCTCTGGGAAGAGAGTTCCAGAGTTTGACTGTTCTGACCGTAAAAAAAATTCTTTCTACTAGCTGAATGAAATCTTTTTTCTTCTAATCTATACTCATACCCTCGCGTCCTAGATTCCTTTCTAGTAGAAAAGAGGGTGCGTGACAGTTCCTTATATTGGCCCTTGATATACTTGTACATGTTGAGCATGTCCCCCCTTAAACGTCTCTTTTCTAATGTAAATAGTCCCAAATTGCTTAATCTCTCCCCGTAGCTTAAATTCTCCATTCCCCTAATAAGCTTTGTTGCTCGCCTTTGGACTTTTTCTAATTCTATGATGTCCTTTTTATAGTGTGGGGCCCAGAACTGTACTCCGTACTCTAGGTGAGGTCTCACCAATGCTTTATATAGTGGCATATTTACCCTTGAGTCCCTAGTTTCCATTCCCCTCTTAATACATGCCAGAATTTTGTTGGCCTTTTTTGTAGCTACATTACAATGGGCACTACATCCTAGTTTGCTGTCTATTTGGACTCCTAGATCCTTTTCAAGTATGGAATTACCCAGTTCCTCTCCGCTAAGGTTGTAACTTGCACACTGGTTGTGTCTTTCCAAGATGCATAACCTTACATTTATCTACATTGAACCTCATCTTCCATTTTTTTGCCCACTCATCTAGAATTGCAAGATCATTTTGAAGCATGGTGACATCTTCTGATGATTTGATGACTTTGCTAAGTTTTGTATCGTCCGCAAAGATGGATACATTGCTGAGTAACCCTATCCCAATATCGTTAATAAAAATGTTAAACAAAATGGGCCCCAAAACCGAACCCTGGGGCACTCCACTTAGTACCGGTATCATATCTGATACGGCACCATTCACAACCACTCTTTGTTCTCTATTACATAGCCAATTCCCTACACATCTGCAGATATTTTCACCCAATCCTAGGTTCTCCATTTTATTAACCAATCTCTTGTGTGGGACAGTATCAAATGCTTTAGCGAAATCTAGGAAAATCACATCTACAGCATTTCCATTATCGAGGTTTTTACTAACCTCTTCATATAACCCTAGTAGATTAGTTTGGCATGAACGATTTTTCACGAACCCATGTTGGTTAGCACTGAGTAGACTGTGATGATCTAAATATTTCTGGATACCATCCCTTAAAAATCCTTCAAATAGTTTACCCACAATTGATGTTAAACTAACGGGTCTGTAATTAGCGGGATCTTCCTTTTTTGAATATTGGCACTACCTCTGCTATTCTCCAATCTTTTGGTACTATACCTGACGATAGTGACTTGCTAAAGATATAATGTAGGGGGGTAGCTAGTTCATCCCTTAATTCCATTAATACCCTTGGATGAATCCCATCTGGCCCTGGTGATTTATTTGTTTTGAGTTTGCTTAGCCTCAGTATTATTTCCTTCGGCGTGAAATCCACAATGAGATCTGGCTTATTTGTCCCGTTTGTGGTAAATGTTCGTTCCACAGTCTGCTCTCCCTTAGTAAATACTGATGAGAAGAACTCATTTAACAGTTTTGCTTTTCCCTTGTCCTCAGTAACACTTTTTCCACTAGTATCAGTTAGTGGGCCTATGTTTTCCTTAATTAAACGTTTACTATTTATGTATTTAAAAAACTTCTTTGGGTTGGTTTTGCTTTCAGTGGCTATGCACTCTTCATATAATATTTTAGCTGCTTTGATTACCCCTTTACAAGTTTTGTTTGATTCTTTGTATTTTGCGAACGCCTCCTCATTCAAGTTATTTTTATAGAATTTAAAGGCTCTGGTTTTATTGTTGATAGCTGACCTTACTTCTTTGTCCAACCATGGTGGCTTTTTTTTGTTGAATTTACCTTTAGTTACTTTAGGAATGTATTCAATAGTTAGTGAATCAAGCACCTTTTTTAGAGTATCCCACATTTCCTCTGCATTTTTTCCCTCCATAACCGTTTTCCACCCAATTCCTGTTAGGGCTTCCCTGAATAATTCAATGTTCGCTTTTCTGAAGTTTAGTATTTTTGCAGATCCTTTTTGATGTAATTTACTGAAGTTGATTTCCAGTGAAACCATATTGTGATCACTGTTCCCTAATTGTTCAATTACTTTTGTGTTTGAAACTAAAGGCCCCCACATACAGCACGATATTCAGGCATTTTCTGAGCGATTCTAACAAATCGCTCCGAAAATGCCTGAAGATGCATGTAAATCGCTGTGTATATAGCCCACACAGCGATTTACATGCGCGCACCCGCCGTTCTGAATCTGTCCAAGATTCAGAACGGACGGGCTGTACAATTCAGAGCAGTCGCTCAGAAAGCTCCTGCTCATCTCCCGCATGTGTGGCTGCGGGCAGATGAGCAGGGCCGAGCGACTGCGGACGCCACAGACCCGCCGCACCCCGCGCCGCAGAACCCGCCGCCGCCACCCCTGACCCCCCTCCCCCACCAGCAGTAGCACCCATCGCCACCCCCACCTCACCTCTCCTCTCGGCGGCAGCGCGGCGGAAATGTAAAAAAAAAAAAAAAATTAAATTTCAAAATGGCCGCGGCCAGCCAATCACGGCTCGCCGCGTCATTGCCCCGCCCCCTAGAGCTGGCTATATGAGCCAGCTCGAGACGGGGTAGGGGCAGTCAGTCCGACGGCGGAGAAGGAGAGAAGAGCTCCTGAAGTCCTGGGAGGCGCGGCCAATGCAAAAGAGCTTAAAAGGTCGCCGCCCCCAGGTGAAGAACACAGATGAAGAGGCAGAAGCCCTGGGAGGCGGCAGCCATGCAAAAGAGCTTAGGGGGCTGCTGCCCCCAGGTGAAGATGCCGCAGAAGCCCTGGGGGGCTGAGCTCCCCTGGGTGAAAAAAGAAGAATCAGATTAATAAAATATTTTAAAACCAGTGTTTGTGTGTTTTATTTTAATATTTCCTTTACAGGGGGGCTATAGGTACCGGCGGGCCTTTAATGCCCCACATGCTGGTACCTGTGGTTCTCCCAAGTACCAGCATGTGGGGCAGTTTTGCTGGGACCTGTAGTCCTACTGTAAAAGACAATATTACTGTTAAACAAGCAATCAACCCTGCACCCACCGCCCAGGGGTGCAGGGGATAGCCCCGGGCTGCAGCCCAGGCCTGGGGTGCCCTGGAAAGGGGGGACCCCCTTATTTGGGGGGTCCCCACCTCCCCAAAAACTCCCGGCCTGGGCTGACTAGTTAGGGTGGGTAATGCTTTGGCCACGGGACACCATCAAGCGTGTCCCCTGGCTATGGCATTACACCCCCTGCTAGTGGAGCCTGGTTCTGGTCTCCAAAATACGGGGGACCCCTATTCATTTTGTCCCCCGTATTTTGGAAACCAGGGCCAGCTCAAGAGCCTGGTGCTGGTCCCCAAAATCCGGGGGACCCCACGCACTTTGTCCTCTGGATTTTGGGAACCAGGACCACTCAAAAAGCCCGGGGCTGGTCATGCCTGGGGGGGGGACCCCATGCCATTTTTTTATTTTACAAAATTATTGTCTGTATGACAGGACGAGACGCTGGACCCCGGACTTGGTAAGTATTTTTTTTATGTCCGTTCCCACTGTACCACCAATGTTTAAAAGTTTGCATATGGGGGGGTCGGTCGGTGTAGGGGGAACCACTAGCCACCAATGATTAACTTTTTTTTTGGGGGGGGGGCAATATTAGGGGGAGGTGAAAGAATACTTATTAAAGAGTAATAAGTAATGTTCAGTAATAATAACATTTTTGTGATGAAGTGCAGTGTTTCACTTTCTGTGACAGATTTGAAATCTCCCATGCTGAATCTCCCAATTTGAATCTCTGACATAAATCTCTCTGTATGTGGCTCATTGTCTGAAATGAGCCACAAGAGTGAAATCTCTTGTGCTGAATCTCCCGTTATGTATCTCTGGCACACATCTCTGCGTATGTAGGGCCCTTAAGTCTGTGTTATTTGTTAAAACTAAGTCCAAGAGTGCCTCATCACGAGTTGGAGTTTCCACCATTTGTGTAATAAACTGGTCTTTAAGTAATCATATTGGGGAATGATTTATTACTTTCATAATTATTTATACACCGCCTGAATATATAATTTAATAGTATATATATATATATATATATATATATATATATATATATATATATTCCAGATTTGAATTTCACCTAGTGCACGTTACTCTGTTAAGGATTAAGACCGATTGCTGGCTAAGATCAATTCTTAGTACATCTGAGCGTATCTAGCCCTTATAAAGTGGACCCTATATTAGTGGTGTACAACAATTCTTTCTCTTAAATTCGATAATCCCCAGTTTGGGAATATTTGTGCCCTTATAGGGCGGTATTCAATGAGCCTGATTCGCCATGTTTTTATGGCGAATTTGTGCTGTTTGGCGAATTTTTGACTAAAACGGTGAATCACCCTATTCAATGACCAGATGGCGAATACATTTGAAGGTTTTTTTCGCCATGATTCACCGAGTAGCAATCGCTATCTTTTTATGGTGAAGTGGAATGTGAACTTTTAAAATAAAGTGTTTTGTTTTTTACATTTGGTGTCAAAAAATCAGGAATTTAATTCTGAGGAGGGGCATGCTATTTTTATTCATGTGCTGTTAGCACATGAATATATATTTAATTAAAAAAAATATATATATATATTTTTTACACAGCAGCCAGCAGGGGGCGCCGGAGCCGAGCCGCTCATTAGATATTCATATATTCACTGCACCCGATCGTTACATATGCACGATCAGGTGTAGTGAGTATACCCGGTCCCCTGCTGGCACCCCCTGGGGGCAGCCTGTGCTGCCTGGCACCCGGGGAGCCCACCTCCCCCCCACATACGCTCTGGCGCAGGCAGAGAGACTTCCATCTCCCTGCCTGCCACCGTCCTCAGGCTCCCTGCGGCATCGCCGCAGGAGCTCATATTCGCCGGTCAGGGGCAGCGAGCCCCTGACTCGTGAATACCAGAGCCGGCGAGGCTCCGGAACGTGGCGAATGTGCAGCGAATCCTAAACAGGATTCGCTGCACCTCGCCGGTATTCACATTGAATACCGCCCATAATGTGGACCCTATATTAGTGGTGTACAACAGTTCTTTCTCTGAATTTTGATAATCCCCAGTTTGGGAATATTTGTACAAAGGTCTTATGAATAAGCACTAAGAAGGGGTTTATATTGCCCCTGATGAAGTCACGAGTGTGACGAAACGCGTTGGACTGCATGCATCCATATGTTGACCTTGACATCCGATACCTGTGAACGATTGAACTATATTGTAACGTACCTTTGAGTTTTTATTATTTGATCAATATTTTATTAAATTTGTATATTTTTAAATAAATTGTTGATTTATTCAGAGCGCCCTCTGAACCTCTCTCTGCATATATATATATATATATATATATATATATATATATATATATGCACTGCAGCAACTTGATTCAAAAAGCTTTAATAACCTCTAACCTCTACATCTTTGGTAAGTGGAGAGTGCCAGTCCGTGAGCTGTATATATATATATATATATATATATATATATATATATATATATATATATATATAGTTATTTTCAGCAGTCTAACATGTCTTGTTGTAGATGTAACACTTGGAAAAAAAAAACCAGCATAGATCCTACAGCTATCCAAACAAAAATAATGCATCACATAGGATGTAATTATTAACATCTGCGTTATTACCAGAAACGCCGGACTGCCTTCTATCATCTGTCAAAGTGGTGGAAGTACACGGAAAATGGCAGGCTGCCGCTTCACCGACCAGATGAATTACATGTTTTCTGGTTTGCTAAAGGGTTAATAGGCCCCATGTGTTTGTTTTGCGTCTGCAAACAATATAACCACATAATCCTTACTCTTAAAGACACTAAATAAACTCTCAATAAAATATCAGACAGCGAGGGGCATTTACATACGGGGAAAATATGTTTGCTTGTTTCTGCTGAGCACGTCAATAGTTACAAGGCATCGCTCTGGAGTTTTGGGAAGCGCACCGGTGGAAATGCTGCGGAGTTATGGTTCCAGATGCAAACATGCGTGGCCCAAGGTCAGTCCGGCCTCATGTCACCATAGCCCACACACTTTGTTAAAAAATAACTTTTCCTAAATAAAAAATGAGTAAATCAAGCTTATACATGTGTCATCATTGTACATTTCATTTCTGACAGTATTGCATACCCTTCTAATTGCGTTTTACCGCAAGCCGGAAATGCGGTGCATAAAGTGTATAGGAAGGGGCAAAATTCTGAACATGGTGGGCTCATTCAGAATTGCTGATGCAAATGTGCGCCCATAGCGGCTACAGCAAGGGAAGCGGTCCTGTAGATGTGGTGGAACAAATTTCCGCTGCCACCAACCCCTCCCATTAGGTGGAGTCAACTGCCAACTACAAAAGTTGTGCCTTACCTCCCATACTTTATAAAGGGACAGTGGTCCCACAAGGGGTATGGTCACAGAATAGTACCCCAAATTCAAATTATGCCACACCGTAGCACAATCATATTCACATTATACCCCATGTAGTACCGCTGATTCATATAACGACACAAAGTATTGTTCCTTATTCACATTATGACAGAGTAGTGGCCCTTATTCAAGTTGAGCTACACAGTAGTACTCCTTACACATGTATGCCACACGGTAGTATTGCTTATACACATAATGCACACAGCAGTAGTAACCTTTACACAAATTGATCACAGTAAGTGCCCTTATTCATATATCTGTCTCTGTGCCTCCAGCAGATTCTCTCCTTTCTTCTTCACTTCTTCACCCCTTAAAACTCATTTAATTATTGCACCCCACAACATAAAATGAGGGAGTAATATATGAGGTTCACATAGGGGGGAGTTCAATTGACAGCAGCTTTTTCGCCAAGATCTCGCAGCACCCACGCACTTTTCAGCAGCAGGATCTCAATCAAAAATCAATAAGTGGTGTAACAGTAGCCCCTAAGACCCTGCGGTGGTGGGGAGGCGCTGAGTAAGTGTGGAGTCTGCAGGGGCTAACGCTGCGCTCCACACCTGCCTTACCCTGCCGCTTGCCGTCACGTCTCTGTGGCCGGGACCCGCAGATCTACTTGTCTGTGGTCCTGGTGCTCCTCCTGGCTCCTAATGAAAAATGGCCCTCACAAAATGTCCGCCCCCTAGACCGTTTTTGAGGATGCTAGAGGAGGAGCCGGCCTCCTCTAGCTTCTGTAACAACTGTCTGCTGTTAGGGGCAGCCATTTTGTGAGGGTCAAATTTTGTAGTGACGTCACTGTCACTACTTCCTAGAGCAGTGTTTTTCAACCAGTGTGCCGTGGCACACTAGTGTGCCTTGAACTGTTCTCAAGTGTGCCCCCACATCTAGAGATGCCCAAACCCATTTACAGCCACCACCAGTTCAAATGTTATTTACTGGTCTCTTCTTTTCATGTAAAGGGCCATGTAAAGGGCCAATGTATTTTATTTTTGTTACCTGTGGGGATCAGTGTGAGTGTTTTTAATGTGGGGGCCAATAGGTTTGTTTTTTTCCTGTGGTGGCCAATGTGTTTTGCCCTGTGGGGATCTTAGGGTGTGCCCTGGCAATTTTAAATTCTTATTTAGTGTGCCTCAAGGTAAAAAGGTTGAAAATCACTGTCCTAGAGAATAAACACACTGACAATTGGCTCATCCTTACCCCTCCATGTGTTGGAGAGAGGTAGCTGCGATTGGCCTAATGCCAAATATGCGCCTGAATTCGGTCTGCGGCACTATACAAAAACAAATAAGAAGCATAACCAAAACCAGGGCGATGACTCGCAGTTGATTTGCACCTATCCCTGCACGGTGACGTTGCAGACCGGTAACAAAGCGGTTATTGATTGCACAGCAATGGAAGAGTGGTAGAGGCTGGGCGGCCTTGTCCGGGACATGACACCTTCTCTTCCAGAGCTCCTGGCCGCACTGACTGAAAATATACAAGAAGCAGCAGGGAGCGATTTTCTGAAATTAAAATCAGTTAGCAAAGTAGAGGTGTCAAGTGTTCCTGTCCGGCATGAGATCTGATGTTTGGTGACCTACCTATCACTGTCACACCCCCCCCCCCCTCAGATGGGGAAGGTGGGCTCCTGAGGTGGGAGATGCATTACACATGACAACACCTCTTACACACACATGTGTTTTCAATTAAAAATAAATACCTCACGTTCGCCGACTAACACGAGATGGATAAATAGACAGAGCAGACACGTCAATTTGTCTATGAAAGGGTATTCTTAGTGCTTAATTCAGGCGCTTCTTGGCATACCCAGATTCTATTTCCATAGACTTAGCAGTCACTTGATGGAAGTTTTTCTTTGAAAAAAACAACAGATTTGCACTTTCCTAGCTAAGTATGCGTCTCACATTGTGCCAAATAGATGCAAATCATGGTTTAGAATAGTTGTTTACAGCATATATGTGTGTCAATATGTTCGTGCAAAAACATGATTTTAGCTTTTTTAAATCAATTTTAATTTTTTAAAATCGATAAATGCATCCACTTCTCACCTGTCCGTGCCTGTCCGTCGCTTTCTGTGGGACTGAGGAAGCCGGGGGGAGCATGGCAGGAGGGAGGGCGGCTGTACAGGTCCTGGCGGCAACCTGGCATGTGTAGGGGGAGCTGAGTGAGGCCGGTGTTGGCATCTTGGTTGAGGGCAAAACTGTGATTTTGCCTGGAGAGGCTCGCTCTAACTTTAGTTGTGTAACCTATGTCACTGGTTCCTGCTTGGTCTGCCTCCTCTCTCCTAGCTTCAGCAACCGTTGGCGCCATTCACTCAGTTATCCTACCCCTTCAGTGCCAATCCCGGACCGTCAGCTTCCAACTACTTCCAGTTCCTCTTCCGGATGCGTCACCCACTCCAGACCCTTCAAGTTCTCACCTCGGACATTCACCATTGTCCCTAATACTCCAGAGACTTCCTACTTCCATTACCCCATCAATTACATCTCTAGATCCTGTATAGCTCTGCTTATTTGATTTTCATAGGATTCATAGGATTTCGTCCAATCCAAAACTTTACTTTAGCTCTCAAAGATATTATTTTGGACTGTTTCGTCATTTTGGGCGGGATGTACTAAGACGAAAATGCGGTAAAACCCTGTTTTACTGCTTTTTTAAATGTAATAATCCCCGGCCACCACGTCATCCCAAGGCAGGGTATCGCCACCTTTAGGTAGCGATACCCTATAGAAGCCTATGGGCTTCTATCGCTGCCCGCCATCTGCCTCAGTATCCTACCCCCCTCCCCATTCTCCGCGCTGCTCCTCCTCCCCCAGCAGCATGCCCCAGCCAGGGATGTCCTTCCGGCTGCAGGGGGGAGAAGGAGACGCCAGGTGCCGCAGCAGAGCCCAGGAGGTGACAGAGACCTCCCACACACAACATCACAGGTATTGCGGGGGACCTCCGTCACTGCACCGCGATGCAAGCGGCATATGTTAGTACATAAGCGCTAGCATCGCGGCGGGGGTGTGGCAAAGGTGAATGTTAATATCTCGCCCTTAAACCTTTATGCAGAAATCATTTATGAAACCTGCATGATTTAAACCAACTCCTACAGCCTCTGGGGTACTTCCTGACCCTCTCCCGAGTTGCTATGTGTTGCTATGGTGATGGTGCACGCTATGATCTTACCCCTAGAGCCTAAATATTGATCGCGGTTAATTGTATTGCCAATGTTTCTATTCAACTATCTATGACAAGCCGGCGCGAGCAGCGGCCTATTGGAGATTTTGTTTCAACAGCCCCATTTTCAGCTGAAAACGCACAGGTCTCAGGTCATTTTTTTTATTGCAAATTATACAAAAAAACAATATACTCGATATACTAGGTTTAACAATTGGAAGAAAAAGGAACGATTTGGATAAAAGCCCAAAATGAGTATATTGGGTTGGCGAGAAGAATTTTCCATACAGGCTCTTAATGAGCTTTTGTCCTAGCCAAGAAAACAACTGTGTACACATGAAGGCCAGCTAACGTCCGTGAGTCTACGAGCCTTTATTAGAGTCGAATATGGGGTCCCCTGATAGATGCCTTGTGACCCCGTTCACCTTACATCTGCAGAGGACATAGGATGAGAACGCTTTAGGCTTTGGAAGGGAACTGGTAACGGTTTATCACAATTATCGTACTTTGGAAATATTGACGTTGTGAACAAATGTTCTCTTAAAATGTCAAATAAAGCGGATTTAAAAAATATCCACCAAGCAAAACAATGGTTACTTTAACTGTTTCACAACAGCTTATCGCCCCGGCGACAACGACCACAGGACGATTTGTGTTATATTATAATTTTAAATAAAATAAGGAATCTTGTAATTAACGTATACTCAGTTTGTTTTCCAGTATTAGCACTGCGACTGAGCACACACCTCTACCGGAAATTCAGAGGAATACGCATCTCTGTCGCAAATACACTTGCGGGTGAATGGTCATAACTGAATGGTAACAGATATTTTTCATGATTGGTTCACTTCTGTGGACTTTTTTCATGCTTTACCATCCACATGGTCTCCGAATAGGAATGGCAGAACGCAGCGGTAGCGGAGCAAGACACCTGGCCTGAAGCATGGCAAGCGTAGAGAGCCATGTGAGGGTACGCACTACACTAATTGGGGGTCCCCATGCTGAGGTGTTGACAATGACATAAAAAATAATGACAAACATGTGGAGGTTTTCATTGGCTGTCCCTTGTCAATGTTGAACTTTTGACTGTCAGCTTTTGGTGTCGACATTTTGACTGTCCATCTAGATATTGTCTGTGCGCTATACCACACCCTATCTGCCATACTGTGTGTGGCACTTAAAGTGAAGGGAATTGGACAACATCCTTACTATGTGGGTGCTGCCTTTCGGCTCCCGGAGCTTGTGCTCCACCGGCACCGCCCTCGCTACGCCTCTGGTGGGAAGATCCGGAACATGAGGCTAACTCCACCCCTAACCAGACCATTTAACCCAGCTATCTCCTGCCAACCCTGCATAATTATTGGATGAGGAGTCACATGCTCTCCACAAGACCATCCCTAGCCTTGGATGTCTTCCCTCCTATTCAGTCATTCCGTTCTTCGTTTCCCAATGCTTCCTCACCCCTGGGAGGCAGTCTCATGAGTATTATGTAGTCCCAGAAAACCTGCTTGCTGGAATTGGTCACATTATCAGAACCAGGGTCACAAAAGCCAGAAAAATGTATATATTTTTTTTATCATTTTATTTCTGCTTGCAAATAGTTAGTTGTTCAGATTTGCCGGATTTCAGCATTTGTCCTATCACCAGTCTTTGTAGAAGCAACTGATTGCACAGCACAGCGAGTGAAAGCAAGGGTTGGCGCTTATTAGTTAAAATTGAGTTTCTTTATTTAGTGTTGGCATATAAAGTGACTTCTGTTACATCTGAGAAATAAAAGTGACTGGGTGCTTGCCGTCTCTGTTCTGCCGAAACTATCAATTCCCAAAATGATGCAGATACAACATACAAGAAAGTCATCATTTATAAAGCTTTCATTATTTGCTAAGTGCGCATTTTACTGAGAGTGCTCCAGGACCACGGTGCATCCTGTTGTGTTTTTCCTCTCTGTCTAATAGTTCCTGCAGTGAGGGTAGGCAGCGATACCTATCGATGATTTGGAATTTTACCATGGTAACTTTCATTGCACGTATGGTGTAATGGTTAGCATTGCTGCCTCACAGTGCTGAGGTCATGGGTTCGATTCCCACCATGACCCTAACTGTGCGGAGTTTGTATATTCTCCCCGTGTTTGTGTGGGTTATCTCCGGGTACTCTGGTTTCCTCCCACAATCCAAAAATATACTGGTAGGCTAATTGGCTCCAAACAAAATTAACCCTACAATGTCTGTGTGTGCGGGTACATGTGTGGTAGGGAATATAGATTGTAAGCTCCACTGGGGCAGGGACTGACGTGAGTGTTCAAATATTCTCTGTACAGCGCTGTGGAATATGTGTGCGCTATATAAGAAACTGTAAATAAATAAATAAGCATTAAATAACAATTACTGCGATATTAATGTTTTTTTTTTTAACTAAGATGAGTGTTCTTTTGAAGATGGGTTGTTGCCAACCATTCAGAATCTACTTATTTGTTTAGCACCTTCGAGAAGATAATAGATCTAATCTGAGTAGTTGTCCCCCCGCACCCCCCCCCCCTCCCCCAGAAAGGTTCTACTGGATAAGGTGACTGGTCAACAATGGAAGCCATAGGTGAGAATAGTGTGAATGATTGTAGTATGTATTAAAGTCTTATTTATGTATGTTTCAGTGTTTTATTTAACTATTTGTTCTGCTGTAGAACTAAAAATACCAGCGGATCTTTAATGCCCCGCATGCTGGGACTTGTAGTTCTCCAAGTCCCTGCATGCGGGGCAGACTTGCTGGGACGTGGTGTTCTACAGCACAATAGTATTTCATCTATTTGTTACACTATACCATCAGCCTGGTGCCCACTGCCCTGGGGCACCTGGCACAGCCCTGGGCTTCAGCCTGGGCATGGGGTATCCTGGAGGGGAAATACCTCTTTTTTGGGGGGTCCCCACTCCCCCAGGGTCCCTGTCTGGGTGGTACAGTCAGGAGGTTTAATGCTATGGCCAGGGGAACTAGTGTAAATAGTTTCCTCCAGCTGTGGCATTAGCCCGATGGCTGTTTGGGCCCGGTGCTGGTTCTCAAAATACGGGGGGACTCCTAGTTATTTTGTCCCCCGCATTTTGGGAAACAGGCCGGCCCTTGAGCCTGGTGCTGGTTTTAGAAATTGCAGGGAATCCAGTAGCGCACGCAGGGGAGGTTTCTGAGTACCCAGAAACACCCCCAGGAGTCTAAGGGACCTGAAAGCTGAGGGTCCCCTTTTTCCATGGGTACAAGAATTTTAAAAATCGGCCCTTGGGAACCGGAGATATCTGACTTCAAAGCAGTGGTCCCCATCCAAGCCTGTTAATTGCTCTTCCCAGTCAGATATTTCAGGTTCTGTTCTAGAAGCTTGTCTCTACTTTGCCCACAACCAGAGATATCAGCCTTCCAGCAGCTGGTTACTGCTCCAGCTCCACACACCTGGTATGTAGTTTTATATTCTCATTGGCAGATTGCTCTGCCTCCTGAACTCTGATCCCCTAGTCCCCAGCACCATTTGGTAGGCGGGATTCTCTAGTTTTTAATTCCATTAAAATCGAAGAAATCTATTTCAGAAAACTGGAGATATCTGCAGTCAAGCAAGCTGTCCTCCCACCAGAAAATTATGAATAATAAGCCCACTCCACTATACACCCCTCCTCTGTGTATTAAACATCCTCTACCACCCTGGAAGTTATGTATGAGGGCCCCTTCATTCAGCCCAATGCCCCCTTCTCCCACCCCATCTCCCACCATCTGTGCAGTAAAGGGGTAATTAGTGGAAATTACTGATCCAGGCCCTACGTGCTGAGCGGTTGATATAATACTACCTACCACCCGCGGGACATCAATGCTTCCACCACCCCTACCGCTGGAGGATCGGTAGGGGCCCAATACATTGCTATGCCCAGGGGTCTACACTGCTGTTGACGCCCCTGTATATATGTATATACAGTATATGTGTGTGTGTGTATGTATACATAAATATATATATATAAATATATTTTATTATTTATATACATTTGGTCTATCTATAATACTTTAACTGACCCGGCATATGCTGGGTCACCTAAGTGTCCATCTCCATGCTTTGCTCCGCCCCTCTGGGAAACCCCCTTCTGAAAATCCTGCGTTTGCCCCTGGAACCCCCAACTTGTTTGGTCCCTGAATTTCTAATACCTGGACTGGCTATTTGAGTCCAGGCCTGGTAGTTGCCAGGCAAGGGGAACGCACGTCAGGTTTTTTTTTATTATTTTGTTATTTCCATCTATATTTACCCTTAGAAGCCTGCATGGATCTGACTGATCCGTGCTGGCTTCAGCCAAATACGGCTGGGAAATGAGTTATTTTCCAGCCCTATTTTTGGGTCAAATTTAGAATCACCTTTCAAATAAATGGTGATTCCTATTTGTATTCTTTTAAAGGCGTATGCATTTGTATAACTGAGTAGCAATAAGAATAGCCGTATATTGGCTTTTGTAAATTCGGAAATACGAATTTATGGCCAGTAACGGCCACAAATGGCTATGATTACGCCTATGTGTCCATAATAAAGCCAGCTAATTATTATAACAGTTTTTTTTTTTTTTTTTTTGCAAAGTTGGCCAGATCACATTTCCCATTCTAAGTTTGGGAAATGTGATCTGGCTACTTTAAAAAAAATGTGAATTAAAGCTGTTGGATCAATTTTACAGGATAACTGGTCAAAAAGCCCTTTAAATCGTTCATATGTAGTATGAGAGCAATTGTTAATGTTTAATTCTGCAATTGAAGGACCATTTTATATTGCACCTGTTACTGTTGTTTATACAGATTTTTAGTGACAGTTCCAAAAGAATAAATTCAAAAGTCTATTTATTTCTGATATCCTCCTTGTATTTGGGATTTGGGGGATTCCATGTTCCTGTGACATGCTGAAACAGTTAGAAGAGCCTTCGGGACCATGTATGATCCTCATCACACACTAACACCACTAACACTCTCGATAGTGGTGTCACACATGCGCCACAGAAATGCGCATATGCAGCTGTATTGGTTTTGCCAAGCATATGTCACAGACACTAGTTGTGCCCCATTTGCGCCTATGCTGTAAACAATTTATTTATTGTGCAGCAAACACTTTTGCCATGAGACATTAGGCTACAAATCCTCCAGTAATACAGTGGAAACCATCAGTGATTACCATCGGAGCGCCCAGCATTTTCAGGGGAACGACCATGAAACGCTGGGCGTTACCATGCGCTTTGCCCCCCTCCACCGCTCCACGCCGCCTGGCCGCACTGCTAGGTGCAAGTGGGACGCCGAACATGTTGTTCGCCATGCCCGCGCGCACCCTGCGTCTACACATGTGCAGAAATGCGACTGCGCCTGCGAAGACACAAAACATCGGTCTCTCGTGCGAACGTGCGGGGGACCGAATCAGTTAGAATAAGGGCCTAAGTGTAGTTTATACATGAGCATTAAGCGACGCACCAATCAGCATAAGCAAAGTATTTGCAAACAGCCAATCACACGCATTTTGCCAGTGCTGGTGATTATAATGGTCAACTACCCCACTGATCCATCCACTGTAATCTCTTATTATATTTCCTCCTTCATGTGCTTCTGTGTTTTATCCTGTGAATTCATTTTAAACCAATAATAAATCCTCCATAATAAGAATAATAGATGAAGAAAATGTATTATTTTACACTTTCAGCCTACTTCAAAAATAGGCATAAAGATTATTATCCCGATACAGGAAATTTACTAAGATGGGAGTTCTATTGAAGATGTTGCCGATAGCAACCAACAAGATTATACTTACATTTTTTAACAAACGACAACAGTTAATGAGCGCTATAATAACCCTAAGGGTTCCAGCTGCTAACTATGCGGGATAACCAATCCCTATAAACAAGAAGAAAAGAAGAAACACTAACAGTAGCGCTGGGAACCGATATACTAAAGTAAATGAATGCAAAATAAATAAACAATAATAATATAATACATGTAATCAAATTAATAATATAAGCCAGTCAAAAGAGTTGTAATTAATATACATTTATGTTCATTTAAAAATACATGAAAAATGCATAGAAAAACATAAAAAATATATAAAAAATAAATCATAACATTTAATATTATAGACAAAAATGTAACGGCCAATACAATAAATAAAGAATTGAAAAAATATATGAATATAAAAAAGAAAGAGTTTTTTCCTAAAAAGTGAGGAGCTCGTAGGGGTATTTTTAATCTTCCCTGGTTAAGAAACCAATTTTTTATTTTTCTGGTTAAAAAAAAACAATTGGCAGTCCACTGCATATCAATCACTTAATATGGTAGGCTAGTAGATCCAATGGGGGAGTAATTCTAAAGTGGTGGCTGTGAACAGCTGATTTTTACCAGAGTACCTTAACAACAGTCGCCTCCAGTCATGGTTTATCAGTCCAGGCTCCCCTGTGCCGGCCGGCACTAGATGGATGTAGCAGGTGTAGAACTGATGCATTTCCCCACCTGCGTCTGTCGGCGGCTTAATCAAAGAACAAGTGATATTTTTTTTAACACCTTATAGCAGAAAATAGATATATAGATAGATAATAGATGGTTGCTATGGGCAATATCTCATCTTGAATAGAAGTCCCATCTTAGTAAATTTACCCCACATTGTTACAAACAATTTTTATTGAGTTTTTCCTAATTGAGTTATAAAAAAAACAAAAACATTATTATTATTATTATTATTATTATTATTATTATTAATAATAATAATATTATTATATAGAATGTTTAACATATTTATAGAAATTATTTCCCAGACATTGGCTTTAAATGTCAAACAAACAAAAACCAAAACACAAAATAAATTTTAGAATTGCTGACATTTGAAACCTATTTGTGACATTGTGGAAGCAGTAAAAACGTTAAATATCAGAAAAAATTATTCAGAAATTTGTATTTTTTAACTTGAAAAGATGTCCGGAAATTGCAGGGAAAAAATAAAAACCCATCCTGCCCTTACCCTTTTTCTCTTTCTGAAACGACTGAATATGTAATCTGTATATTGTTTAGGTGATGTTCAGTCCTGTTTGGTACCTGTGATTCCCATTGTATAAGATCCAGTGATGCCCAACTTTATCCTTCTCTTGTTTGAAGCTTGATCGGTCGTCCAGCAGACCCAGGAGGTGGCTGTCTGGTGTCATCTGAAGTGCTCCCCATGCCCATGGTGTGCCCGGCATACACCTCTCTGTGGTTGGCTCCCGGGTCTGAGCACATTTCTTTCTTATACCCCATGTCCTCTATCCCCTCTGTGTTATGCAACTTTCCCATATCTTGCTTCCTTGACACACTTTGTGTAGTGCCGGACCCCTTATTGGGCCCCTGGGACACCCACGGGGTCGGGATTGTGGGTTCTTAGTGGCCATGAACCTAATCTGTATCCAATCAAGCCACCTCACATTAGTTTTGTCCAAAGAGGTCCAACAGTGTCCGAATGCACTCTGGACCCATGCCCATGGTGTGGCCATCATATACCTCTCTGTGGTTGGCTCCTTGATCTGACCACATTGTTTTATTATTATAACCCCATGTCCTCAACCCCTTCTACATTATGCAACTTTGCCATATCTTGCTTCCCGGACCCCCTTTTTGGGCCCCGGGACCACCACAGGGTCAGGATTGGGGGTCTTAGTGGCCGTGAAGCTTATCTGCACCCAGTCAAGCCACCTCACGTTGGTTTCAGTCCAACATTGCCTGAATGCATACCAGACAAATAGAAAAATAACAGACAACAAATATGTAAGAGACATAGGTAATGCTAGTAGAGCATATACACTTTCTTGTCTCTCACTATCAACTCCATTTTGTGTTGCCTTCTCTGCAAGTGTTAGCTCTGCACCTACAAGCTGATGTCATCAACCTGTAGGCAGCTTAGTGATTATGTAATGGTTGAGGAGATACCTGTCCATAATGGCCTCGCAAGGGGACTCAGACGCACGGCGCTGTGAAACTACAGAAGTACCCTGTTGTTTATACAGATTTTTAGTGACAGTTCCAAATGAATAAATTCAAAAGTCTATTTATTTCTGGTGTCCTCCTTGTATTTGGGATTTGGGGAATTCCATGTTCCTGTGACATGCTGAAACAGTTAGAAGAGCCTTCGGGACCATGTATGATCCTCATCACACACTAACACGATAGTGGTGTCACACATGCGCCACAGAAATGCGCATATACAGCTGTATTGGTTTTGCCAAGCACATGTCACAGACACTAGTTGCGCCCCATTTGCGCCTATGCTGTAAACAATTTATTTATTGTGCAACAAACACCTTTGCCATGAGACATTAGGCTACAAATCCTCCAGTAATACAGTGGAAACCATCAGTGATTACCATCGGAGCGCCCAGCATTTTCAGGGGAACGACCATGAAACGCTGGGCGTTACCATGCGCTTTGCCCCCCTCCACCGCTCCACGCCGCCTGGCCGCACTGCTAGGTGCAAGCGGGACGGCGAATATGTTGTTCGCCATGCCCGCGCGCACCCTGCGTCTACACATGTGCAGAAATGCGCCTGCGCCTGCGAAGACACAAAACATCGGTCTCTCGTGCGAACATGCGAGGGACCGAATCAATTAGAATAAGGGCCTACGTGTAGTTTATACATGAGCATTAAGCGACGCACCAATCAGCATAAGCAAAGCATTTGCAAACAGCCAATCACACGCATTTTGCCAGTGCTGGTGATTATAATGGTCAACTACCCCACTGATCCATCCACTGTAATCTCTTATTATATTTCCTCCTTCATGTGCTTCTGTGTTTTATTCTGTGAATTCATTTTAAACCAATAATAAATCCTCCATAATAAGAATAATAGATGAAGAAAATTTATTATTTTACACTTTCAGCCTACTTCAAAAATAGGCATAAAGATTATTATCCCGATACAGGAAATTTACTAAGATGGGAGTTCTATTGAAGATGGGTTGTTGCCGATAGCAACCAACAAGATTATACTTACATTTTATTAACAAACGACAACAGTTAATGAGCGCTATAATAACCCTAAGGGTTCCAGCTGCTAACTATGCGGGATAACCAATCCCTATAAACAAGAAGAAAAGAAGAAACACTAGCAGTAGCACTGGGAACCGATATACTAAAGTAAAGGAATTCAAAATAAATAAACAATAATAATATAATACATGTAATCAAATTAATAATATAAGCCAGTCAAAAGAGTTGCAATTAATATACATTTATCTTAATTAAAAAATACATGAAAAATGCATAGAAAAACATAAAAAAATATATAAAAAATAAATCATAACATTTAATATTATAGACAAAAATGTACCGGCCAATACAATAAATAAAGAATTGAAAAAATATATGAATATAAAAAAGAAAGAGTTTTTCCTAAAAAGTGAGGAGCTTGTAGGGGTATTTTTATCTTCCCTGGTTAAGAAACCAATTTTTTATTTTTCTGGTTAAAAAAAAAAACAATTGGCAGTCCACTTCATATCAATCACTTAATATGGTAGGCTAGTAGATCCAATGGGGGAGTAATACTAAAGTGGTGGCTGTGAACAGCTGATTTTCACCGGAGTACCTTAACAACAGTCGCCTCCAGGTCGCCTCCAGTCATGGTTTATCAGTCCAGGCTCCCCTGTGCCGGCCGGCACTAGATGGATGTAGCAGGTGTAGAACTGATGCATTTCCCCACCTGCGTCTGTCTGCGGCTTTATCAAAGATCAAGTGATATTTTTTTTAACACCTTATAGCAGAAAATAGATATATAGATAGATAATAGATGGTTGCTATGGGCAATATCTCATCTTGAATAGAAGTCCCATCTTAGTAAATTTACCCCACATTGTTACAAACAATTTTTATTGAGTTTTTTCTAATTGAGTTTTATAATAAAACAAAAACATACTGCATTATTATTATTATTATTATTATTATTATTATTATTATTATTATTATTATTATTATTATATAGAATGTTTAACATATTTATAGAAATTATTTCCCAGACATTGGCTTTAAATGTCAAACAAACAAAAACAAAAACACAAAATAAATTTTAAAATTGCTGACATTTGAAACCTATTTGTGACATTGTGGAAGCAGTAAAAACGTTAAATTTCAGAAAAAAATATTCAGAAATTTGTATTTTTTAACTTGAAAAGATGTCCGGAAATTGCAGTGAAAAAATAAAAACCCATCCTGCCCTTACCCTTTTTCTCTTTCTGAAATGACTGAATATGTAATCTGTATATTGTTTAGGTGATGTTCAGTCCTGTTTGGTACCTGTGATTCCCATTGTATAAGATCCAGTGATGCCCAACTTTATCCTTCTCTTGTTTGAAGCTTGATCGGTCGTCCAACAGACCCAGGAGGTGGCTGTCTGGTGTCATCTGAAGTGCTCCCCATGCCCATGGTGTGCCCGGCATACACCTCTCTGTGGTTGGCTCCCGGGTCTGAGCACATTTCTTTCTTACACCCCATGTCCTCTATCCCCTCTGTGTTATGCAACTTTGCCATATCTTGCTTCCTTGACACACTTTGTGTAGTGGCCGGACCCCTTATTGGGCCCCTGGGACACCCACGGGGTCAGGATTGGGGGTTCTTAGTGGCCATGAACCTAATCTGTACCCAATCAAGCCACCTCACATTAGTTTTGTCCAAATAGGTCCAACAGTGTCCGAATGCATTCTGGACCCATGCCCATGGTCTGGCCATCACATACCTCTCTGTGGTTGGCTCCTTGATCTGACCACATTGTTTTATTCTTAAACCCCATGTCCTCAACCCCTTCTACATTATGCAACTTTGCCATATCTTGCTTCCCGGACCCACTTTGTGTAGTGGCTGAACCCCTTTTTGGGCCCCGGGACCACCACAGGGTCAGGATTGGGGGTCTTAGTGGCCGTGAAGCTTATCTGCACCCAGTCAAGCCACCTCACGTTGGTTTCAGTCCAACATTGCCTAAATGCATACCGGATATATAGAAAAATAACAGACAACAAATATGTAAGAGACATAGGGAATGCTAGTAGAGCATATACACTTTCTTGTCTCTCACTGTCAACTCCATTTTGTGTTGCCTTTTCTGCAAGTGTTAGCTCTGCACCTACAAGCTGATGTCATCAACCTGTAGGCAGCTTAGTGATGATGTAACGGTTGAGGAGATACCTGTCCATAATGGCCTCAGATAGCTCCACGTTGGATGACATTCTGGTTGTAAGATCAGCCCCAGGGAGGAGAAAGAGGTCATGACTGTCCAAAGTACAAGATATAGATCTTAATCGGTGCGCTCACCATCTATGGTTACCATCAATGGTGAAAATCGTAAGGGACCATAGACGGCAGTGAACTATGTAATGATGAACCATTGATGGTTTCACCCATTGATGGCCATTCATGCTCTTTAAATGACTCTCCAGTGGGCCGATCATAAGTAAGAGTGGCTTCACGATACATATCAAGAGTGGAGCTAGATCCCAAGTCAGGTTGGGGCTCTATACCATCGACGATGGAACTCACCATTGGATCTCCACTATTTATGGCAAAACATCTTCAATTTGTTGATAACCACTATCAATGGCTGTTGGCCAACCCTAGTAGAGGGTGTGTGTTACAGGACCATTGTTTGCAGGAGAAGATTGTCATATAAGCAAGCGGAGTCAATCTTATTTTTTTTTAAATAAACATGAATATGCAGAAACTGTATTTCGAAAAAAATGTCCCTTTATCTAGAACCTTAGTTACAATCACTGTACATGGAAGTGGACAGATGTATCTTCACGGCAATCAAGATGAGGTCATGCGATTATGTCAGGGTAAAAATAACTGACCATTTCCTGATGACGTGCAGTGCCCGCTCCCTCCTGTTCTGCCTGACTGCGGCGTAACTGCTCCTCTTTTAGCATAGTTTGCACTCACTTAACTTTTTGAACCGATCAAGATATTTGAAAACAGCAGTTTTGCCCTCAAGGGGATTCATTAGATATTCAAATGAATTGAAAACATTTTCTGTTGCTCTACCAGCACCTGTATTTTAATGCACAATTTGCAGTTATTATTTTTGTTTGGTAATGACTTTGATGCATTGGCTCTATTATGATAAAAGCCCTTAGTGCGTCTCGAATGTTTGAGTGCTTGCATTGGTACGCACCTTGCGCTGTGATGTCAGCCGGGGGCATCCGCCTGAGAGTTCCTAGGATGCCGCTGTTCTCCGGGGAATGGCTGGGAATGAACAGTGCAGGGGAAGTGAAGCCTGACACTCTGAGATTGTTTAAATGGTTTCTGGCTTTGGAATCACTGTTTATTGCAGATCTTTCAGCGCCGGGAAAACATCAGAGATATTTCATTGCCCAGCCAAGTTTTCCTTGTGTTGATTAAATCTTCCGCGTAATAGCAATTGCCACAATTTGAGATAGGAAATAAATATAATGACCTGGTCAGCCAATGTGACAGCTGTGATATGCTTATTTATTTGAATGAACAGTTATGTAAAATCAATTGCACAAAATAAAATATAATGTTGTTGTTATTTCCCCTTCATTGAGTCATATGGAGTAGCGGTGCTTCTTAGAACAACATAATGGGGTGTATTCAATGCCGTGTGCGTGCGGCGACAACAAGCAGGGCTTCCTGCTCGCTGTCACCACTCACCCTGTCAGTATTCAATGCACCCCCCTCATACGCTCCGTTTTTTGAGTGAGGGGGTATTGGCGTATGCGGCTCCAGAAGCAGCGAGACTCGCGGCTAAAAACAGCGAGTTTTCTGCATTAGCCGCGGGTCTCGCTGTTTTGGGGAATTCTCGCCTGTGACGGCGAGGATTTCCCTAGAACATTGAATAGGGCGAGCGGCTGGTGAGGGGGTTAAACAGCGAGGATCGCTGGTTTTCTGCAATCCTTGCTGTTTAACCCCCTCACCGGCCGCATTGAATACTACCCTATGAGTCTTAAGGCCTTATTCTGGTCTGTTCGCACGGACCAGAATATTCGCAGGGGCGCCGACCATCAAATGAAGTGGGTGGATCCCATTAGGTTGTGAATGGATGTGACATCCATTTGCAGGCCCTGCAAGGGAATCACCTTGCGAATGGGTGGCGGCCAGGCCACCATTCGCAAGGCAGTGTTTGGTGGATTTGCGAGGCCGAATCAACCAGAATAACCCCCTTACTCTCAATATATAGTGTTGCAGCACTCCTCACAGTGACTGCAGTGTAGAAACCCTGGTGATCATGTCCATATGTATGCCATTACCCTACTCATTATATAGTGCAGCAGTGCTCCTCACAGTGACTGCAGGGGAGAAAGGCTGGTGATCATGTCCGTATGATTGCCATCACCCTACTCATTATATAGTGCTGCAGTGCTCCTCAAAGTGACTGCATTGTTGAAAACCATGTCCATATGTATGCCATTAGTCTACTCATTATATATTGCTGCAGCGCTCCTCACAGTGTCCGTATGTTAATCATTACCCTTATAGGTAAGGCAAGGTCTTCTTGATTGCTGTAGATTTCTTGGCTCTGCAGGCTGCTGGGTGCATGGCCAACTCAGGAGCCACTCGGCCGGCTGATGCAGGGCCGGTGCTAGGCACTGGAGTGCCCCAGGCGGGGAGGGGGTGGGCGCCCCGGTGCTCAAACACTTACCCGCTCCAGGGGGCCACGCTGCCGGGTCCAGTGATGCGGCGCATGGCGCCGTGACCTTCGCGGGGGCTTGCTGTGCGCCGCCGCGACTCTCTCCAGAGAGGGGGAAGGGGTCCGGCGCTGTGACTTTCCAGGGGGGGGGGAGCCTGGCGGGTGGTTCGGGTCGCAGCGACGCAACGCTCCCCATGGATGGGACGGCTTGCTGGGTGATGCGGCGCAGACCAGCTCCAAACTGCCGCCCTCCAGCGGCCGGCGCCCTAGGCAAATGCCTAAGGCTGCCTAGTGGTGGCGCCGGCCCTGGGCTGATGGGTGCTTCTCCATGCACCGTGCAGGCCAATCTCAGGTGCTGAGAGGCAGTAGTAGTGCTGTCCCAAAGACCATGCACGTGGACCGCTTATTAACTCACACACCCCTAGTTTTGGCCCCGAATGTGATCCATCGCTTCTTCCTAGATTAACTGCCCCTCACTTGAATCCCTGGCTAGGGTCATAGCATCGGCTGGGCCTCATTTTGCCTTGTATATGTGCTGGAGAACGTTTAAATCAGACAGGTGCTTCCCTCACTGTAGAACGATGCCGGGTGACCTACTTTGTATTTCCATGCAAGGTTCCAATGAAATTCTATGCAGTTAACGTGCAGTCTGGTAAACTCATTCTGCAATGTTCTACCGGGCCGGGAACACCTATCTCTTTGAGTGCCAATGTTGCTGCGAGAGATCCTCAAAATATATCCGCTACAAATGCCAGCGACGCTCACAGCGACTGTTCATTTTTTTGGGGTGCAATATTTAACTGAACTTCAATGAATGGACTCTGCTGTATTTGTATTGATTAATACTAAAAGAACAGTCGTTGGGAGCAGTGCTGTGCAAACCAACGGCAGTTACAAACGGACCGGAATTAGGTCCTTAGTCCAGCCACCACGAGCATTTACCATGGTGCTATATTGATTAGTATCCTTGACCGTTTTTTAAGCTCCGCTCGTGTTCCGGTAAACGCTGAGGTCCGCACCGCACTTGGATGTAAGATTTCCTTTCGGTATCAATCCTTAAGCCACCCCATAATCTTACACATTGTAAAAGCCGATCTCTGCGGTGTCTCTGAGCAGTAAACGTAACTTTGGTTGTTTTTGAAACTTTTCAGTAATGTCTATTTCATCCAGCTATAAAAGTATAGATGTGATTATTGTGTATTTCTAAATCCTGCAGTGCAGAGGCGCGACCACAGAAACTTAAGACTCACATGTGCTGGCCCAGGGAGGCGGAAAAGGCGTGCGCTCTCTCTGGCCGATCAGCTCCCACTAAGCATTATGAAATGAACTAATTCGGCCATTTATTAAGCGGAGGGGAAGCGAAGCACGCACAGCACCGTGACTGACAGACTGTAATCTCTTTAATGTGGCTTTCTTTCAAAGAATCAACATTTTAATGTGATCCTAACTGTCCTCACTGCTGCGGCAGTATCCGATTTTTACAGACTTTTAATGATAGCCCTCTGGGGCGGAAGCAGCATGAAGTTTATTACAGATGAACAGAAAGAGACCCCGCACTTGTGATGACTATGAAATGATGTCACAAATTAAGGACATGTGCGGACATTGTTTTTCCTTGTAAAATAGATAAAGGGGAAACGCAGTCAGAAACATTACTACAGTATACGTACAGTGTATTGTCAGATTATTCTCCCAACCTGCTCTGTATAATCAATGTTCTGCTTGTTTGCGTTAATCATTTTATTGGAACAGGTTCTGAGAGATAAAGTGGGGTTGGTAGAAAAAAAAGTGCTTGAAAAAATAGGGTAATGCCACACATGTACAGCGCCGGGTTCGGAATGATTTACCTACAATCAAAATCTCGACGGTCAAAATACCGACAGCAATTGATCGACAAAAATACCTACATCTAAAATACAGAAGTTTTTCACATATTTTTTTGGGGTCTGTATGTTGACATAGGTTGACATGAACCCTGTGCTTTGGGCACGGTGCCTCGCTGTGCTCGGTACACTATTATATTCCCCCTCCATGTCCACTGGGATGGAAAAGTATGTACAAGTCGGTTTCAATGAAAAAATATCATTTCGGTATTTTGACCGTCGGGATTTTGATTGTAGGTAAATTGACCGCATCCCATATACAGCACATATACAGCGCTATACAGTAATGCCACACATATACAGCGCTACACAATAATGCCACACATATACAGCGCTACACAGTAATGCCGCACTTATACAGCGCTACACAGTAATGCCACACATATACAGCGCTACACAGTAATGCCGCACTTATACAGCGCTACACAGTAATGCCGCACTTATACAGTGCTACACAATAATGCCACACATATACAGCGCTACACAGTAATGCCACACATATACAGCGCTACACAGTAATGCCACACATATACAGCGCTACACAATAATGCTACACATATACAGAGCTACACAGTAATGCCACACATATACAGCGCTACACAATAATGCCACACATATACAGCGCTACACAGTAATGCCACACATATACAGCGCTACACAGTAATGCCACACATATACAGCGCTACACAGTAATGCCACACATATACAGCGCTACACAATAATGCTACACATATACAGAGCTATACATGCGGCACTTATACAGCGCTACACAGTAATGGCACACATATACAGCGCTACACAATAATGCTACACATATATAGAGCTATACATGCGGCACTTATACAGCATACCTTCCAACTGTTCTGTTTTCCACAGGAACGTCACAGTTTTTGGGGATGTTCCCACGTTCCCACCCAGGGCCGGCAGTGTCCTGCAGCGGGGAAGGGGCAGTTGGGAGTCCCCCCTTTACCCGTGAATAGTCTGTTCATGCCCCACAATAATAATAATAATAAGGATAAAAAATGATGTTATGTAAATAATGATAACACAAATATATTCCTAGTTTATGACAAGTCATCCTCACCACAAGTTTGGCAGGTGCAAGTCATGCCTTCTTAGGCCCTTATTCTGGTTGGTGCGGCCAGAGCCGCACACGGTGCTCTGGCCGCACAAACCAATCCCCGCCCACGAGACGGATCGCCACGGCCGTCCTTACACGGACGGCTGGCGATCCGCATAAAAATGGTGGGGCGTACGCCTCCACCATGGTGGGAGCTGCCCCCTGCATTCGATGGTCGACGACCATCGAAGGCAGGGCCGCACGCTCCCCCCGCTCACGCAAGCTTATAGCACACGGACAATCGTCCGTGTGAAAGCTTGTATTTGGGCGGAGAGCTGACATCCGGCGATGTCAGCTTTCCGCCCCCATCAGGGGCGTCATACCCTGATTAGCATGCATACGCCCCGCGTTTGCATGGGAACGCCCATGAAACGCGGGGCGTATACATAGGGAAATGAGGGTATGAAGCCCCTCACGCCCCTATACGCCCCCTTTGCGGCGGACGAAATACGTCTGCGGCGAATGGGGCTGCACATGCGCAGATTGACCTCTGCGCATGTGCAGACTAAAAACATCGGCGGTACGGCCGCACGCGGGCCGTACCGTCCGATGCAGAATAAGGGCCTTAGAGAGGTATATGCACATAGCTTGCTGCTCTGCATGCACATGCCCACACTGACCGTCATCCACATTATATTGTCGCTTCTCTCCCCTGCTGTTACTCCCCGGATGTAACGTCTGGTCTGTATAAAATTCCTGTTGTTCTAGGTTCATGTGCGCACAGAAAGAACTGACTAGAAACCTCCACATAACGTCCATCAGCCATTCTACCCCATCACCTCCCCTCTATAGAGTCCACTTATAGCCTTCCATATCAGTGATCTTTTAACCTCTCCTCTGTGCTCTGGCATTGTACCAGAGTCTTCTGCAGTGCACATGTGCAGGTCTCCAGAAACATGGCACCCACCATGCTCCGGAGACTGATTTCACTACTTCGCTGCGAATTGCCCATTTTGGCTGTGATCTTTGCAGTGAACACCTTATTTGGCGTGGGACTCTGGAAAGGTAAGTAATAAAACATGGGTGCAGTGTGAACACCACACACATTGCACCCTTTATAGAAACTTCTGTGTTACATATACTCACTTCCCACTAGCTAGGGGTGGATCTGGTCATTTCTTTTAGGGTTGGGGGGGGGGGTAACAATTCATCCTGACTCACAGCACAGCAGCCACTGCCCAGAAGTCTCAGAGCACCGAGGTTCATCAGCAGCTCAGCACTCATTAAAGTTAGACTGTAGACCAGAGGTTCCCAATCTTTTTCTAATCACGGCACCCTAGAGTATCAGAATTTTTCCAAGGCACCCCTAGGCCCCAAAAAATATATATCAAAATAAGTAGATTGTGTTTATATGGGATTCTTAGTTTCGGTTATGTGGTAAAGGGCAGGATTTGTTTCTGATTGTACACATTTTATGATTGGCAGCCACCGGCACTGGATTTATCCAGAAATAATTGATCAAAAATAATTTGAATTGGTCCTGGCCGACCAACCGAGGCACCCCTGCAAGTGTCCCGAGGCACCCCAGGGAGCCTAGGTGCACAGTTTGAGAACCACTGCTGTAGACTTATCAATGTAAGATCTTTGAACCCAGTAAGAATAGCTGCCATACAGGGAATACAAGAGCATGGGATAGTGATCACAGCCATACATTGCTAGGGGAATGATCGCTGTGTTCTGGCACATTGAATATAAAAGGGACCTCACCCAATATTGGTGCTGCGGTGGACTTATGCCACAAGGCAAAGAATGCAGGTGCCGAGCAGTGATGCCCGGTGCCACCGCAGAGAGCTTAGGTTCCAAGAAAGTGCAGATAAAGTGTCAGTGCTTTCAGTGCGTATGTCTCAAATCTTCCTCCAAATAGAAACGCGTTTCGGAGATATATTTCTCCTTCATCAGGCTACGATCTGAACCTGCATAAGCAATAATGAACCTGCATGAACTTGCATAAGCCCCTTATTGGGTGATGGACAGCGGCAAAGTCATCTATAATGGGTGCAGTGTCCGTGTGCACACCGCGCATACTGCACTCATTTTCTAATACTTACCCTCTGGAGTCTGAGTGTTTTAGTGTTCAGCCTCCACAGCGGAGTGGAGGTTCACGCATGTGCGGTAGGTTCTGAGCACTAGAGCACCTACTGCTCCTGGCACTCCTCCATCCTCTCTTAGGCCCGGATTCAGGTTGGCTTGTAATGAGCCGGATTTGCAATGGGTACGATATTGTGGGTTTGCGCATGCGCATCGGCACAAATATGCATGTGCGACCAACAGTGCAAATGCCTTTGTCGTGCATTAAACTCGCCGAGACATTTACACACAGTGGTGCAGACAGGAGGCGTGCAGGGGGCTGGAGAATGGCGTCACCCAGCATTTCCTGGGCGTTCCAACAAAAACGCTGGGTGTCCACATGTGAGCACAGGTGTGCCAAAGGCTGCTCGGGGCGGGCGGCTGACAACACAGGAAGTCAGCCGCCCACCCTGCTTTATTTGCAAACGAATGATTGTTCACCCGCACACTTGCACGCAAATTGATGTGTGAGAGTACACATCCATTCGCATGCAAATGTGGCCGTACTTTTGTTGAACAGGGGCTGCGCGGGGGGGGGTCTGGCAATTGTTTGCAAGCCTGGCTGGCAACGTTTAGTTGCTCGCTAAGCAGCGAAATAACACTCCATAGTGAGTCAACGTGAATCAGGACTTTAATACGCCCCTGGTCAAAGCACAGTTACTGCCATTAACTATGGAACATTGAAGCAAGGGGTCAAAAATTCATGGAAAATGGACAGCTGAAGTCCAGATCTAGCAAAGAATAAGAATTTTCGACATGCAAAAAAATCTGAATTTAATTTAGCAAATAACATTTTGAAAATATTGCAAAATGACATCTCCTTGGAACAATATATTGAAAGAATCAATAATCTTTATTATTAATATTCTTATTATTAATTATAATGATATATATATATATATATATATATATATATATATATATATATATATATACACATACATATATATATACCCAAGAGATTGTTCTTCAAAGAATAACCACCTACCACCAGTTGGGGTAATTTTGCTTAGCGCAGCGGAATGTCCTGGAAAAAACTGGCAATGATTTAGCCCCCAAAATTGGAACACATTAAACAGAGACAGAGAAACTTCTGAACAATAAGCCAGTGCCAAAGCAAATAAATGTGGTTCATGAGCTGCGGTCAAAAAATGTCTCTCTTTCAATATGCAGTGAAAAGATTCTGCCAACATCTCCCATGGCATTATTGTATAAAGCAGTTTTTCCCTCCGTAAGACAAGGCAGCCTCTATTCCAGAAGTCTAGAATTAAGTTGGAATTGGGTAACATGTCAAGGTAACCTCTGAGCATTTTTTTCTTCTCCCCATGCTGAGTTTTTCATGAGGTGTGTCATGGCTTCTGTGTAAAACTGATTTTTAATTTTTTTTTATTTTGCAATTGAAACCTCGTTCCAGGTTATCTAACACGTTCTGGTTTCTCAATCCAAAACTGAGGCTTGGCTCACGTCGAAAGAAGTCTTGAAACAGCGCATGACAAATAGTATTAAATTGTTGCCATGATTTCTTGAAACGTTTGCGCCCCAGCATCAGTTCTCCTTCAAAATTTTACATTATTTTTTTTTGTTGTTGTTTCCAAATTGCAAGAGACTGATTCTATTTTTTTTTTTTTTTGTGGGTGGATAAAAGCTGAAATATTTATTTAACCAGATGCTACAACTAAATTTAGCTTGTCAGGAAGGAACTGCAAAATGAGAAATGTGTTAGTAGATTGGATTTTGGTTTATTTGCATTTGCTTAGCCAGTGCAATTACAGACTATGATATTGTTGAGTTTAGGTGCTTATAAAAATGTATATGTCTGCAATTATCAGTTTTAAAGGCGGTGTCCTGTGATACCACAGGATTTAATAGAAGCCAATGGATGCTGTTGTACTGGAGGCTACCACCAGATGGAGCCGTAGAGTATATAGAGAGACGAGTTAGCAAGAGAATGTAGACCTAGTTGTTGCACGTGTGCAATGAAGAGAATGACAAGCTGAGGATTGGAGCTGGAGAGGGGGTTGAGGTTCTACAGTACTACGAACTGAGAATGGGGAAATGATGATGCTGAGGTGGTGCTGAGTGCCAGGGATACTGCATACCCACTGACAGCGTGCTGGGATCTACAGCAGCAGTACCCACCAGTAGCACACCCAAGGGGGGGTTCCAAGTACCCAGAAACCCCCCCCCCCCCCGATGAAGCAAATACATTTTTTTGCTGCTCGAGCATTGCGACCATAGCTCCGCCCACTTTCCAGATTAGGCTCCGCCCACTCACTGCATTTTCACGCGAATCGTGGGGCTGCCACGAATGGGAGAGCTAAGGCACAGGAAGGAGCACCTTCTAAGACTTTCTAAGGACTGGGACTGGCAATTCAGACCGACTAGGGAAGAAGCACTTAACAGTACCATCATATATATATATATATATATATATATATATATATATATATATATATATATAGATATATAGATATATAGATATATCTATATATCTATATATCTATATATAAAACTCAGAGGTACCAATGCTGGATTAAAAAATTAATAAATATACTTCGTACAGAGTCTAGGATTATTCAAAATGCAGTTCTTGCCTTCTGGAGATGTGTCCTGTTTGAAAGACTCTGCAGGAGTGAGCTTTGTTCATTTTTTTAATCCAGCATTGGTACCTCTGAATTCTCACAAGAACCTAAACAAAATCGTCCCATTGTAGACACAGTCTACCAAACAAAAGTCGTTGGAACTAATAGTTGTGTCATCTGAGAACCCCTGATGAAGTCCCATGTAGGGACGAAACGCGTTGGGAACATTCGTTTGCTACTCTGAAATATTAATAACACACCATTGAACCTTTTAACAGTCTGGATAAACCACCTGTATTGTGTGGAATAAGAGACTTTTATAATAAATGTATATGAGTTTTGGACTTTATTTTGCTTGTTTTACAATTCACTACAAGGCTATGTTGATCTAATTACTAAGGTCATCAAAAGGGCGCCATCTTACAATTGCTATCCATATATATATATATATATAAATATATATATATATATATATATATATATATAAGCAAACACTCACGGCAGCACTCTCGGACACAATGATGCACAATGACACGACTGTTTATATATATATATATATATATATATGGTACTCTTTACCTAGAAGGGCGCCCGTCGCGGGCATCGCGGGTACATTTATGTATGGCCGCGACGCGACCGACGCGATGCCCGCGATTTCCCATTGAAACCAATGTTAAACATGGAAATCGTGTCGGTCGCGTCGCGGCCGGCCATAAATGTACCCGCGATGCCCGCGACGCGATGCTCCCGATTTCCCATAGGAATCAATGTTAAAAGGCGCGATGGACCCGATTTTACTGTTAAATGGCTCAATCCACCCGATTTGGCCATAGGAATCAATGTTAAATGGGCCACAGAGCCCATTAACCCTTAAATGTGCCCCCAAATTTTTAACGCCACCCCACGATCCACGCCAACCCGAAGCGTGGCGAGCGCAGCGAGCCCGCGAGGGGTGGCGGTACGCGTCCTCCGACCTTTTCATGCCCTACTATCCACGAGGGCGTGGTGTGAGAATATAATAGTGTGGCGAGCGCAGCGAGCCACCGAGCCCGAAGCGTGGCGAGCGCAGCGAGCCCCGCGAGGGGACGCGGATACCTTCACAGTTATGCGCGTCCCCTCGCGGGCTTCACAGGTGTCCGTGGCGACGCCGACACCTGTGAAGCCCACGAGGGGACACGTCTACCTGTGAAGGTATCCGCGTCCCCTCGCGGGGCTCGCTGCGCTCGCCACGCTTCGGGCTCATATATATTTATCATTTATTCCATCTGGAAACCCCCCTTTACAAATCCTGCGTTTGCCCCTGCCCACAGTGTGCGTGAGAGATCCAGATACAGTGTGATGGTATTAAATGCCGCAAGAAGGATGGTGGAACGGTGTGAATTGAGCTGATAGAAGGAGATGCCCCTATTATGAGTTCAGTATAAGGCAGTTTACAGTATCTTACTGTAGAAGACTAAGGGCCTTATTCTGTTTCACTCTCAGAGGCAAATTCCTTCTCAAATGGACAAAACCATGTGCACTGCAGGGGGGGGGGGGGGGGGGTAGATGTAACATGTGCAGAGAGAATTCGATTTGGGTGAGTTATCTTGTTTCTGTGCAGGGTAAATACTGGCTGCTTTATTTCTACACTGCAATATAGATCTCACTTTGAAGAAAATCACCACCCAAATCTAATTATCTCTGCACATGTTACATCTGCCCCACCTGCAGTGCACATGGTTTTGCCCATTTGAGAAGGAATAGTGAACCAGAATAAGGGCCTAAGTTTCGAGAACATATGATATAACAACGTGCTATTTACTAATTCAGCTATTATTGAACCATATAACAGAGTCTGAAGAGACAGAAAGTCATTTTGACAGGGAAATTTATATAAAGAATAATTTAATTGTATTCATTGTGCCTTATCATTGGGAAGTTTTAAGCTATGGCTTCTCCGGAATCAAGAAGGATCAGTGCGGCTTACAAGTACATGCGTTTAATAGGACAGTGGCAGATTAGCCAGAGAGAACTCAGATGAAATAACTTTGGGTTCACTTTAAAGTAAATGGCTGATCAGTCTGAGGTTTTGCGAGTCTGCTGGGTATTAAGCAGTAGTTAGGATAAAGGAGTCTATTTAACTACTAAAGAGATCTATTGCCAATTGCTTATCTGATACCGTATTGAAAACTATTATCATTTGTGCCGTATTGCATATCATTTGTATAGTGGTTCTTATTCTGTCCAATGGACCTACGTAATCTTACTCCCTATAATAAATCGTATGGCTTATTCTATTTATCAAGGATAATTCAGTTTGCTGTGTTTATAGGAATAGTGGGTGAGATTTAATAGGATGAGAGATTCAGAAAGTGAGAGATTTGGGAAGAAATCTCCAGGTTTTTTAAAGCGGCAATCATTTACACTGCAAAAGTAGTTTGCATTTGCAGTCTAGATGATTGCCGCTTTAAAAAAAACTGGAGATTTCTTCCCATATTTCTCACTTTCTGAATCTCTCATCCTATTAAATCTCACCCAGTATCTCTACAGCTTGAGAACCACCAGCTCATGGGTTCATTACCAGAATAGAAAAGGAAGATCTGCTGGGGCTACTGTCATATCCAATGTACACCTAACATATATGTGCCCACATTAACACCCGGGGTACCAGAGGCGTAACTGTGGGAGGCAATGGAGTCATCTGCCGCCGGGCTCCTGCTCCCAAGGGGGCACCTCTCCTCCCCTGCATGTTTGAATCAGTTAATTGAAAGCCATCAATGTCACTTTTTGGGCTGACTCCCTGTCCTAACAATATTTTTGCAAGTGTCCCACCCTGTATTAGAACCCATGACCTGTCTTACTGTAGACAGACACCTTTCTGATTGAGATTTTGGGGGGCACCAATATTTACCTTGCCTCCGGGCAACTGTGACAAACTTATGCCACTGCGGGGTACCACAGTACAACCACCACTACTATTGTAACGTCCTAATGTATCTTATAGTGCTATACTAACTACAGTTATATTGACACTCAATTCTATCAATCAACCCCAGAGTTGTCACCAGTGGTTTTGGCCCGTGTCTCTGAATGCCTCTTTGCCATCTCATCTTGGAGCTCAAACTTAACATTTCCAAAACAGAATTAAATATATTCCCACCAGCCAGGAGCAGTTACCATCCTGATATCTCCATAACTGTTGACAACGCAACAATCTATCCTACCGCGCAACCTTGTTGCCTAAAGGTTATCCTCGACTCTGAATTGTCCTTTGTTCCCCACATTCAGTCTGTTTCAAAATAATATTACATGCATCTAACAAACATATCCAAGATATGACCCTATTTTACACAAGACATTCCTAAATCTCTAATCCATGCACTCATTATATCCCGCATTGATTAATCCAATAGTCTCCTCGTGGGACTTCCCAAGAACAGACTCTCGCCACTGCAACCTATTTTACATGCTGCTGCTAGGCTTATCTTCCTGGCAAGACGCTCATCGTCTGCTGATCCGCTCTGCCAGTCCCTCCTTTGGTTGCCCATATTCTACCGTATTCAATATAAAAAATACATCTACACACATATAAAGCTATTAACCAAACCACACCAACCTATATCTCTTACCTTATCACAATATCTCCTATCTCGACCACTCCGCTCTGCACTAGATCTGCGTCTCTCTTCTGCACGGATCACCAGCTCCCATTCACTATTACAGGACTTTCATCGGGCTGCTCCCACCCTATGGAATGCCCTTCCACGCACAATAAGACTCTCCACTAGCCTTCAAACTTTCAAGCGTTCCCTGAAAACTCACCTCTTCAGGCAAGCCTATCATATTTAGGTACCACACGCATAACCCTCTGAGGCACGTATGTATTATATAGCTTCCCTTCTGGACCTACAAGCTATGCTATTACTGGTGCCTGTCCTGATGTCTCCCTCCTATGTCCCTATAGATTGTAAGCTTGCAGCAGGGCACTCTTACCTCCATATATGTCTGTTTTACCCAGTTTGTTCTTTCAGTGTTGTCAACATTTGTAAAGTGCAACGGAATCGACTGCGCTATATAAGAAACTGTACATAAATAAATAAAATTGTGAGAAATCCCCCAAACCAGCCATTCAGATGGCAAAAGGTAAGTACCCGATCAATGGACTTCATTCAGGTCCAGTTATTATTCCACCCCGATGCGCAAAGTACTGCCATTTAGGGGGGAGCGAAGAGGCCAGGGATCTCCGTCATTGCAAAGAGATTACCTGGCCTCTGCGACGAATGTCTTGCACATCCACATGGATGCCGCAAGCCACCCAACAGTGTGGGAGTAATAGTTACATTGTAGGTAAGGCTGAAAAAAGACTTGCGTCCATCTAGTTCAACCTGAACTAGATGGACGCAAGACTTTGCGTTCTTAAAACCTGGTCAGATCACCGCGCAGGATGAATGACCTCAATGTAAGAAGTACTGACCACAGTATCTTGTACGATATAATAAAAGACATGAGATTTAGCAAATCTCACAGTTAGCCAATCTAGTAGGAAAGAAGAGCCATACAGGGCTCAAACACCATGGCAGTAGTTATGAAATGGCACAAAAAGTCCAATAACTCGTCACAGCCAATAAGACATTTGCTTCTTTTTTCCTAAGCCGTGATAAAAACCACAATCTGATTGGTTGCCACATCCTTTGGCAATATTTCACACCGTTGCCCATGCACCACCCGAATCAGATGACTCCTTTGAAATTGAGGACCCAGGGCTAAATTCCATGCTCTCCTGCACAGAGGAGCTTATCTCTGGTAAGAAATGAATCCTGGCGCCATCCCTCGCATGCAAGAAATTAATAGTAAAATCATTTAGAAACTTCCACTCCTTTAATCACGCTAAACTAGCAGATTATAAAATGGCTCAATGGAAACTTTAAGGAATATGAAAGCGGGTGTAATGGTTCACTCTATATAAATACATTGTTTCCGAGCAGCAGCCTTCGCTGCGACTATGTTGTGTGCCAACAGCACCTGGGGAAATCAACAGGTTGTAAATTAATTAGGATTCCGCTGAGGATTTTCTCCAATACTCTGCGAGTGAGAAACAGCCTCGGGGGACAAAGCAGTTTCTTGGATTCAATGCACGGTGGGGAAACCAATAAAGGTGGAAGTGTATTTTATGCCAGGTTTAATATTAATGCTTTACTGCCATACAGTGTAGGTAATTGAATATAGGGCTAGTTTTATTACACTACTCATTAGATGCCATTTGCATGAGTGGGTGAAAGGAATGCCAATGTATCATTAGGCTGGCATAGGCATGAAAAGCTTATGTATATATATATTTTTTATTTAGTTATTAACAGTTTCTTATATAGCGCACACATAGGCCGTTATTCAGATCAGATCGCAGTACAAATTTGTTCTCAAAATGGGCAAAACCATGTGCACTGCAGGTGGGGCAGATGTAACACAGGGTTGCCTACCCTCCCGGAATGGCCGGAAAGGTGGGCAACCCTCCCAGATTCTGGGGGCTCCCCCCCCCCTGATTGCGGCTTCCCATGCCCCCCCCCCTCCCCCCGACCGGAGTGTTTAAATTACCTTTTTTGCCGATCTCCAGGGAGGGGCGGGGCTAAAGTGTCATCATCGCGTCATTTAGCCCCGCAGAGATCGGCAAATTGAGGCACTTTCCTTCATGGGGGCGGGGCTTAATGATGTCTTGTTTAAACCCTGCCCCTCGAACTCCTGCCGAAAGTCTCGGGGGCTTCTCCCGTAGAGGAGCTTTCAAAAGTCGGCAACCCTGATGTAACATGTATAGAGAGAGTTAGATTTGTGTGAGTTATTTTGTTTCTGTGCAGGGTAAATACTGGCTGCATTATTTTTACACTGCAATTTAGATTTCAGTTTTGACACACCCCACCCAAATTTAACTCTCTCTATACAGGTTACATCTGCCCCACCTGCAGTGCACATGGTTTTGCCCATTTTGAGAACAAATTTGGGTACTTATGTAATATCTGGGCTCCTGTTTTTGTTATGAGACCGCGTCCGCTCGCCACGCTTCGGGCACGGTGGCTCGCTGCACTCGCCACACTATATAAAATCAACTCCATGCGTAGTTGGATAGTAGGGGTATGAAAAAATGGGGTGCATTTAACATGGGAGCCCAGATAATACATAAGTACCCAAATTTGTACTACGATCAGATCTGAATAAGGACCATATTCTGCAGCACTTCACATAGAATATTTGAACATTCCCATCAGTCCCTGCCCCAGTGGAGCTTACAATCTATATTCCCTTCCACATGTACACGCACACACAGACATTCTAGGGTTAATTTTTCTTAGGAGTCAATTAACCTACCAGTATATTTTTGGATTGTGGGAGGAAACCGGAGTACCCGGAGGGAACCCACGCAAGCACGGGGAGAATATACAAACTCCACACAGTTAGGACCATGGTGGGGATAGAACCCATGACCTCAGCGCTGTGAGGCAGTAATGCTAACCACTACACCGTCCGTATATGTGTGTGTATGTGTTTTTATTGCTATAATGAAACTGAGGGCCCGATTCAGAGTTGATCGCTATTGTGTGAATGCGCAATCCTATTGAATATCGAATGACCGTGCATGCTACAGAACGCAGTGCGCATGCACAAGCCAAAATTTTGACAGAAATAGCGAAAATATCTAATTGCAATCCTTTTGTAATTTTGAGGACAGGAAGTTGGCCTTTGGGGGTGGACACCTGACATTTTCTGGGAGTGTCAGAAAAAACTCAGGCATGCCCAAGAGTTTTAAGGGGGTGTCTGAGAAGTCAGCGCTGGCCTCGATCAGCATGTCTCTGTCGCAGAGTTGTGGAAGGGTCAGGCATACATTTGCACAGACCGTGAAAATCGCAATCGCAATCGTAAATTGCAGATGGACATGCGACAAGATAGCTGATTGCGTTGTTTTATCAAATCTCTCACAGATTTCACTCACAGTCATCTGCAACTTTAATGATAAGTGATCATGTCTTAATTAGGATCTGAATGTGGTTCTAATTAATCACCTCTGCATAAGCATGGCTATCCTTCAAACAAGGGTGCCTTGAGGCCAGGGGCAGATTAAGAACTAAAAATGACCCTGGAAAAATGTCTAGAAGTGGCCTCACGTGAGAAGCACCAAATCAAATGTAGGTGGAGCCAACAATAGAATAGGCGGGATTAATACATCACTACACCTGGTTGGAAGCCGATGGTTACAATATGCTCTGCACATCGGTGGCCCCCAGACTATTAAGCTGATGTGACAAACTACAAACCTCCACATTTCACATAATACCCCACCTCCACCCCACCGATACTGTACACAGACCCCAAAATCTCCATCATGCAAACAACTCACTACCATAACCCCCCGAATATCACAACTATCCCCACTCCTCCCCAGTGCTGCCCAGAAACACCCCAGAAATTGTTTGCACCCCCAGATAGCACCCACTCCTGTCCCTTTAACAGATGTCACAATGGATATAGATGGACGTCCACCAGGTTATCTGCTCTGTGAACTATCAAATGTTGTGTGTGTTGGAGATAGGAGGAGGACAGGGCCACTACTCTGTGCAGGGCCATATCATGGCTGGTGCGTCGGCCTGCCAGGAATCTTCCTGTAAGGTCTACTGCCAATCCACCCCTGCTTGAGGGCCACGTTTGCGAACCACTTCTTTAAGTAGGGACCTGAAAATACAGTATGTGCTGTACTACATCCTTGCTGGCGGGTCGCCAGAACGTACGCGCTGGCGACCTGCCAGCAGCCTCGCCAGCGAGGAGACTGAGACGCGCGTGCGTCTCACGCGCACGCGCGTCTCAGTCTCCGTCGCTAGCGCAACGGAAACCCTGTCCGTCTCCGCCTCAGGGAGACGGACAGGGTTAGGGGGGGTTAGGGGGGGTGCGGGCAGGCGGCGGGGACCCCGGGTTACCGCCGGCAAGCCGGCGGGGACCCGGGGGAACGGATAGAAGCGCCGTCGGAAGGGGACGCGCGCGCCGCTCGTGCGCGCGCGTCCCCTTCTCACCATCGCCATGGCGCTGGCGGGGGATGGCGGCTGGCGATGCCAGCGCCATCCCCTGCAAAGATGGGACAAGACCCATCTGTATAATTTATTCTATGAGGAACCATTGGAAAAATATTCCCTGAGAACCTATATTTTTTAGTCTACTAATAAGTTTCCAGCCTATGCCTCATGGTCATTGGCTCTGTAACATGCACCTTATGATCTGGCGGATAAGCATGACCTCTGACCAAATCGATGTCTAGGTGGCACTGATCAGGTTATCCAGATAGCCCGCAGAGCAGCTGACTTATGTTCCTTAGATTGGTTCTCTCACTTCCCAGTTGTGATGTGGGGAGTAATTACCTTGTTTTTTCACAATTGTATTCCATTCAGAATAAATCACAATAAATAAATACAATTGTAGTGTGAACAGGTGGTAGGGGAATGTAAGCTCCAGTGGGGCAGGGACTTTATGGGGCAGATGTATTAAGCTTTGAGAAGAGATAAACTGGAGATAAAGTGGAGATAAGTTAAAAGGAGATAAAGCACCAGCCAATCAACTCCCAACTGTCATTTTCAAACACAGTTCATTGGCTGGTGCTTTATCTCCCTTTGCCTTATCACCACTTTATCTCCAGTTTATCTCTTCTCCAGGCTTAATACATCTGCCCCTTAATACAGGCCAAGCTTAATACTCTTGTTGGACTCTGGAAATCTTCCATTGTAATATCCCACTTGGACCAGCTCTCCGCCTCACTGACATTCGGTCACAAACTGGACTCATCACCTTGGGACACCACCACCGGGCTCACTTTTGGAACCCATCCCCAATGTGAACTAAATCATTTGTCCTTCGCGAGAGGATAAAAACTCACAAGGTTTCCAGACAGGTTTATGGAAACCCACCATACCAGTTTCACATGGACCCTAATGTGACCCATTACACTCAATTGTAGGAGAGTACTAATAGGAACAAGCGGGACTCTGTCTAAGTATATTTCCATTTGTCCTTTATCTTTGACATCAATGAGCAATTTTAACTTATAAGTGCATGTTTTATGTTATTTCTTTACAGTGTTTTTACTTGCATATATCTCATTATATGAGATTTATTAAACTTTTATGTGATACTCAACTGATCATAATTGTTTTTTTAAAACCTTCAATATTTTATATCTGAGCGCTCCACAAACCCACTCTTTATCTCTTCTCCAGGCTTAATACATCTGCCCCAATGTAGTATATGTGCCATATATAGGTAACAATTGTGCTTGCTCTTCAAGTGGGAGGTTTTTCAACCATAGAGCAAAATAAAGAGACTATATGCCCCCAACTGTAATTGTTTTTTTCAAATACAACCTGTAAAATGACAGTTAGAAGCTGGTTGGCTGGTACTTTATCTACTTTATCCAGCTCCAAGCTTTGTTAAATATCCCTCTAATGCCTGAAGAACATTGTTGCAAAAATTTAAAGTTGAGTTTATCAAATGTCGTTTTGACTTCGCAATATCCCTTCCCTGGCCCGAATAATGATTACAGCAGAATCACTGCAATTGTCTGATCTTTGTATATCAAAGACAAAAGAGAAAAGTCTTGAACAAGACAACGTTAACCACAGTTATTCCACCTAATGCCATCAGCAAGACATGTTTCTATTTGTCCAGAGGAGCAGATATCCAAAACATGGAGACACTTAAAACTGACGTCATCTAATAGATCCAGATTAACAAGGAATTTGATCCCAAGTTACCTATAGTGAGGCTTATTCATTGAAAAGGGAGTTCCTCCTGTAACCTCCCCAATTGTACCATCGTACATTTAACCAAATTAACTCCTAACAAGGAAAAAAGATCTTCTCAAACCCACGAGATAGCGAACGTCTGGTATTAATTTACTATGCGTATGCTATTTGGAATGTGTTTCGTTAAATTACAGTGGGAAATGTATAACGTAGAAGGGTCGGACCCAGGTTACACACGAATCTGTGAGATCCACAACCAACGGAAAACTAAGACACCACATCTTCAAGTAAGTTAGAAAGGTGAAATAGATATCTGTTGATAATTTAATTGGTCATCATATCATATGTAGTTTGGCAAGCAGTAGGAGATATGACAGAAAACCCTAGTCTACAGAGACCCAATGAATAAATAGGGCCAGGTCAAATACCAGTTGTGTCTCACGAATGAACCAAGCATTGGAGATATGCTGAGGAAAATAACAAAGGTGGGAATATACCTTATGGATGGGCATATCTATAATGCGGGCAGAGTGTGTGGTGCACACAGGACCTTGGGTCCAGGAGGGCCAACACCTCATGCCAAGGGAGGTTTAAGAGAGGACCCATGTGCAGGCTCCATTACTCTTTGATGGCATTGTAGACTCTTACAACATGGTGCCCACACATTGTTCCTGGGAACATCTCTACAGCACATGCACAAATTACCAGGAAAATGGCCAGTTTGCCATTTTCTCTGTGATTTCTGTCTACAGAGCTGGCCATTGGAGGGAGGGGGAAGTATAATTAATTGGTGTAGGGTGTGTGAAGTGTGGGCCCCCTAAACACCCTGCAGCCATAATAGATACAACAGTGACGCACATGGTACACCCATAATCTGTATACTGACCTCAATGCCATTTTCCTGAAGATCTGTGTAAGCTCCATTATCCTGGAGACCAACCCAGGTTCAGTAGACTCTGGTGCAGTGCCACAGATTGCTCAATGCATGCACTGGTGATAGGGACTGCAGCCAGGTCCACTGCGCTCTTAAGCTGTCCCTGACTTTACGTAAGACACCAAACCAAGACCCTCATTCAGGTTCAATTGGAATGGGATGAATTCAGCCCTGTTCCGATGTTTGGGGGTCTGTGCATGGAGAGTTGGCAGCAGGGATGGGGATCACCCAACATTTTATGGGACGTCCCAATGAAAAAACTGGGTATTCCCAAAATGTATGCAGACGGGCCGATGCCTGCCTGGGGTGGGTGGCTGAGGACATCAGCCGCCTGCCTGGGGTGGGTGGCTGAGGACATCAGCCGCCTGCCTTGTCTTCATCCAGGGGCACGCAATAAAAGACAGTTTCCACTCACGTCTATTTGCGATGGCAGCAGAAATCATTCGAAGGTTGGCGACCATCAAATGATTTCCCCTGTTACCAGCGGCCCGTGAGGGGATATGTTCTCGTACACATCCCCTTGCATGGTACCGAGGGGAATCGGTGTGGTGGTGGTGGGGGGGGGGGGGGGGGGTTATATGGTGGGGTGGATACTTAGGTGCCAACCTGAATTGGACCCCAGATTCACATCCATTTTGTCTTTCCATTAGCTTTGCTAAACATAAAACAGCAAAAATGTGAATAAAACCGGCAATAAAAAAAAAAAAAACAGGTGGCAATAGTATGTGTGATCATTTCATATAAAACAATGATTTAGTAGAGTGTGTGGTAATTGTTTTCTTTTGCATAGAGATGTGATAATGTAATGATTTATGATGTGAGAGAATGCTTATATATCGCATGAGGGCCTTCCAAGTGGCATCAACGCCCATTCCCTGGTGTTTGGACATTTGCCTTTAACCTGTCACAGCTTTGCAGGTTGAAATCAGATGTTCTTAAACCAGAGCACACATTATTTAGCCCCAGAATAGACTTTTTGGTGGTTGTTCTTGCATGCAGTGTGTTGGCGATGCCCTTTCACTCCCAAATAGACAAAGATGTCCTCTTTCTGGTCACTGGTATCTGTGAACATTGCCAACAATGCACCAAAGATTTTGAGAGCTTGGCGCTGCCAGCTAACACTATCTGTATACTGCTGCCCGTCGAGGCCTTTGGGCAACATTTTCCATATATTTTGGCTGTAGGAGATCAGCAATGTCTGAAACAGGAAATAAAGTGATGGCCCAAGCTTTAATTTTCCTGGAAAACTCACAAAAATGGTCATTCAGGCAAATTGGCTGAATTCTTTTTTTTTTTTTAAACCAAATTGTCTGAACAGCCATTTCCATGCATTTCCCGTTGTTTTGGAGCAAATAGCTGATTTTCATTTGCTGTTGTACATTAAGAGATTTTAATTACAACCAGCGGATTGGGTGGTTGGTTGAACAGAAAATCTTAAGGTGTATGGCCAGATTTACAGAGGTGAAATCTACCAAGAAGGAAGAGGGTGTGACAATGGATGAAGGCTGGGCATTGTATGTTGTATATATGCAAATTTTGAAGATATGAAAGAAATCTGTTGTCGTCCCCCCCCCCCGCCAAGTCACTGCACGGGGGGGTTTGATGCGGCCGCCAAGTCACTCGGGGGGGGGGGGGAATGATGCAGCAGCGGGTGCCGAGTCGCTCCATGGAGGGGGTAGAGTTGCTTACCTGGTAATGGTCTCCACGCACTCAGCGCCTGTAATTACACACCCTAGAAACTGTATCATTGAAAGTATAGAAATGGAGGTGTGGCCACGTCCCTTTCTGATTTTGTAACAATTTCTGACCCTCAGATGTTGGTAGGTATGTCATAGGTGCTAAATCTCAGGAGTGGATGCGGAATTCATCAACACATACAAGTTATCAACTCAGGAGCGTTGTGTTTCAAACCACAACACCACACCTGATTTCATTGCCGTCATTGAGTATCAATGCAAACACATTCTAACATTATGGTGGAATCTATAACAAATTACAATCTTAGGTCTTTGGCACAGCATACTGTAAGATGACATTTTTCAGCAATTTTGGAAATAAAAAAACCCCAAGGTTTTCCCGAGCAACGCCGGGCGGGTCAGCTAGTATTAACTATATCCCTGTTATACTGGCAAATTCCCAATCTGCATTTCTGGGAGCAATACCGCAGAGTTTTTGGATTGTGCAACATTTTTTTAACCATTTATTTTGATAATACTACATGATAATAAAAAAAACAGTCGTGCATCACTATAAGTAAGGCGTAAAAAATTTAAACAGAGAATCAGTGGCGTAACTAAGTTTTGGGCGCCCCCCCGCTGTTAGGGGGGGGCGCCCCCCCCGCCACGGCCCCGCCAAGCACCCCCAATCCCCCGCCGCCCATGCAACCCCCCCAATCCCCTGCAGTCTTACCTATCGCGCTGGTCCCGGCGGCTCCGTTCTTCTTCTGCTGAGGACCACCACAAAATGGCCGCACCCATACAGCAGACAGTTTCAGAGAACTGTGTGCTATATGGGGCGGCCATTTTGTGGTGGTCCTCAGCAGAAGAACGGAGCCGCCAGGACCAGCGAGATAGGTAAGTCTGCGGGGGATTGGGGGGGGGTGTAACTATAGCACCGCAGCCCCCGGCGCCCCCACATGCACAGCGCCCCCCCGCGGTGGCAGGGGCTGCGGTGCTATAGTTACGCCGCTGCAGAGGATCACCCAAAAGATCCAAACATATCCTTTGTGAAAATAGGTCAATAATATGTAGTGAACTATTTTTGAATATTTTTACAAACAACAAGTAGTCCGAGAGAAAGCAAAAACAAAAATAAGAAAAAACAAGTCATATAGCTGATAATAACTATAAAGCGTCAAGCACCTTTCCCTCATTATCATGTCCAAAGACTTACGACCAGAAGTATCAACCTTTAAAATGTGATAAAATGGAGAGTGATAAACAGCCAGCCAATCAGCTCATAACTGTCATGTCACAGGCTGTGTTTGAAAAATGACAGGTAAAAGCTGATTGGCTGGTTGTTTATCACTCTCCACTTTAACACTTCCTGAAACTTGATAGACCTGGACCTAAGGGGTAAATTTGCTAAGATAGGAATTCTATTGAAGATAGGACGGTGCCCATCGCAACCAATCAGATTCTATCTGTTATATTCTAGAAGGTGCTAAATAAATAAGTAGAATCTTCTAGAGAATTCTCATCTTAGTAAATTTACACATAATACTTATTCAGGGCCGGTGCTAGGGTGTCCGGCGCCCTCCTGCAAACCATACATTTTGCACCCTTTCACATTGCTATTGCAACAAGCTGCAACCCGATTGTGGGAGTGTATGCAACATGCGATCCTATGGAGGATCTCGGGTACATGTACATGTATGCATACACCATCTCAGTGCTGTGTCCGCAAAATTTTGCAGTCACTAAAGGTGCCCATACACAATGCGAGAATCGCATACGTTATGGGCTAGATCGCATCGCACGGCATGCATGCAATGTGTGTGTGATGTGATCCGAAAGCAGTACAAAAAGTATGTGCAGCACTCGTGACTGAGGGGGAAAGAGGAGAGGAGATAGAGGGGGCGGAGTGTTGAGGACTGGCAGCGGCACTGGCACAGCACACTGAGAAGAGGGAATGAAGGTGCTGTCTGTTCGTCATTTGATTGACAGCTGACAGGCGCAAGGAGAAATGGGTAGGGTGCGGATCCGGACATGACATGTCATCCAGACATTCACAAACAGTGCTACATGCCTCAGCGCAAGTGTCCGTGAGATAGAGGGGGGCAGGTCACAAGAGGAGGACTGTGTGTGCGCGGTGCAGGGAGCTGCTCAGCCTCTCCATACTGCCGCCCGCTGTCAGTCAGGCACTGCGGGTGGCGGGCAGGAGGCAGTGACAGTGAGGGCTGAGGCAGCTTTAGCAGAGCAGGGAGGTATACAGCGCCTTTTCAGCATGGCGCCTCCCTGCTTTGCAGGAGCTGCTGAGTGGGTAGCGCCGGCCCTGTACTTATTACTTACTTATACACTAATTCATAAATATTACCACCAGGGTACGCATTGGCATAACTAAAACATTTACTCCCCCCCGCCGATATCGGCAGCGCCTCCCCCGCCCTCTAGCCCTCCCACCCACCTTCCAAAGTAAAGTTAAACACCCCCCTTACCCCTCCGCATGCCGCCACATTCAGGGTCCCGCAGGGCAGATCTTCTCTTGGCTCCGTCTCCTCCTGCAGTTCTAATGAAAAATAACTATCACAAAATGGCTGCCCCCTAAGAGCAGACAGTTTTTAAGGATGCTAGAGGAGGCCCACGCCTCCTCTAGCATCCCAAAATAACTGTCTGCTGTAAGGGAGCAGCCATTTTGTGATAGTTATTTTTCAGTAGAACTGCATTAGAACTGGCCATGTCAAGGGAGTTGGCCTGGTGACAGGGGGTTGGGCAAAGATGACATCTGCACTGGGCTCCAATGTTCAGGGGTGCCCCAAAAATTTACCACAAAATCTGGGGCCACATTGCCAAACTGTGTATAATGGCTTCCCACAAAAGTATCTCTGAGGGCCCCAGAGATATCAGTGTACCATGCCCCAAAATTTCTGTTACTGGCCCTGCAGGTTAGTGTTGCTGTTTCACTGGTACGGTGTGACCAATGTCCACTCGATGGTGGGACTATTTCCACACCACAAAGGATTACAACCTCAGCTGTTGGGTGTCTCAGTTGATAGCCCATCGGCTATGAATTAGTGTCCACGTCTGAATGAAGCCTTCAGTGACTGCTTGTAGACTTTAGGGAGTTCCACGGCTGAACCTACAAGACATTCTCATCAAGTATTGGGTTACATAAAATTGTTTCTGTACGTTCAGATCTTAAATTCCTATTGTTTCTTAAACAGTTTTTCTTTTAAAGAAAGCCTCAGATTACATCATTGTGCTCCATCTAATTTAGTATGAGACTCCACTCCTTTTTTTTTTTTTTAACGCTGAAATTACAATGGACCTATACAGATGCGGAAGCTTCGCAGATATTTTTGTAGTGCAACGATTTCATTTTTTAGGCCTACTTTGTATTGCATCTGAGTCGCACCGAGCATGTTACGTAGATTCTAGTGTGGAGTATGACACAGTCATTGGCTGTTGGCATTTCATTACTGTTTCGGGGGTTGTTGCAGCCAGATACTGCCAAGTATGTAGAGGTTTGAGTCCAATGTCTTTCTTATGAAGGATATTCTGAGAAAACATAAAGTTTGCTCAGAGTTCCGAATTAAAGAATTAATATTAATAATGACCTGGCAGTCAAGTTTGAACTCTGTCCGTCGCCTGAATCACCGCTGGAGGGTCTTACAGTATATAAAACCCAAAACTCTTGAGATCAAACACTGGGAATATGACGTGGTGATGTATTTTGGAAGTCTTGCAGGAAAACCGCATTCGCTCAGATACCGGAAGGTTGGGCAGATTCAGAACCCCATATCTCTAATTATTGTCTACCCTGCTGCTTTCATATTACTAGTACTGTCCTGAAATACAAACACACCCGAAATTAGCAGGATTCGAAGTTCTATCGAGTACCAGAATGGAACCACTTTGGGGTTTGAGTGGAAAAAGAGTCCCTGCTCGAGTCTGTTGTCAGTTCAATCCTTGGATTTAAAAATCTAATTTGTGCTTTGGATTTCAGGTACACATGTCCAAATTACATGAGTTTAGCTGTTTTACCAATTTCTATCATTGTTTACCATTTTTATCGATTTTAAAGGAGTCCAAAACTAAAGTAAAAAAATAAATCCAAGCCAAGAGGAGGAAGGAGGGGAACGGCCAGCATTTTATGGGCGTGCTCATAGAAATGCCGGGCATTCTCACCAGAGCCGGCCCTAGGCATAGGTATACTAGGCAATTGCCTAGGGTGGCAACTTATGCCTAGGGGCGGCAACTTTACCAGCGTCTGAATCCCCCAGCACATGCCCTAGGACCTAAGGATGGCCATCGATGGTTGCCATCGATAGCAATATTGCAACTGACCATCGATGGTTCTAAACTATGCAATGGATGGCCATCGATATTTTTACCTAATGGTGGTCCATCCATTTTGTTTGACTGAAGGGCCAGTAGGCCAATCAAAATACGGGGGCAGGGCTTTGCGGGTGTCAGGGGCGGAACTATGCTCCGTGTCCCGGCACTTTGGAAAGAAAAACAAGCAAAACATCGGTTTTGCTGTGCCATCGATGGAGGGAAACCATCTGGTTATCCCCTATCGATGGCAAAAGTATTCAACATTGGCCATAAACCATAGATGATTTTGAATCATCGATGGTCATCCCTAATGGGACCCTGGCAGAGTGGCAGGCATTGTCTGCAGATGTGGCTTTAACTTCCGCTCGGGCAGCCTGAGCCACGGCGCCAGCCTAGAACAGCGCACCTGCCGGGCACCCCCATGTGTCATCTTCATGATGCGATGTCTGACACACGCTGTTCCTCCTCCTCCAGCCGCCACAGCACGCGCTGGGAAAAGGAGGAGGGATAGCACTGCAGCAGTGTCTGTGACAGTCATGTTCTGTTCCCGGCCCCTTCTTCTCCAGCAGAGCGGCCGGCATCACCTCGGCTCCTGCGAGGCTGTGGTTCAGCCTCAGTTACTTTCACTGCACAGCACTGCAATCTGCAGCAGGCCACCAGCAGCCACTGAAAACTACAGTGAGTGACACTAACAAGACAGGCCTCAGCCGGGGGCCAGCCCAGCACTAGCAGGCCTAGCCAGCCCGGACCAGGCCATCATTGCCTCCCCAGGCCGTCGCACGTGTATGACTGCTCGCTGTCACATCTCGCACAGCCAGTATTCAACTGACCCCCCTGCACACGCGGTTTCCACCTTGCTCCATTTTTGGCGACGTGGAAACGGCCTAAGTGGCCGCAAAAACAGCAAGGCTTGTGGCTAAATGCAGCGGGCTCCCTGCATTAGCCGCGAGCCTCGCGTTTTGGGGCAATTCTTGCCGTCCTCTGAAGCAAGAATTCCCCCATAACATTGAATATGGTGAGCAGCCGTTGTGCGGGTTACGAGGCAAAGGTTGCTTGTTTTCAGCGACCCTCGCCGTTTATCCCCGTCGCCGGCCGCATTGAATATGGCCCATTGAATATACCCAATTTGGGCCGTATTCAATGCGGCCGGTGAGGGGGTTAAATGGTGATGATCACTGAAAGCAAGCAACCCTCGTCGTTTAACCCCTGGTGGTGGTTGTATCATCTGCTAGGGGGTGCCAAAAAAAAACAATCTTGCGAAGGGCATCAAATTGGATAAGGCCAGCTCTGGTTCCCACTACGAACATAGGAGTATCGATGCTTGTTTGGGGTGGGCGGCTGACATCACATGTCCAGGCTGACTTTTCATTATGAGCAGGAGAAAGATCATTCGATGGTGAGCGACTATCAAATGTGACTCCATTTATACTTGACCATTCAATATCTTGTGTCCACATGAAAATATTGACAAGTTTTATGACAGTTGACTGCAGCGGTGACTCCAGTTCAAAACGCATATAATGGAGCCACACCCACTGCCACCAACTGCAATTGCAAGTGTTAACAATCGTCACCATCTGGGACTCACTGGCAGTTTGAATTTTGAACTGTGCTGCAGCCGCTCCTCTGGTGCCGCCGCTGGTTGGCTGCAATATTAGATCACTTAATAAAGTGATTGATCAAAAACGTGTGAAGCAAGAAGAACTTTATATTGAGGAGAACGTTAAATATAATTCTACACCGGAATGATGGTTTTTCTTTAATGTCCGCAGGAGACACAAAGAAGTGCTGGATCATCCTGGGGGCTGTTGGAAATGTGTATATCTGTTCATACTGTAGTGTCTGCAAGTCACGCGTTTCGCACAATGGACATATTTCCGAGGATGCTGAAGAGAGGGAGAGATGTTCCAACCAGCTTCCAACTGTCCTTTTACAATGAAGGAGCTCACTGGCTGATACTTATTTTTATTCATCTCTTTTAATTAATAAAACCTAGACCAGGGGTAGCCAAGGCGGTCCTCGAGATCTACCTACAGATCATGTTTTCCAGAACACCTGTGGATCTGTAGAATGTGTCGTTAGGATTAATGTAGCATATGTTTAAAAATGTGACAGTTAGTAATGACTGCACCTGTGCGCCAACTAGGGGGTCTGGAAAATTTGACAGTTATTCCCCTTTCACATTGCATAGTGCCAGTTGCTGACATCGGGTTGGGCCGAGTGGAGCGGTGGCACATTATTGGGGGCAGAGAAGGAGGCAGCGCTTGGAGCTGATGCTGTCTCCAAGTGCTGTCTCCTCTATAGTGTGAATGGGACCTGGGACTCTCGACTCGGGTCACCTGTTCACACTGCACAGCAACCCGGGTCTGACATGGGATTAACCAGAGATGGATATAGGCCTCATAGGTCCCTAAGCAAAATAACAATTTGGGGCCCTCCTTCCTCCAACAATATATCAGACCCAGGCCCTGGTAAAAACTACCTTCTCCTCCCTCTCGGCGCTGAGATCAAACACTGCTCCGCTAGGAACATTTTGGACAGCCAGGATATCTTTATGGGGCCCCTTGGGATCTGCTAGGCCCTAGGCAGCTGCCTATGTTGCCTTGTAGAAAATCCAGCTCTGGGATTAACCCTTCTTTTAACCCAGGTTGTATTGCCGGGTTGCTGGACCTGGTATTTTTCAAAAGGCGCTTTCACACAGCACAGTGAGCCGGGTCGGACCCTCAGACCCTTGCGCATTTTCATTTGGATCAGTCTCATAATGAGAATTGCAGTCAATAGACTGAGCAAGTTGTACAGTACTGTAGAGTTTGTTAGTGCTGAATATCTGTGACATATCCAGGGGCAAATCTTCCAGACTGGGCCCCAAAATCAGCAACAGCTGGCGACTACGAGAGTGTTAATAAGATAAACGTAGAATTCCCTCTAGAAAAAAAAACCCCACATTTGTATTTTCAGCAAATTACAGCTCAATATTATATTTATTTATCTGTCAGAAGGATTTTTAAAATCTCTTTGTTCGACTAAATAAATAAACTCTAGGTTTATTTTAACAGACTGTACTTTACATGTTATTTGTCTTCGGGATGTTGTTTTGTCGCTGTTTCCAAATTCTGATTTTAAGCTGACATTTAATAAATCTCAGCAATTGCTTCATAGAAATGGCAGGAATGTTTTCAGGGCATGTAGATCACCGAACCGCTCTTTACAAAGTCGTGCTTGCAGCAGCTGAATTATCTGAAATACCTGCAAAATTACCCCTCTGCATACGGACGGGGGGCAAAAGTCATTTTGAAAGGAAACAATAGCAAATGTAAGATAGGAAGATGTTCGGCGGAGGTATGGTGACAATACAGGACTGTCCCTGATCAGATTGAGTAGGATCCTACATACTGTAGCGCGGTTGTAAGAAATCTACCTACAGTCAGAGGAGATATATCAGCAAAAAGGGCAGGGATATATAATTTAACAACCAAGAAGCTTCTAACTGTCATTTTGCAGGCTTTTTAGAAAATGCTAATAAGCAGCTGATTGGTTGGTAGTTTTTCTCTTTTCACTTTATCTCTCTCCATTACTTGATGAATACCCCCCTTTTTCAAAGAAAAAAAGTGTTGTGGTTGGTAGAGTGCAATGGATCAGGTTCTAGTGCAGCCTACTCCAATATAATGTGGGGGTACACCACCTCCCAAAGATAGAATTCCGAACAGCTAGGTTATATGGAGCACTGAACCTGAAAGATGTTACTAAACACAAATCCAATTTTCCAACAGGATTTATTGTGATACAATATACACATAAAAGCATTAAAAGTATGGGGGGAAAAGAAAAGAAAAAATACAACAATGATGCAATGCTCCTATAGAAACGTGAAGTCACTTTGGTCTCAGATGTTATAAATCAGTCCGGCAATGAATGGGTATCTCACCATATAGATGCACTGCAGTGGGCTATACTTAGGATGGAACAAGTCTGCGGCACCACCGCAGTGAGCTTACGTCCAATTGCCTCCAGAGTCCAAATAAAGTGCTTTGTGCGTCTCCAGTAAAGTGCAGTTGCAGTAAAGTGTCTGGTGCCAAGGTGCTTCGATTAGAAAGTGCAGTGGCTTGTGGTCATCAGCAACGCGTTTCGAAGACTTGAATAATGTCTTCTTTTTCAAGCTGGGTATAATTACTATGAGCCCAGGAGCTGTTTTTATACCTACTTCCTAGGCTCAAACTGGCTCAGTAGCCAATCGTTGTTCCGCGATTTTCGCAGGCCGGAAGTGCCGTGCGTTCCACACGGCACTTCCGGTTTGCGTTCCAAGTAGCGTTGCGTTACTTCCGCTTCCGGTTTCAGTTGTTTGCGCAGCAATCTAAAATGCTCATCTTTTTTCTAAAGAAGGCACCTTAGATACATGGAACATCTTAAATAATTCTCAAAGATACGATGATTATCCATCTGCGGCCGGGACTTGCTCAGCTTTCACTCTGGGATTCCGAATCAAAGTTTTTTCGGCCATCTTTAGTCAGGGCAAACTTACTGGCAAATCTTCCTTTTTATTTTCAGCCCAATTCTTTATATGGATATTTATTTCAAAGGGGACTGACATTCCTCTTACCTTTGAAATAAATATCCATATAAAGAATTGGGCTGAAAATAAAAAGGAAAATTTTTAGCTAATGGTTTTGGTTATGTGCATGGGAGTGGGGTAGTGCTGCAGCTTCACCTATCTGCCAATGTGACTATAATTAATGGTGCTGGGCATCAGGAGTCAAGGCACACTGACTGCACAAGTGTGCAGTGCATTACTGGGAGTCCCATAAGACTTTGCACAAGAGGTCAGAGGCTGAGAGGCTTGTGCTGAGCTCTGCTTGGTGGAGCTCATCAAATGTTTCTCAGGCCCATGAAGGATAGCAGCAGCAGCTGCATTGTCATGGGAGGGTTTTTAATCAGAGGCAGGGCTAAGCCTGTCAGGGCTCCTACAGCGTAAGGTACAGACAAACACAGGCTTTTCATGTAGTATTTTATTTATGTTTTTATTAATCCCCCCCTGCAGTTGACCATTGACCAAGTTTATACTGTCATTACTCTGTGTTTTGACAGTGTAATATTCTCCTGTGCAGTTTGCGGCCAGTAATCACAAGTAGGAGGGGGCCCCCCTTTCTAAAGTGCCCCGGGCCCCCCGAAGGCTTAATCCGGCTCTGCATGCAACAATACTTGTAACCAAACTAATAGAAGCTGAGGTTGTCTCTTTCCACGTATTTCATGAACTTCAATGTTATAGATATTTAATGTATACTATGGACCCAATTTTATTGGGGTGAGTCAGATTTATTATTAATAATAATAATAATAATAATAATCATGTTATTTATATAGCACTTTTCTCATAGTAGGACTCAAAGTGTTTGCATTAGCCTTTTACAGCACAAAATACAAAGCAAACAACAAGGGAAATTAGTGAAATGCTTGGGTGAACAGGAAAGTCTTGAGTCTATTTTTGAATGTTTCCAGAGTGGAAGCTTCTCGAACTGAGCAGGGAAGTGAGTTCCATATAGTTGGAGCCACAGCACTGAAACCTTGACCCCCAGATGAATTCCAGGAAATTCTGGGTACTGTTACTAGTCCTTCATCAACAGATTTAGCATTAGTTATAGTAGCTTTATATATGAGAGCCACCTCTCCATAGGCTGAAAATCTGTTTACTATCTTCATATAGCGTTACTGGGTGTGGAATATTTAATTGAACATTTTCAAGGTCAGCACGGTCTACATTGACACCAAAAGGTTGATGCACAAGGTCAGAACATGGAAAATGTTGCTGTATGGTAAGGTCAACCTGAATTGTTCTCTCTTATTTTGGTGTCAATTTCGATAACCCGAGCATGTGGATCCCCGATTAGTGTACCCAGGGCCGGTGCTACCCACTCAGCAGCTCCTGCAAAGCAGGGAGGCGCCATGCTGAAAAGGCGCTGTCTCCCTCCCTGCTCTGCTAAAGCTGCCTCAGCCCTCACTGTCACTGCCTCCGGCACGCCGCCCGTAGTGCCTGTCTGACAGCGGGTGACAGTATGGAGAAGCTGAGCAGCTCCCTGCACCGCGCACTCACTGTCCTCCTCCTGCGACCTGCCCCCTCTTCCTCACGAACACTTGCGCTGAGGCATGTAGCGCTGTCTGTGAATGCCTGGATGACATGTCCGGATCCACCCCCTACCCATTGCTCCCTGCGGCTTTCAGCTGTCAATCAAATGACGAACAGGCAGCAACGCCGCCTCCCCTTCCTTCCCTTTTCTCAGTGTGCTGTGCCAGTGCCACTGCTAGTCCTTAACACTCTGCCCCCTCTATCTCCTCCCCTCTTTTTCCATCTCTCCCCTCCTTTCCCCCTCAGTCACGAGAGGGGTGGCCATACATGCTGCAATAGCAGCGTGCAATGCGATGTGCACTCCTGCGGGCATCTCATCGCACAGTACAAAAAGTATGTGCTGCACATACTTTTTGTACTGCTTTAGGATCGCATCGCACACACATTGCATTCATGCCCATATTCCGCCCGTGCGATTCTCGCAGTGTGTATGGGCACCTTTAGTGCCTGCAACATTTTGAGGACACAGCACTGAGATATTGTATGCATACATGTACATGCACCTGTGATCCTCCATAGGATCGCATGTTGCATACGCTCCCACAATCGGGCTGCAGCTTGTTGCAATGCAATGTGAAAGGGTGCAAAATTTATGGTTTGCAGGAGGGCGCCGGACACCCTAGCACCGGCCCTGAGTGTACCGTATCACCTCCGCTTGACATGCTTAGCCCAAGTGCCTCCCTCCACTACCGCTACTACTACAGTTCCCAAGCGGAGTCCACTTGGATGGTAAAGTATTGAAAAAGTAAAATAAACAAAAAATCTTCTAAAAACTTAGGTGTCAACTGTAGCAACGATTACCTTTTTGCAGGTGTGGACTAATTGATTGTTGACCTAGATCCTGTCTGTCAGTCACCCGGATAACAGTACTACTATATTATACAGTACCATTCACATTAGTTCACATAGGGTTTTTTTTGTGAGCATAAGGTATTTAGAACATGAGATGGAAACAGGCATCTGGAGAAAACCCACATTGTCATCAAGAGTACACGCAAACTTCACACAGATGGGCATTTATTTGGAACCAAAGACCCCAGCGATGTGAGATTTATTATAGCTTTTTTGCTATCTCTTATTCCAGAACTAAAACCAGAATAAGAACGAGCTAAATGGGACTACAGCTCCAGGCCTTGAAGTAGGCCCATACCCATGGCTGCTTGATGATGACCAGGCCCATCACCATGGCTGCTTGATGATGACCAGGCCCATCACCATAGCTGCTTTATGATGAACAGGCCCATCACCATGGCTGCTTGATGATGATGATCAGGCCCTTCACCATGGCTGCTTGATGATGACCAGGTCCATCACCATGGCTGCTTGATGATGACCAGGCCCATCACCATGGCTGCTTGATGACGACCAGGCCCATCACCATGACTGCTTGATGATGACCAGGCCCATCACCATGGCTGCTTGATGATGATCAGGCCCATCACCATGGCTGCTTGATGACGACCAGGCCCATCACCATGGCTGCTTGATGATGGGAACTCTAATTCCGGGATTGAAATCCCAGCAATTTTGGGACCAAATCTCGGGATCCCGCCGATCCCGATCCCGGGATTGGCCACCTTAGCGGGCACTATATTAAGAATTAAGGGCCAATATTTTAAGTTCTATATTAAACTGTTGTTGAAAACATATTGCAGGCAGTGGGTGACCGGTGTAACATTCACAGGAGAATTTAATAGTAAATATCTGCTGTCCATGGATGGAGAACAGAAGATAAATAAGCACAATTTAAATGTAATTAAGACTAATTTATTTTCAGGGGAGGGACTCTCCTTTAGAAGAATACAAAGACAAGCACTTGTACAAAGTGACGATATAACCGTCCTCTGAATGGAGGCATTTGAAGTCCAGACATACGGAGCTTCCAGCTAGAATTTCAGCTGATCACACGGGCAAAACTAAATGCTAACCAGACTTTTCCAGACATAAAAGTCCGCCCTGGGGGGGCGGGGTGACGGTCCAGGTGAGTAGTTCTTTGATTGATTTGACAACTACAAGTATGGTGACAGCTTCTTTCAAGAAACATCTAGGAGATACTGTATGTGAGTGATCTGAAACTGCCCCACATTGATGAGCGTTCCCAAGACCACGAGGATTCCCATTGTCTCTACATGAACGTCATACAAAGCTGTCACTGTCATCTGCATTGCTGCTTTTAAGTGTTAATGAGGAATTGGAGGCTGCAGCCAATGGGAAAAAAGAGACAGAGGAATTTTGCAATAGTAAAGAAGACTATGGGGGGAGATGTATCAACCCTAGGAGAGAGATAAAGTGCAGAAGATGGTCATGTCAAACAGTCATTTCAAATATTAGAAAGTGATAAAATACCAGCCAATCAGCTCCTAGCGCTGGCTCTCTTGTTGCAGGATGGATTTGATAATGACAGTTAGGAGCTAATTGGCTGCTGCATTATCACCAGCCACTTTATCGCTTCACCAGGCTTAATATAACTGCCACTAACACTCTGATACTTCGGTCAACTCCTAACTGTCATTTTTCAAACAAAGCTGATTGGCTGCTGCGCTATCACCTTCCACTTTATCACTTCAGCAGGCTTAACACATCTTCTCCTAACGGGGGGCCTTCGCACAGCGCAATTTCAGGGCATTTTCGAATCGATTTCACTAGATCACTTAGAAAATGCCCCAACATCATTCCATGTGTAGGGGCCATAGTGACAGCGATTCACGGGCCCTCACACCACTGTAGCCCACCGATTAATATCCAGCATGCTGGATAAATCTAGTGACATTGCTGGTCTCACCGTTCTCACAGGAAAACACTGCCCCTGACAAATCGCTCAGCACACATCGCTGTGCAGCGCTGTGCAGCGCGGTGTGCTGAGCGATCTTGCTGAGCATTCTGAGTTATTTAGTATAGCTCAGAACACTCAGCAAAATCTCCCCATGTGTAGGCCCATTATCACTGATACTTCTAACTGTCATTTTTCAAACATAGCTGCTGCTGATTGGCTGGTGCTTTATCGTCTTCCACTTTATCACTTCACCAGGCTAATACATCTGCCCCTTAGTGTTAAGAAACAAACAATAGCAGTGATGTATTAGTGCACATGAACCCCAGTCCAAGGGGGCTCTCACCATACACCCATAGATTATACTTACCTCTGTGCCGATGGTGCAGAAACCAACGGCCCCGTCGCTTGCGCAGTGTCCAGATATATCGGCGAGATCTGATCTATTTCCGCTGGCAGCCAACTCAGGACACAGGGCCCTCACCACACACTTCGTTTTATTGTGTTGTTTATTATTGTTGGCTAACTTCAGCTGCACATCACATCTGACCTATACAATGTACATCTACGCTTCGGCTAATTGAGTCACCCGTCTATTAGTCACCGCATGCTTGCAATCACAAACTGGAGAATACTTGTTTATTTTTCTGGAGAAACGTAACATTTTTTTTAAATTGTATTTAGGGATGTTAGTTCCAAACCAAAAAAGTCACAGGAAGGGTACACCTTGTGGTTTGTATTGCAGCTCTCTTATTTAATAAGGAGGATCTGCATTCCGTTCCCTGGTTTGTAGTAAGACGTCGATTGCAGGAAAAGCCCGCTCCCTGGGGCTCAGCCACCTGTAGTGCGCCGTTGCTCTGGCCAACAGCGTCCTGCGATTTCCTGTTTGACTCTGGCAGCACATTACTCACCAGAACAAAGTATTCACCCGATCCATTCAAACCAACAGTCTGTCAAGACGTATAGAGGGAATGTGCAGTGTTTCAGCCTGTGATGCAGAACATTCCCTCCTCTCTCAGGAAATCGGAAATCTGTTATTCTATCATTCTCTCTACACTACTACAAACATGGCGGATCTTCATGGATCACGCCGGGAATCTCCGTTACCGGGCGGGAAGTGATCAGACCTATTTGTACAATAGATGGATGGATTCTATGGCGCTTGGACTTTGATTGTAATTTGTTTGCATTGCCCAACAGAAACACCCAGAGAACGGGTGCCGGACGCGGTTCCGACAGTCAGGATCCCGACAGTCATTTACCCAACATCGGGATCCCGACTGTCAAGCCTGCACGGCTCCGCCACTAGCTTATGAAAAGGGGTGTGGCCTCTGCACAAGGGGGTGTGATCTCACTGGAATTCTGTAAGTGCGAGCCACTCCATCATTTTCATCACTGTGAGCTGCTGGCATGACCCCATTCCCCCTGTCTTCTGTCAATAGATGCAGTGATCATGGGCACTGCATCTATTCACCGCTGTCCTGCTAAGCAGAAGGAGTGATGGGGGGACTCCCAACTCCCCCCCCCCCCTCTTCACCCAATTACGGGACACTGCTGCCTGTGGGTGGGACAGTACCCCCCAAAAAAACATGATCGAGTTAATTTCCCCCCCATGTGAAGCTGAGACTTACTGGGCCATACATGGGTCATACAGAAGAAAGGTCATATACTGGGGCCTTTTTCATTTTAATTTATTTACTTCCTGACCTACAAAAGGGATCGTACGTGTATGTTATTGCCTTTAATACATTCGCTCTGGCGTTTGTTTTTTTTAAATAACCTTCAGTGGAGAAACTATTAACCCTGATGAAGTCCATCTAAGGACAAAACGCGTTGGTTACATCTTCTTGTATATGAAAGCCATTGAAGCTTCTACCAACTGTACAAAGATCTGAGGCAGCTTGCCCTTGCCCAGCCTGCGCTTGCCACGCTGAGGGCTCGGTGGCGGGGATTCTGATGTCAGAGAAATGACCATCGGAATCCCATCTGTCATGAGTCATCCGGCACCCGAAGAAACAGGGTTTGTCCTTAGATGTACTAAGCCTTGAAAAATAATAAAATGGAGAGTGGTAATTTTTTTTTTTTTTTTAAACCCAGGCAAGTAGGAGCTGATTGGCTGGTGGTTTATCACTCTCCATTTTATCTCCATTTTATCTCCATTTTATCACTTTTCAAGCTTTGTACATCTGGCCCTTAATGAGTCCAATATGTTTTCCAAACTACTTACAATTTGGATGGAATTTAGCGGCATCAATTTACACCAATATGTGTAAGTTCTGCTGTTATATCTTAGCACTCTCCTTTTTATTATTATACCATTATATTTAGTATAATTCTATTTTAGTATTTTAGTTCCAAACTGTTTATTGCAATGACTTTATCAGTACAGTACAACAAAGCTATGCCTTTCATCCAGGTAAATTCCAGCGTGCATAACCAGAGGAAAGAGCACACACACACAAAATCATTACGTCTTGCAAATATCTGGAGATAGCCATCATTCTTTTGGGCCATTTAATCTATAAAGCTGGTGTAAAACTTATGGCAGAAAAAACACAAGGAAAGGTCAGGCAGATTGTTCTCATTCAGCACACATTATAATGCATGAACAGGTTACAAAAGACAAGTACCTTTGTCTAACCTCTGCCCCTAAGGCCCCAGTGCACTGGATGTTACACTAAATGAATCTCGGGATAAGGGTGTTTGCTAGATTGGCAGGTGTGCCATTCTCGTACCCAGCCACCTGCAAAACAAAAACAAAAAAAAACTTTATTACTGAGTGGGGAGGATTCCATACTGACAGAAATGAGACCGAGGTTGGGGATGGCTGAGGGTAATATATATATGTATGTATATATATATATATATATATATATATATATATATCCAGGTTTCCACAATGAGGCCTCCCATTCCATCAAAGGCATTTTTGTCCTGCTCACTATAAACGCCTTCCCCACAAAATATTCAGGATTAGTGGTGGTTCCAAAAAAAAAAAAAGCTGTTCAAGTTCAGTCACGCAACGCTCGTCCCGGTGATTGTTATTTTCACACAGAGCAAAAATAAGTGATCTGATGCCGCCTTTACCGCAGCAGATTTAATATCCGCCCTTCCACACTTTCATTACAATATTCCTGACAGAAAAGGATGAATATTCTGGGCAAAAAGCTCTATTACATCTCAATTAAAAAATATAAAGTAACAGCTCTACCTGTATTGACTATATCTATCTATCTATCTATCTATCTATCTGATATTGATATTGCACATCAATTAAAGCTCACTTAAAACAAATAATGGCACTAACTGTATTGACGTTTATATACACATGCACATCTGGTGTGACGGTTTTCTTGAGGAATTTATCTGGATTAGAATTGGGTACATACCTGGCTTTTAATGTTCAGCACATTGCTGTGGGTAATACAAGCCCCATTTCTAAAGGTGCCCATACACTAGTAAGATTTATCTTCAGATCTGGCTGGTTGGAACAAAAACATGGTTATGGATGAGTGACAGTTTGTCCGTTTTCCAGCATTTCCAAGCAAATGGTCAACTGTCATTTGCCCTCATCCATAACCAGGTTTTTGTTCCAACCAGACAGATCTGCAGATAAATCTGCGTGTGTATGGCCACCTTAAAGCTGCTCATTGGCAATTGAACAGACAAAGGGTGTGTCGCTGTTAGATTATATCTCAGTCTTACCTGAGGGAGGCAGAGGAGAAGAATGAGGTGTAAAGCAGGACCGCAATGGTTTGTTGCTCGTTCCAGGTGCACAGTCAAACAATTGGGTTAAGTTGGTCAAACAAAAAAAAACACACACAAGAGAGAATACTTTTATTAAAGTTCTTTGTATTAGTGACATGAACAGGCCAAAACCCATTGTATATGATCTAGAGATGTGCGGGTCACTGCTCTAGAAATCCAAACGCACCTGAATCAATTAGAGCTGAGTCTGGACTCAGATCTTCGCATTATGGTGTTTGGATTGCAAAAATGACATGATTTTAGCTGTTTTTATCAATATGATTTTGAATTATTATTATTGCTACTATTATTATTACTAATAATTTAATTATTTAGGCCAAATAATTAATCCAAACCGTAAAAATGGGAAGGTGGTTTTACCATATCCAAAACACGGTGAGGGATTGGACACAAAACACAGAGTTCTGAACGTTGCTTTTCTGTAACATGTTTTGTAGCTAACAGGACAGTTTGTCTATTGGTGCAAGTCAGTGGTGCAACACATTTCAAAATAATTTAGGGGAGTTTAATTGGGATACGGTCATTTGGTCTACAGCAAGTTGGTCGACAATCGTTAGGTCGACACCATTAGGTCGACATGGCTTTAGGTCGACAGGACATTAGTTCGACACGGGCATTAGGTCGACATGGTCTAGGTTGACAGTCAAAAGGTCGACATGGGTTTTTTTACTGTTTTTTAAACCAACATGTGCCGACAGGCGGTATTTCATGCCCTACCATCCACTAGGGTGTGGTGGGAGAATAAAACAGTGTGACAAGCGCAGCGAGGCACCGTGCCCAAAGCATGGCGAGCGCTGTGCACTTTAACCAGTGTCCATGTCGACTGTGTCAACATTCGGGTAAAAAAAAACTGTGAAAAACCCCATGTCAACCTTTTGACTGTTGACCTAGACCATGTCGACCTAGTGCTTGTGTCGACCTAATGACTTGTTGACCTAAAGCCATGTCGACCTAGAACCATGTCAACCTTGACCCATGTCGACCTAATGGTGTCGACCAACTTGCTGTAGACCAAATGATCCTATTCTGTTTAATTTTATAGTAGGGGGAATATACAGTTTTATGTATAAATTGTATACATTTATTGACTCGGATGATGACTTAACTGTTGATGATGTGTCTATTGCATGTGGATTATCTTGCTAATACCTTAGTACAAACAAGTATTTTTGGGGAGCTTATACCAAAAAAAGAGAAGATCCTAAGCAGACATAAGAGAAACATATGCGAGTTGAGCAATGCTTATATTAACGGAATTCAGTTTAATTTGACCTTATACTGACAGTTTCTTAACTCTCCAATGTGCCCGTAGGAGGAGGAGGAGGAGCAGAGGGGAATGTCTGCTTACTGTACATCTGATACTTGGTATTAAAACATCTGCCCCACATTGTCCCAATTCATTACTAGTAAACTGTGAGGAAGCCAGTGTCTTGGAATTTAACAGAGAATGCTACATGGAGCCCAATTCAGACACTGTGAATTTGCAGCCCAAGCGATTAACGACAGATCGCGCACAGTCTGCAGTGCGCATGTGCGGGGTCCCCCTGCTAATGAAGCCAGCGATGGCCATTCGCAAGTTGATTGGCAGGCGTCGGGTGTTCGGGGTGGATTGTCCTGGCATTGCCCGGCAGTTGGGAGGGAGGGCTGTTGACGCCAGCAGCTGCCTCCTTCTTCTGCGGCCTCCGCAGCTCTGAGTCTTACAGAACTCAGCGGCTGTGAACAGAGGGAAATCCATTAGATGGGGAGTGATTACGGATGGGTTTCCCCCTGAGTGAATGGCTGCCCCGCATTTGCAGCAATGCATATGGGAGGTATTTTGCGAGTGCGGGGAAGCATTTACCTGATCACTGGGCTCCGAACACTCAAAGCACAGTGATCAGGTCTGAATCCTAATCATAGTCCTTCCTTCCCACATCCTCTACTACAGCCTAAACCTAACGATACCCTCCCACACCCTAGCCTCAACATCCCCAACTACAGCCTAACCCTAACGATACCCTCCCACACCCTAGCCTCAACATCCCCAACTACAGCCTAACCCTAACGATCCCCTCCCACAGCCTAACCCTAATGATCCTCTACTGCAGCCTAACCCTAACGATACCCTCCCACAGCCTAGACTTAACATCCCCAACTACATCCTAACCCTCCTCTTCCACCGCCTAACCCTAACATCCCCAACTACATCCTAATCCTAACCCTCCTCTTCCACAGCCTAACCCTAACCATACCCTTCCACCGCCTAACCCTAACAATCCCCTTCCACAGCCTAACCCTTACCCCCCTCCCCCCACAGCCTAGCCCTAAAAATCACCTCACACAGCCTTATCATAACCATCCCATCGCACAGCCTTACCACAACCATCCCCTCTCACAGCCTAACCCTAACCAACCCTTTCCACAGCCTAACCCTAACCTTTCCCTCCCAAAGTCTAACCCTAACATTTCCACCTACATCCTGACCATCCTACAGCCTAACCACTTGGCTTTGCCTCCCACAGCCTAACTCTAACCATCCTCTTTCATAGCCTAACCCTTACCATCCCCTCCCACAGCCTTATCCTAACCATCCCTTCCCACAGCCTAAACCTAACCATTCCCCTCTACAGCCTAACCCTAACCACCCCCCTCTACAGCCTAACCCCAACCATCCCCTCCCACAGCTTTAATCTAGCCACCCCCTCCAACAGCCTAACCCTAACCATCCCCATCTGCAGCCTAACCATAACCATCCCCTCACACTGCCTTATCCTAACCATCCACTCCCACAGCCTAACCCTAACCACCCCCTCCCACTGCTTTATACTTACCATCCCCTCCCACTGCCTTATCCTTACCATCGCCTCCCACTGCCTAACCATAACCATCCCCCTCTGCAGCCTAACCCTAACCATCCCCTCACACTGCCTTATCCTAACCATCCACTCCCACAGCCTAACCCTAACTACCCTCTCCCACTGCCTTATACTTACCATCCCCTCCCACTGCCTTATCCTTACCATCCCCTCCCACTGCCTAACCATAACCACCCCCTCCCACTGCTTTATACTTACCATCCCCTCCCACTGCCTTATCGTTACCATCCCCTCCCACAGCCTTAATCTAACCACCCCCTCCAACAGTCTAACCCTAACCATCCCCATCTGCAGCCTAACCATAACCATCCCCTCACACTGCCTTATACTTACCATCCCCTCCCACTGCCTAACCATAACCACCCCCTCCCACTGCTTTATACTTACCATCCCCTCCCACTGCCTTATTGTTACCATCCCCTCCCACAGCCTTAATCTAACCACCCCCTCCAACAGTCTAACCCTAACCATCCCCATCTGCAGCCTAACCATAACCATCCCCTCACACTGCCTTATCCTAACCATCCACTCCCACAGCCTAACCCTAACCACCCCCTCCCACTGCTTTATACTTACCATCCCCTCCCACTGCCTTATCCTTACCCTCCCCTCCCACTGCCTAACCATAACCATCCCCCTCTGCAGCCTAACCCGAACCACCCCACACTACAGCCTAACCCTTACCATCCCCCTCTGCAGCCTAACCCTAACCATCCCCTCACACTGCCTTATCCTAACCATCCACTCCCACAGCCTAACCCTAACTACCCTCTCCCACTGCCTTATACTTACCATCCCCTCCCACTGCCTTATCCTTACCATCCCCTCCCACTGCTTTATACTTACCATCCCCTCCCACTGCCTTATCGTTACCATCCCCTCCCACAGCCTTAATCTAACCACCCCCTCCAACAGTCTAACCCTAACCATCCCCATCTGCAGCCTAACCATAACCATCCCCTCACACTGCCTTATACTTACCATCCCCTCCCACTGCCTAACCATAACCACCCCCTCCCACTGCTTTATACTTACCATCCCCTCCCACTGCCTTATCGTTACCATCCCCTCCCACAGCCTTAATCTAACCACCCCCTCCAACAGTCTAACCCTAACCATCCCCATCTGCAGCCTAACCATAACCATCCCCTCACACTGCCTTATCCTAACCATCCACTCCCACAGCCTAACCCTAACCACCCCCTCCCACTGCTTTATACTTACCATCCCCTCCCACTGCCTTATCCTTACCCTCCCCTCCCACTGCCTAACCATAACCATCCCCCTCTGCAGCCTAACCCGAACCACCCCACACTACAGCCTAACCATAACCATCCCCCTCTGCAGCCTAACCCGAACCACCCCACACTACAGCCTAACCCTTACCATCCCCCTCTGCAGCCTAACCCTAACCATCCCCTCACACTGCCTTATCCTAACCATCCACTCCCACAGCCTAACCCTAACTACCCTCTCCCACTGCCTTATACTTACCATCCCCTCCCACTGCCTTATCCTTACCATCCCCTCCCACTGCCTAACCATAACCACCCCCCTCTGCAGCCTAACCCGAACCACCCCACACTACAGCCTAACCCTAACCATCCCCTCGCACTGCCTTATCCTAACCATCCACTCCTACAGCCTAACCGTAACCACCCCCTCCCACTGCTTTATACTTACCATCCCCTCCCACTGCCTTATCGTTACCATCCCCTCCCACTGCCTAACCATAACCATCCCCCTCTGCAGCCTAACCCGAACCACCCCACACTACAGCCTAACCCTAACCATCCCCCTCTGCAGCCTAACCCTAACCATCCCCTCACACTGCCTTATCCTAACCATCCACTCCCACAGCCTAACCCTAACTACCCTCTCCCACTGCCTTATACTTACCATCCCCTCCCACTGCCTTATCCTTACCATCCCCTCCCACTGCCTAACCATAACCACCCCCCTCTGCAGCCTAACCCGAACCACCCCACACTACAGCCTAACCCTAACCATCCCCTCGCACTGCCTTATCCTAACTCATCCTGCTTGTGGAGCCAAACACCACATTCAAAAACAAAAACACAATTCCAGTATGGTTTCTAAGGCACGCTTAAAAGGTCTGATTCAGTGGTGTAACCCTGTGCCATGCAGGGTCAGCTTGAGGAGTCAATGTTGCGACCGACATTGCGTTAATGGTGGAGAGATCAGATCCACCAGCGCACATGAGCATTGCTCCGATAAAAGAACTCGGTGTCCCAAGTTTGGTCAGTCCATTGCTCAGAACTGCAGTTACTGTAATGCTTACATAGGCATTTGCACTTGACAATCCGTGAGTAACCACAGCCGTTCATGACCTGAGTGAACATCTGAATCAGTCCAAATATTGTCTGGTCCCAGGAACTCTCCAAAGACATCATTTAAACACACAACGAAAACCCACGTTGTAACGTTTTCTAGAGTTAAACAATAAGAGAAAACACAGGAGGCACAAAAGAACATTTTTTGCCAGGACACATCATGATGACTTGTGGTTGAAGAACCCAGACATCGGCAATCAAGGCGAATATATTTCTTCTACACATTTTATTGATCGGTGACAAGTCCTTTTCTGATCACATTTCAGGACAATTGATTTTGATCATTAGGATTACTTGAGTCTTGTGTAATCTGTTCAGGAAGAAGCCATCAGGCCCTCAGGCAGCTCAGAATAATGGCAGGAATAGGTGTGCGGCTTTGGGAAGGTTGAATGTCAATCTTCCTAACAAAGTGAGGGAATTCCACAAGTATTTTCATCCCACTTCAAGTGACTTAAAATGACTTTGATGTCTGATGAAGCATCGCCAAATTGGGCTCAGTTCTGAAAATAACAGAGTCTGGCCAACATCCCAAAAATCCTTAAATCTTTTGTAATTTCGCCATTACGGGTGTGAACGCTAGGAACAAGATACACCCAATACTTAAGGTGCTTATATAAACCCCTTCACTTTCTGGAAGACCAGAAAGTCCTGATATTTGATTTGTAGTTTTGCTTTTCTATTAGTTTGCTGGAAGACGCAGGTATAGAAATATCGGCAGGACGGTTTAAAGGGAATAAGCAAAATTTTAAAGTACAGGACATTTTATGAAAGGAATGGGTCAGTGACCGAGAGTTATACTTGGATTGTTTTTCATCCCACCCACACAAAATGTAATCTACGACTGATTTTTGCCATCTTTATAGCATTGTGGGCCGTGGGTAAAGCCTGCACTGGGCCCTTTAAAAACCCATTTCCGGAAACCAATGTTAATAATAAAAAAAAAATCATAACATTCTGCTCCTTCTCTCCTGTGCTATCCTGTAATGTTGTGCTATCCTGCACATCTGTGCTATCCTGCCGTCCTGTGCTATCCTGCACTCCTGTAATATCTTGTGCTTCTGTGCTATCCAGTGTTACTGTTCTATCCTGCACATCTGTGCTATCCACTGTTACTTTCTATCCTGCCATCCTGTGATATCCTGCACTCCTGTAATATATTGTGCTACTGCGCTATCCTGCCCTCCTGTGCTATCCTGTACTGCTGTGCTATCCTGCACATCTGTGCTATCCTGCCCTCCTGTGCTATCCTGTACTGCTGTGCTATCCTGCACATCTGTGCTATCCTGCCGTCCTGTGCTATCCTGCACTCCTGTAATATCTTGTGCTTATGTGCTATCCAGTGTTACTGTTCTATCCTGCACATCTGTGCTATCCACTGTTACTTTCTATCCTGCCCTCCTGTGCTATTCTGTACTGCTGTGCTATCCTGCACATCTGTGCTATCCACTGTTACTGTGCTATCCTGCCCTCCTGTGCTATTCTGTACTGCTGTGCTATCCTGCACCTCTGTGCTATCCACTGTTACTGTGCTATCCTGCCCTCCTGTGCTATCCTGTACTGCTGTGCTATTCTGCACATCTGTGCTATCCTGCCATCCTGTGCTATCCTGCACTCCTGTAATATCTTGTGCTACTGTGCTATCCTGCCCTCCTGTGCTATTCTGTACAGCTGTGCTATCTTGCACATCTGTGTTATCTAGTGCTACTGTGCTATCCTGCCCTCCCGTGCTATCCTGTACTGCTGTGCTATCCTGCACATCTGTGCTATCCTGCCGTCCTGTGCTATCCTGCACTCCTGTAATATCTTGTGCTTCTGTGCTATCCAGTGTTACTGTTCTATCCTGCACATCTGTGCTATCCACTGTTACTTGCTATCCTGCCCTCCTGTGCTATTCTGTACTGCTGTGCTATCCTGCACATCTGTGCTATCCACTGTTACTGTGCTATACTGCCCTCCTGTGCTACCCTGTACTGTTGTGCTATCTTGCACATCTGTGCTACCCAGTGCTACTGTGCTATACTGCCCTCCTGTGCTACCCTGTACTGTTGTGCTATCTTGCACATCTGTGCTATCCATTGCTACTGTGCTACCCTGTACTGCTGTGCTATCCTGCACGTCTGTGCTATCCACTGTTACTGTGCTATACTGCCCTCCTGTGCTACCCTGTACTGTTGTGCTATCTTGCACATCTGTGCTATCCAGTGCTACTGTGCTATCCTATTGACACATAGAATAGATCAACATGGCTAAGTCTGACAGGGTTGGAAAGTTGTGTTTGTAGAAGGGAAGGGGGTTTGTCACAGGCATGTGTTAATGAGAAGATAATAATAGAAGTGATATTGAAAAAAACAACATGAGACTAGTAATGACACAGTTGTCAAAAGTACTGGGTTGGTGGTGCACCCAAAAGAAGTTCAGCAACGAAGCTATAACAACAAAGTGTGTCCGAAGAAGGACAAAGGAGGAACCATTTAGGTTTTTGGGGCACGCTTACAAAATCATGGAAATGGATGAAATATGTCTACAATTAAAACATAACTTTTATTACACTTTTTATAAAATGTAGGCGCCAATATTATTGTTAGTGTACATATGATTACACTTATTACAATAACGCAAATGAATTACTGGTGTTAGGCGAAAATGATTGTTCCACGGTAACCACCCCCAATCAATGAAACAATTTGTGGGTCAATCCCTGTTCCAACCAATTGGAGAACATACAATCCTGACGTCAATATTGTATTTAATATGAGTAGTACACCAATGGGTAATAGAGATCACATGGAGAGTAAAGTGGGAAACGGTTCCTCATGGGGTACCAGGTGCTTTTGCCTCCAACAGTGTACATACGGCACCGAATATTCCCTACAGGTCTCCCAGCAGGTACCGATCCGGCCAGTCACTGCTTAGCTGCTGAGATCGGACGGGATCAGACGGCACAGTGATGTGTGGTCGTAGACTCTGATGGATGCGAGGGCACCGGAATGGCATGTGGGACCAAAGGCCGCTTCTGCTTTCCAAAGGATCAGCTCAGACACCAACCTGTTGCCATTGGGGTATTGCAGGGAGGGTCTGGTCATCCATTGGACGAGAGAGCAGTGAAGAAGGATTTAGAGAGACCAATGTGGTTGTTACGGCGAACAGACCCTTCTGCTATACACCATCATATTAAATATTGGATGGGGGTTCAATGTGATGATCTGTAGGCGCTCCCCACTAGTAAAGTGCTGGTTGGTCCAGCTAAAGTGGGAAAAGAGGGGTAGAAAAGTGGGTAAATGTACCCCCTGTACCGGGGTCTCACTGGTGTCTATATTGTTTGTGACTGTTCACCTGTGTGAGCACGGGGGTTAGAATATGCTATGTAACAGGAAATGAGTTGTGCAACTGTTAATTGTGGTGTGGTGTATAGGGTTGGAAAGTTGACACAACAATGGAAAGGTCGTTTTTCGGTCGTGTTTTTTGTCCCGAATTTCGACAGAAGTCAACATGGACACCATATCAGTGTACCGTGTCCCCTCGCATGGATCACTGCCCTCGCCACGCTATTATATTCTCCCTCCATGCCCTGGTAGATAGTAGACTATGAAATACCGCCGGTTTTGGCAAAAAAACACGAAGAACTCATGTCGACTTTTTGACTGTCGACCTTCCCATTGCCAATCTAATGCTTGTGTCGACCTTAGTCATTTCAACCAAGTTCATGTTTCAACCTAAGCCCCGTCGACCTTCATAGTATTCACTAAGCAACCTATCCCCATTGAAATTGGCACTAAATCAATACCACCCACATTTAATAAACAGATCATCATCTCCCAACTAGCTCCAATATTAAATAAATAACATTCATCTTAAAAAAAAAAAAATGCTGCCTACCCCTAACTTGCCTTGACATTAACCTCACATTTAATAGCAGCCCTTACAATATATCAGTTGTTAGTCATTACAATAAATCAATCACCCCCATCCACCATATTAATAAATATATCTTACATCTTACAATTATTAATGCCAGTCACTAGCTGATACATTAGATCAGCGGTTCTCAAACTCGGTCTTCAGACCATGTTTTCCATATGACCATATCAGGCAGTGTTGGACTGGGGCACCAGGGAAATGCACTCACAGGGGCCCACCACGGGGTGGGGTCTTTTTTGAAGGGGTGTGGCCACCTGACCACTGGCAGTGCAGAGACTACGGAGGGGTCGGACCCGTCCCCTTTAGTGACGGCAGTGGCCGGGCCTGCCCCTTTTTGTGACAGCCTGGGACCGCCCACAACAGTAAACTACCTATGTGTTTGTCCCTTATCTCTGTGTTAAATGACTGAATAACAAAAAAAAAAAAAAACACCAACACCAAGCCCAAAATAAAACAAGCCCAAAATAAGCTACTTAAAAATATTTTAGGCCCAAAAACAAGCAACAAGCAACTTTAAAAAAATAAGCAACTCACAAAAATAACAAGCCCAAATCCGCTTTTTATAAGCTGACTTGACAACTATGGCTAGGGGTTGCATACAGTGGTGTGGGTTGGTGCCGCGGGTGCTTCCAGCAGTGCGGGCGGGTGTGCAGTTGCTCCCAGACTCTAGCAGAGCAAGCAGGAAGCTCACACAGCCTGTGACGCAGCAAACTTCCCCCTCTGTGTACACTGACTGCAAATCAAGTGCGGCAGGTCCAGACACGTACACGTCATGATGCTGTGGACGCCCGCAGCTGCCCGTATTAGGAACGGAGCCCGGCCCGCCACTGCCCAGCTTGTCAGTCAGCTGCCGCCTCCACCGCCGGGTCAGTCATCCGCCCGGCGGCGTTAAAAAGACTACCCAGTGGCATTAATAATAAGGAAATATAATGTCAGGTCCCACCCTGAAAGTGGGCGGAGTTATAATTCAATAGGGCCCACCGGGAAAACTCACGGGGGCCCCGGCAGGCCAGTCCGAGCCTGATTTCAGGAGCACTGTTTATCACCAACTGCCACATTTTAAACATTTTCGAAGTGTTCTGGAAAACATGACCTGTGTGGGGTCCTGAGGACCGAGTTTGAGAAGCCTTAGATTAATATACTCACAAGTCACTACCTTCGATCTAAAGCCCTCATATTACCGTACATTACATTAATATCGCATAAATGATTCACCAACATATTTATGGACTAGACCAGTGGTTCCCAACTCAGATCCACAAGAACCACCAACAGTTCACATTTTTCAGGTCACCTGTATATCTTTAAAATGTGACGGTTGGTGCAGCAGCTGGGTGACTTGGAAAACCTCAACCAACAGAGGTACTTGAGGTTGGGAACCACTAGGCTAGATTCATTCATGTCAACCTTTTACGTACATCAACCTTTGGACTAGGTCAACTTAATGCACAGCAGCCTGTTTCATGTGTCGATCTTCTGCCTGTCTACCAATAGCAATGACTTTTAGCCTAGGCAGTGTCGACCTAATGACCACATACCCTTAACCAGGGGTGCTGACAGGTCGGCAGGGAACAGGTAAAATGAAGAGGGAAAAAAATAAATAGATGAGAGGGAGAGAGAGAGGACAGGCTGCATCTGGCTCTCCCCCCAGCACAGCACAGGACACTGGGCAGTGTGTGCTGAGCTGCGGAGAGAGGCTGTGCTGCGATGGAAGCTTGTCCTCTCTCTCCCAACTGCCCGGCTTCCTGCAAAGGGGGAGTGGGACCCTGGTCCCTCCAGCAGATCCGGGCTCAAGTAAAAAGTACCCGCCAAACCCCTCTTAAAGCCACTGCCCTTTTTCACCCATACATGCAAATACATTTATTCCATTGCATGCAGTTTGCATTTTAGCTTCTTTCCAGTACTGACTTCTGCTTTCTCAATTTGCTTTCTGATAGTTTCTGCAGCAGCGTCTCATATTATGGAACATATCATAGAGAAAGTGATTTAATCGCTCCCCATATTGTCTGTTCAGCTTGGAATACTCATCTCTATTCCCCATACTGAGTTCTAAATGGCTGTACCTGTGCCTCTCCCTTTGTAACATCTGTAGGCCTCTCCGACATAATTAGGTTTGATTACTCCCAAAAGCCTTCTGCTTTGATGAGAGTGAAGTACCGTCTGTAATTTGCCCTCCATCCCTCGTACTCATCTTCATGTATGTTTGCAGATCTCCAATTGCTGGTTCACAAGGTAAAAATAATTATTTCAGTCTCTATTGTATCATCTCCCCGAATTCACTGATTGTTGTCCGTTTTTTTTCAAAGAAAACTCTCATTAAACTATTCTTTTTTATAACACTGTGCAAACTTGAATATAATAAAAATATGCAATGTTTAATGAATTTGTTTAAAATAAACAGAATCATTTGTTTATGGGAATTGTTTTTCTATGGGGTGCTAGTGATGTCATTGCTATTGTACTACCTTGGCATAGCCTGTAGGTGTCACCATTGTTACTGCTGCGATCCCTCCTGCCCCACTCGCAGCAGTGTTGCTCGATGTACCAATATCAGGCAGCATCACATCGGCTCCCGCAGCTACCGCCATTGTGAGAAGGCGGTAGTCCATTGTAGCCTATGGGCTACTTACAGCGCTGCCGGCTGGGCCGTGCAGTCAGCGGGGTCAGCGCTAAGGATCCTATATTGCAATGCGATCCTGGGCGGCAGAGCCTTAGTAAATGGGCCGCGTAAAGTGGAGGGAGAAACTACCAGCCAATTAGCTTCTAATTACCATATTACAGGATGTTTTGAAAAATGACACTTAGGAGCTGATTGGTTGGTACTTTATCATGGTCCATTCAGTCTGACTCCAAGCATTGAAACATCTCCCCCTATAACTCTTGCACAACAGATGCATTACTGGTAAGAGTAGTGAGAATTTCATCTGCCAACAAAATGGCTGCAGAAGGGTGGCAGCGGCAGCATGACCGTTGCGGCATCGGCAAGTGTGTATAAACTTGCTGATGCCCGACCCCGGGTCCCCCTCTATCTTCTAGTGTGTATGGGCTTTTAGTAAATAAACGCCAACCTATATGTATAAACTGCGGAAAGTGTGTCTTCAGCATCCAAAGTGGTGACGACCAGAAAATGCATTTTAACCCTAAGGGCAGTATTCAATGAGAAAAATTTGCCTTGTTTTATGGCGAGTTTGTGCTATTTTCACGTTGGAAGGAGCATTTTGCTCTCCAAAAGTGAACCACCCTATTCAATGTGATATTTTCGCCGTCTTTTTAAGTGATTTTCGCCGTGTCTCTCCGTGTAGCAATTCTCCATCTTTTCATGGAGAACTGGAATGTGAACTTTTAAACTAAAAGGGTTTTTTTTGTTTTTTTTTTGGTGTAAAAAAATCAGGATTTTTTTTTCTGTGAAGGGGCATGTTTTTTTTATTCATGTGCTTATAGCACATGAATATATATTTAATTTAAAAAAATATTTTTTTAATTTTTTTTTTTACACAGAGCAGCCAGCAGGGGGCTGGAGCTCTCGAGCCGCTCATTAGATATTCATATATTCACTGCATCCGATCATTACATATGCACGATCGGGTGCAGTGAATATTGGGTCCCCCGCTGGCTATAGGGGGGTGGGGGGCAGCTTGTGCTGCCTGGGTCCCGGGGAGCCCACCTCCCCTCCACAAATGTTCTGGGGCAGCCAGGGAGACTTTAATCTCCCTGGCTGCCACCGTCCCCCGGCTCCCTGCCAGCTCCCTGCCGCGGACGCTCATCCACTGCAGGGGTTAGACTCGCCGCGAGTGGCGGCGAGTCTTAACCACATTGAATAGTGGGAGCAGGAGTGGCAGCGAGCCCTCCGGAACAGGGCGAGTGCATGGCGAGAGAAAAAATCTCTTGCCATGCACGGAGAATTATTCTCGTTGAATACTGCCCTTTGACTGCCAATGTTGCTGTGAGAGATATGCAAAATATCCTGTAAAAATGCCAGCGCCGCTCACAGCGTCTGTTCTTCTTTGCCACAATGTTTAACAAAACTTCAATTCATTGACTTCAGATCATTTGCCAGCAATAACTAAAGTGCAGATCCCTTGTGGTGCCATATAAAGTATAATAATAATAACTTTATAAGGAAGTCATTGGGGTATGTTAAATATAACATGAGCATCAACTACCAGGATCTGTGGGTGGAGGGGATATGGAAAATAGTTATACAAATCTGCTGCAAAACACTATGGGGGAGAGGTATCAAAGCAAGTAACCAATCAGCTTCTTGCTGTGTTTTAAATATATAAGCTAGGGGCTTATGGGTGGTACTTTATATTTCTACACTTCTATCTCTATCCAAGCTTTTATAAACATCTACCAGAGTTTGACATCATATGGTATCAGGGCCGCCACTAGAAGTGTTAGGGCCCGGGACTGACCTTCAGTGCGGGCCCCAAGCTGCACAGAGGGGGGGCCAAGCGCGCCCGCGCCCACCATCTCCTCCTACCCCTCCCCCTAAATACCATTACTTACATGCAGCGGCAGCGCGGCATCTCCATCCTTCATGGACAGTTGGGAGTGCACACTGCACAGGGCAGCCTGCAGAGCGCCGAGCCCCTCTGTATCCTAGGCTCAGTGCTCTGCAGGCTGCACTGTTTATTGTTCATGCCTGGCTGGGGGGCCGCCGGGTGGAGGAGCCGTTGTGCAGGTGTGGGGATGGTGGCACCGTGCCACTGTGGGCAGCTGCCCAGGCCTCTCCAGAGGCCAGGGCCGGGGACAGCTATACCCACGGCACCCCCCTGTCGGTGGCCCTGTATGGTATTCCCAGCTCCTCACATAATGCATTGGCATTTGTGGTAGGCAGTGCTGTGACTGAGACAATACAAACACATTTTTAATTATTACCGCATAATAAGCAGTAGATTAAACACCATATCTTCTCCTACAAAACACAATTGGATAGTAGCCAGGCACTGATCTATATAATATACAATTGGTATTTACGAAAACAGTCTCTCTTGCTTCCCACGATTTCCTCTAGGTATTCAAGGGGTTTCCTATAGGACCACCCTGACCTGAGTGTTGGTCCCTATATGCCCAAAACGTTTTCTTTATATCTCATGCCCCCCACTTCATTTGTTCACACACTCCACACTGGTCAGCTAGTAGTCTTTACTGACCTTGGGACTGGTCCCTATTTTCACATAAGGGTTTCTTTACAATGGACAAATCTTCACAAATCAAGCCAGCATTCTCAGATGAACTGACCTGTACACTGATCCCTACGTTCACGTAGCAGTATCTTTAACATGAGGCTCCTCCCAATTCATGATATCAAGGGTAGCAGTTTTTTCCAAACAAAGTATTCCATATACACAAATCCAATACAGCATTCTAGTCCTTCTCACCTGGAATGAGTTGGATTCGATTAGTGCACCCAGATGTAAAGGGTGGACAGTGGTCTCTCCTGAATCCAGCGTCCTGAAACAACACCAACGCGTTTCTGACGATGCCGTCCTTCCTCAAGAAGCAACGACCCTTTGCTTTTAAAACAGTATAAGGTCTTCTAGGTACACTTAGACACAGTTTTTGAAGGGACTCAGCAGGGAGGTTGTTCCAAACTTCTTGGGGAACTAACCACAGATCTTCTGTGGATGTCGGCTTGCTCAAATCCTTCTGTCCCTTTATGTAATCCCAGATGGACTCAATGATATTCAGATCAGGGCTCTGTGGTGGCCATATCATCACTTCCAGGACTCCTTGTTCTTCTAAGCATTGAAGATAGTACTTAATGGCATTGGCTGTATTATGCTTGGGGATGTTGTCCTGCTCCAGAATAAATTTGGACCCTATCAGAAGCCTCCCTGATGACATTGCATGATATATAAATACCTGCCTACTGTATATTTCAGGACATTAATCCTGACCAAATCCTTAACTCCATTTTGTATCGCTTTCCAACCCTTAGGTGACCAAACTGCTTTCTGTTACAGCCAATCTGGATCGATTTCAATACATCGATCCAGAGCACCTGCTGCCTTTTTTATGCACCGCAGTGTATACATTTTCAAGCATAGTTGATTTCATTGTTTCCATATTGTTGGTATGGCTTTTTTTGCTGAAATTCTTCTGGCCAGACTTCTCTGAGCAGTAGATGGGTGTACCTGGGCCCCATTGGTTTCTGCCAGTTCTGAGCTGATGGCACTGCTGGATATCTTCCAATTTTAAAGGGAAGTAAGCATGATGTGTCTTTCATCGGATACACTAATTTGACCTGGGCAACCACTGCATCTAGAGTCCTCAACATTGCAAAAGCAAAAAAGCACATATTAAAACCGAAAACTGCTTTCAAATCTTTGCCTGGGAGAGACCTTGCTGATGTAGTATAACTACCTTGTGTCTTGTTGCAGTGCTCAGTCTTGCCACGGTGAGTGACTTGTGACATGACACTGTCTTCCACAATCTCACCTTTAACAGAGTTTGGCTGTTCCTCACCCAGGCTTAAGCTTTGAATGCACCTGTTTCTGTTTTAGTTCATTACTGTGTTTCAACATACATATGAAACTTCACACTCACCGAGCCATTTGCTGGAGGAGGGGAGGGAAGATGGCGGGCAGGGGGCGGAGCAGGGGAACACCCAGTGTTTTATCGGCATCCCCATGGCGATGCCTGCTTGAGGCCCACCCTGAATTTGAAGGACAGTGTATGAATGCTGGGCGACATTTGCCCAGGCGGCGTTTACCTGTTCGCTAGGCTGCAATAACACAATAACACACAGCCTAGCAAACAGGTCTGAATCAGACTCCATATTCCTTACCACATGTACACGCACACACAGACATTCAAGGTTAATTATGTTTGGAGCCAATTAACCTTCAAGTATATTTTTGGACTTGAGTATAATCCTACAAAAAAATTGACTTGTGCAAATTTACCTACAGTAGAATAATTTATGCCGTTTTGAAGGCAAAGGGTAGTCACCCCAAATATTGCTTTGATCTAGATTTCTCTTCTGTACAATCACTTTGTATTTTGTTAATTGATAAGAATAAACTTTTACAATTATGTTTTTGAAAACATTCTTACTTTTCAGCATTCACACTTGACTTAAAACATTTTGAACAGTTTGTATTATTTTTCCCGCTTATTTGAATGGCATTGTTACATAGTATTATACTGTATATCACCTCTCTCATTTTTTCTATTTTTGATTGTCTAGAAGCTATTGTTAGTTCTTATTGGCTGCTTTGCAATTATTATTCATTTATTATTATGCAGGGCTCTAACATTTCCTGTCAACCCTCCTAAGGGTCATGAATGGCACACCAATGTGTTATTATGGGAACTGCTACTGTGCTAGATTTACAGTATACAAAGGTACTGTACAAAATTAAATTGGTAAACAGGCCACCCAGTCAGTGTGCCAGATATCGCAGCTTGTTGGACGAATGGTGTAAAGGTGCCCCTACATGGTACAATTGCTGAGTGTGATGAGATGTGCGCTCCCAAACACATCTTATCGCACAGCTCATGTGCTGCACATACTTTTTGTACTAGATTACATCGCATTGCATTGCAAAATGTATGTGATGTGATGCAATTTAGTCCAAAATGCATACAATAATTTTACCGTGTATGGGCACCTTAAGAATATCATAATTGTTTTCCGTGAAACATAGTGATACTTTTAGGAATTTGATCTTTAAAATATAAAAATAAAATTAATTATCTATCTGTCCTTCATCCATCTATAAACTTTTCTGTGTAGACTTTTGTGTTGACTTCCTACATTTGATGGAGTTTCTAAAAGTTAAATACAGTGTTCTGAAGCTTATGCAATTTTAAAATTTACAATACTGTAAAAATGTGTGTTCAGTTTACTGCTCATTTCTGGTTTGCACTAGAACATTAGGAATTTAAATTAAATAAAAACAATATAATAATAGCAATAGTTGAAATGACAATAAATAAAACCATAAATAATATGATATCAGCAGAAGATTATTTTCTTTAAGTGGTATTATTCAGTATTTTAAATATTTCATCGTGCTGTATGTTTTTTTATATTTATGCAATACCTATAGTTAAAAATAAGAAATTTAAACACAATCAATTTGCAGGTAAAAACTGGAATTCTTAACTAGTTTGCGATCTTGGGTTAACAATTGTAATATTAGTCTGACATTTTTTTTTATATTAATGGTAATAGTAAAACATGTAATATTAAAAATTATATATAAAGCTCTTAGAAGTTATTATTAATAAAAACAATGATGCACATGTCCTAAATATATAAATTTTGATTGTTTTGAAAAACAATAGTAAATAAAATTTGTTTTTGTTAAAAAAAACTCCTGATTTTTTCCTTTAAGTAGTATTCAAGTGATAGCAAGGCTGAACGCAAGAGTAAATAAAGTAGGTGTCTAGTTTAAATTCTAGAAATTAAAAAACATTACAGTGTATGGTAATTTATCAGCTAGTCTGTTATTTTACTTAAAAGTAAAATTTGTATCAATAGACAACCAAGAATAGTTTGTAAGTGGAGATTACATTAGCAATTAAGATTATTAAGTAGTCAGATGTTTCAGAAAAGTAATTAAGAATACAGACTAGATCTAAACACACATGGATAAAAGGCTGGTTGTTGTGGTTTTTCCCTATGTTGGCTTTGTACAATCAGATTTAGCTTGTTTTTTAGATTGTTTCTAAATAGCCTGGGAACTAAAAATTAGCCAGCGTTACAGCCCATCTCCTTAATAACCAACACACCCCTCCCTATTCCCAACACCTGTTGTTAAAAATACACCACACCACAATGGCCTTCAGCGTAGATGCCAGCAGATGTGAAGATGCCCAGAGGTCTCTCAGATGTTAGGAGTCCCAGGTCACGTGGGGGCACCAGGAAGAAGAGGGAAAATTATTCTGGAATTCCAAAGGTCACCTCTGAACAAAAATAGTGAAAATTGACCACATGTCAAGAAAAACAAAGCTGTCAACAGTGGAAAATTTGGAAATGATGCTATGATGATATAAATATGATGGATGATGATAATATTACAACAATAATACAAAAGCATAAAAATAATTGTATTTATCTGATAGCCCAAAAGGAGGTTTTAAGACACTGCTTTGCAGCATTTCAATGAAATGTTTTTTTTTTTTTTTTTTTTACAATAAACATACAACGTGAAACGTTAAGCTCACTTCGGGGTGGTGTGTTTCTTTGATACCTGAGAGTGCCGCCAACCCCCCCGGACATATATATATATATATATATATATATGAACAACTGTGTATGTTGTAAAAACAATTAAAAAATTAAAATGAAACTCACTTGCCTAATATATTAAATGTGAATCCAAATAAAAATCTATGAGCGATGGCTTCAACTAGATTCACAAACAACTCTTCTTCTAAAAAGTATTTCTGTACTTTAAAGACAGCAGACAGCCTTTGGGGAGTGAAGTGCTTATTACATACTGCTCAACATGTGGGAATAGAAATCCCAATTTGCAGGCTGAGATCAGCAGCTTGCTCGCACAAAAAATTATAAGGCTATTGTATTATCAATCAACATTAACAAAAAACATTTTTACTACATAATTTATAATTTTGATCTTACAAGAAAGCAAAAGTATGTTTGCATGTTATTTTAAAACACCTCATTTGATTTTGACTGTATAGTCAAAATCACATACAGATCGCACAGGTTTTTTATGGTGCGTACACACAGTGCGAGTACCGTGCCATGTGATCCCGACATGATCAGATCGCATCGGAATCGCATTGCACAGCATGCATGCAATCTGCATACAACTTTGACTATATAGTGCAGATCTACTATAGTCTAAGCAGCCAAGACTTTCTGCTTGCGATACTTGAATGCGCATCAGGATCGCATCGGGATCGCAAGGGTTAGAAACCCATGCTTTCTGCATGTGATCTGCATGCCATGAGATTTTTACTATATAGTCGAAATCTCGTGCAGGTTGTACCCATGTGTACACACCATTACCTTGCGATCCCGATGTGCACACCCGGAACAGCACAAATCGAAACCAGATAGACAGGGCAGCAATGACTATATAGTGCAAATTGAAGGTAGATTGCATGGATTGTATGTAAATAGTACAGAGTTAGCAAAGATTGCATAGCAATCCAATCTTAAGTCCAATAGCAAGGGAATCTCACCGTGTGTACACAGCATAATAAATTCAGACATTCTTATTATCTTTGAATTTGAACCCTGAATATCTATCTATCTCATATATATTCTTGCTAAAGATTACAAATAACCGTAAAGAATTTGCACACAAAATTTGTTTCTTACATAATTGATTACTGTAATTACTGTAAAAAAAACCTCATATATAACCTATGTTGATTTTTCTTTCTCTTTAAAAAAATATGAAATAAACCATTTAGGTTCTTGCAACAGACTTATTGGTTTGTAACTTCATACGATTGATATATATGTCATTTTCTGTCATTTTTGGTGTCTTATTAATAAATCTTTATCAATGTGTGTACTTGGAACCTCTCACTACTGATTAAAGTATTCCGAGCAAACTTTAACTTTGGGGGGATTAGAAAGCCTGTAATATATGTGATGTTGCAGGTTCACACAGTTGCAGAAGCTTAATTACAGCTTAATTACAGTATATGTATAAATATACAATGTTCCCGGTGTTCATCCAGTTGGGATGCCTGTGTCCAAATTGAGTTGGTGTTTTATAAGAAGTAGCCTTAAGGTCAGTTTTTAATGGCAAATTCTGTGACATTTTGTGGAAAAAAATTGGAAATAGGCAAATATTTAGCCAAACTCCTTGTTGACTCATGTATAGCCAGAACCAATCACATAAGGCAAGTGTATTGGAAGAAAGTCAAAAGGAAAGGAGGAACGACGTCAGTGGTCAGACAAGAATGCGTACCCTAAAGATAAATGTAGAAAAAGACCCAAAATATAACATTTAAAATTAATACCATATATGGTTCACTTTTCCTGAAATACGAACACACTCGAACTTGAAGGTTCTGAGTTGAATTGAATCCCAGAACGGAATCATTTTGAGTCTCTAAGTGGAAAACAGTCTATTGTCAGTTTGGAATGTGGATTTCAGCAGTTGTATATGTTTTATATCAATCTTTCTATATCAATTTATTGATTTTTATTGATTTAAAGAATAATAATACGGAGCACATTTTTGTGCGACAATTAGCAGGGAGGGCAATCCAGGAGTTGGATATAGTAACGCAAATGCCATAAATGTTAATAAGGTCAAATCAAAATTCAGTTTTCAGTAATACAGCATGTCCTTACTCCTCAATCACCTAACATTGACAGATCTGTATGCATTTTATCTATTACACATGTACTTAATATATTGAGACACAAAGTGATGTAGCAGGGAGTCAAACGTAACATCATGATGTCATACTGCAAGAGTCGGTTAAATACTGGCAGAGGCGGCTTTTCCGCTTCTGCCTAGGATCCAGCAGGTCACAAGGGGACCTGTAAAGATATCCTGGCCATAAAAAATGTTCCCAGAGGAGCATTGCGTGTCTACCACATGACATCATGACATCACATAGACCTGCCCACTCCCAAAGTCTCTTTGATGTTCTTTGACAGGATATAAAATGTTTGGACACACAAACTGTATACGGGCAGTCAGTTTACTTTAAATGTGACACAGGTATTAAGCCTACTTCCAAAAGACCTAGAGCTTGGTTCAGATTTATATGCAATATTGTATTATTTATTTATTAGGAGTTTCTTATACAGCGCACAGATATTACGCAGCGCTTTACAGAGAATATTTAAACATTTACATCAATATTGATGTTCACGGAACTGAATATTTATCGGTAGAATGTCCATGTGTCAAGGTACTCTATCAATGCTGGCTGCAATCAATGCAAAAATATAGTGCTGGATTGTTCTTGGGGGGGGGGAGGGCATAAAGTGGTTATGCTGAGGTGGGGGAACTCATTTCTCTATGCCACCTATTTCTCTATGCCACCTATTTAGGCAGAACCAGGGCCAGTGGTAGTGTTTTGGGCATCCCCCTGCAAACTACAATGCTTTTCTGCGAAAATTACTGTGCAGGGCCAATGTGGAGGATAAAATGTTCCACCTCACCCTTAGAGGTGGTGGAATTCAGTTCCACCCCGTTCCCCCTAGCTTTAACCGCTGGGTGGAGGGCCCCAAACAACTATCTTGCTGCCACTGAATACTGGGACCCACTGGATATGTGCAATGTGCGTATGTCTAAAGGATATTTCATGTTCCCTTTTATGTTAAGGGCCCCCAAGGTGCCCCACAAGGTAGGTATTGATGGTAAGCTGGAGGGGGTGAAGCTCTGATATTGAAGGTTCTCCGTCTGCCAGTTGGCACAGCACATGCCCCCATAATACTCTATGGGTATGGTATTTAACAAGATCCACAAAGTGAAGCTTGGCAGATCCTGCTTGGCTGTGCTATCTAATGCCACCTGGAAATGGCATTATCCTATGATCGCATTGTAATGTAAGGAGCCCATCCCTGCCATGCGATGTTGATACATCGGGCAGCATCTCATTCCCCATAGAAACCTATGGGGGATGCGGCAGGCGGCGGTGCAGGAGGGATCGCAGCAGGGAACGGACAATCCTGCTGGGGTCCCTCCTGATACATTCAGGGGATACTTAGGAGTGTATTCTATGCAGCCTCCATGCCGGCCGCTCACCCTATTCAACGCGTCGGGGAAATCCTCGCTGTCAGAGGGCAGCGAGGATTCCCCCAAACAGTGAGGCTCGCGGCTAATGCTGGGAGCCCACTGCATTTAGCCGCGAGCCTCACTGTTTTAGCGGCCGCACACGCCATTTCCCCCTCCCTCCTAAAATCTAGCAAGGGGGGGGGGGAACAGCGTGTGCAGGAGGGTCAGTTGAATACTGATCCTGCGAGCTGTGACAGCGAGCAGTCAGCACTGCTCGCTGTCACAGCTCACAGAAAGCATTGAATACACCCCTTAATATATGCGGCTAACTCCTAAAACATCCGGATTTAGCCGAAAACATTAAATGATGAACGGACCCCAAAATGTTACTATTGTGTATTTGGATTGTGGGAGGAAACCCATGCAGACACAAAGAGAACATGCAAACTCTACACCGATTCAGACATGCTGGCGTTGACATCTCTCACGAAGTTGCAGTATCTGTGTTATGCTTTTTACATCTTCCGTGTCCTCAGTGGCCACTTGCATGTCTCCGTCTAGCCCAGCCATACCCCAGACAGAGCTGGAAAAGTTTCTGGGGGATGTTGACACTGTTTCCAAAAGGGTCACATGTTGCGAACATGTCTCTCAACTTTTTTCCCCCTTTCTATCTACAGTATAAATCTGCCTCTTTGTTTTCTCTGCCTGGCTTGGCATATCTTAGACCTATTTAGAACATCAACACCATCAATCATGTACTGCAGGGCCTCAACCAGCTGGATGAACCCAAGCTGTCATATGTCTGGCAATTTGTCATTTCAGCATCCCCACTTGCCATATAAGACTCGTTCAGCCATGGAACAATTTTGCCTCTCTAGAAATATTCCCTCTGATTCAGGAAACAAATGATTAATACAGGACAGGCGTTTAAAGATGGAGGTCAAGAATGAAAGCCTTAAACAAACAAGTGCGGAGCGCGGATATGCCTGTCTCCGCGTGGAAAACTGCCTCAATTCAGCCTCAGAGAGTCACAAAATGATTATTGGTCACTGTGGATCAGCTGGAGGATGCTAGTTTAAAATGGAATATTAGGGGGAATTCTGTACGGAGAGGTTAGGAAAATTCTAAACATGTCTTGCAACTAATTGGCGTTTTCTTAAGCTTTCTATGGCGGTGAAAGTTTGCCAGCCCTGTTCCCGAAGTCGTGCAAGTGATGCGTTAAAGGGTTATATGATCCATTTAAGGTTCATTAGTCATACGCAACTGCTTCAGGGTTTTACCGACAATGCAAATATTGACTTATTTTTATGTATTGGTTTCATAATTGTTCATATTGTTTTATAAATGACGTTATGCCTCTTTAAGCAGACTACTTGTACTTGCTGTTCTGTGTACCAGGGTCCTGATTCAGGTTGGCTTGATTCAGCTTGATTCAGGTTGGCTTGATTCGGGTTGGCTGCGAACATCGCAGCTTACTTAGTGCTTGAGACGCTGCCAGCCCAAATGCAGGTCCCCCACCCCCCCTCCACATTGCTACCTATTCCCCTCAGTAGCATGCGAGGGGATATGTAACGAGAACACATCCCCTCACATGCCACCGCTGCCGGAGAAATCATTCGATGGTCGCCAGCAAAAGCTGACTTTTATTTGCGTGCGCCAGGATGAAGACGGGGATGGCGGCTGATGTCCTATGATGTCAGCCGCCCGTCCCAGGCAGACATCAGCCTGCCGGGTACCCATGGGAATGCACAGCAATTTCATGGGGATGCCCATAAGGCACTGGGAATTCCCATTGGCGAGCCTCGTCCCCGCCCCCCCCCCCGCAATGAACAACACAGCAAGTGTGTAACTCACAGAAGCCATTTGTTTGTTGACACAAAGGGCAAACTGAGAACTACGAAGATGCAATTCCAATCACATCATCAACCACTTGGACCAGCCACTTCACTTGTTAAATGTGCGGTTAACTCAAGGTTGCAGCCGGCTTCGGGAGGCTTGCCCACTTCCTGGAGGGCCACCTCAGGTCCGTTAGTGTGGACATGTCATACTTGCTTAACCTCCCAGAATAGCCGGGAAACTCCCGATAATGCCCCCGGGAAGGTGTGCAAGTCTACTGCTTGCTCCCCAAAGCCTTTGCAACCCCCCCCCCCCCCCCCCCCGAAGCTGTTTAAATAAATTCCAGAATATGCAGGTCCACAGGGAGGGGGCGGTACTAAAATGACAGAAATCGTGTCATTTTGCATCATTTAGCCCTGCCCCCTCCCCGTGGACAGCATTGGGTCTCCCCACTGGGCCTCTCTTCGCTTGTAAGTATCGGACAAGTATGACCAAGGCGCTGTTGCAATTGAGAAGCACGGTATCAGAAATATCTTGTAAAGCGCTGGGAGTTCCTGGGCAGTGACTGTGAGGTGGCCATACAGCCGCACGGAGGTGGTCCGCATGTTGCTGAAGTGTTAACATAGTCACACGCTCAATCGTTCACTCCACAATCTGCATGACATCGGAGACGTGCAACAGCCATTACACCCAACTGCGCCCATCCCTGAATCAGGCCGATGTTCTAACATACAACTTTTTTTCCCCTTTAAACTTTATTTCTATTTCAAATTATATCATCTCACAAAGCACTGAGGAAATGATGAAACCTAGATGTAGCATTGTATCACAGTGCAACATAGGGGGAAAACTGGCACAGACCAATGCGCCTGCAGCTGACTGACACAGCAGCCCGAGGCAATCGCCTTCCAATAATTGCACTCCTTTACTAAGCCGCAAGAGTCAGGTGAAAACTTCAGGAATGCATTGCCTCCTGCTGACAAAGGAATAGAACCAATTTAGCTGTGTTCTCACTTTCCTCTGCTCCTGAAAGTAGCTGGTTATGGGCAGACATTATAGCGCAGAGGAAAATGCCCCGAGATTGGCTCAGCTCAGAGGAAAATGATTTTCGCAAATTATGAATCGTGGAAAAGAAAAATTTACATTTTACTTTCGCCGTATGAAGTCATCACAGGCGCAGCTATCCCGTCGCAGTTCTCACGGTCATGCGGAATCCGTGATGGGATTGCTCTATATGGAAATACGTGTTTGCCCTTTAAATGAAAAGAGGAAGAGATCGGTGGTTGAGGCGGAGACTGTGAGTCTGATTCAGGCAATGCCGATGTTCGACGCGGAGGAGCGATTTTTTTTGTCTAAGTCGCACTAGCGCTATGGTCTTGCGTGACGATCAGTGGCGTAAGTTCGTCCCAGCTGCCCAGAGGCGAGATAAATATTGTCCTCCTCCCCCTCCCACACACAAAGCACCTTATATAAATACATGTATGCATGTTATGTATTTTATGTTTAAAATCAAGAGAGTGTGACGTCTATGGTCCTGCTAGGAGGGGGAGTCAACCACAGAATCGATATAGATGGTTTTAATTTAACTGATTCGAATTTGCAGGGGAGGAGAGGTGCCCCTTGGGAGCAGGAGCCCTGTAGCAGATGACACCATTGCCTCCCCCTCCTAACATTAGCAAATGTCACACCCTGTGTTACTGGAGACAGACACCTTACTGATTGAACTATTTCGGGGGCACCAATATTTATCTTGCTTCCGGGCAAATGAGACAAATTTACGCCTATGCGATTTCCTGTTAGAATAGCTCCACAGGAGCGCATACCTCCCAACTTTTGCAGCTCAGCAGGCGGGACACTGCTGCTGCGTGAATTTTACGGGGGGCATGGTATAATTTGGGGGCGTGGCCTATACTCGTGCTTCCCCACGAGGCCACGCCCCCATTTTGCCGCTATGGGGGCATGACCCAGAGGCTCTGTGAGCCTCTAGCCATGCCCCCAGCCCCCTGGCTGTGGGAATAGACGCTGTGCGCATGCGCACAGCGTTTATTCCCCGCTGCTTAGCAGCTGACAGGGGGGACTCCCAACAGCCCCCCCACACCGCGGGACACTGCCGCCCGTGGGTGGGACAGCGGGACAGGCCCTGACAATCGGGACTGTCCCGATAAAATCGGGACTGTTGGGAGGTATGGGAGCGGGGGCTAGACCGGCGGGACCTGCTCCCACTGTACTGTACTCACCTCAGTGTAGCTGCATTAAACTTCCCTCCAATGTATAGACTTTTTGTTTATGTGTATATTATTGTAGTAGTGGTATTGTATAGGCTTAGTATAATTACACTACAGGTTGAACACCGATTATCCGGCATCGTCGGTTACAGCACTGAGCCGGATTACTGAATTTGCCGGATTATCAGTGATACTGTTTTAAAGCACCGTGACTCCACAGCGCAATCCCCACAGCCCGGCTCTCACCTCCACCGCACCACCCGCAGCTTGTCTCCGGCTCACAGGGCATTCCACATACCGCAGCGTGTATAGGTCCCTGCAGCGCGATCCCCCCACCCGCAACTTGATCCCTCCCCTGCATCCCAATAGCCTCCCACTTCCTCTCTAAACCCTCCCACTGCCCTCACAACTACTTCTAAGCCCTCCCACAGTCCCCACTATGGCTAAAAACCAAAGAATATTTTACTTCCGCCCTGCACCCGATGTGTCCGGATTACAGAAGTATGAAGAGGAGAAATGTTTTCTACTTCAAAAATAAAATAACTGGTCGCTCCCCACCCAGCAGATGCGTTCAGTATCCTGGCCTGACTATTACCAGGAAACCGGTGATGAAATCCTGACATTGGGGCTAATTCAGCTTTTCATGTGCACGCGTGTACATGCCAGTGCGCTTGCGCAACCTCTTACACTGCTTTCGCTTTGTGAAAAATGGGACGAATGCATTGTGGGGAGGGACTTGTCGTGTGTAGCGGACTTTCCCTGTGCTGGGCGGTCCCCCGCAAGCTATCGCCGGCAATTGTAATTTTGCGAATCTTTGCAAAATTAAAACTAATATCGATTAGGCCCATTAATTGGGATGCTGGCGCTGGAATCCCAACTGCTGGGAAGTCAAACGATAAGTTTGTGGGGAGTGCTAGCTTGATGCTCGGGAAAGGGGGTTGGGTTTAGGCACTAGCAGGGGACTTAGGGTTAAACTGCGCGTGGGGGGGGGGTTAGGGTTAGGCTGTGGGAGAGGTAAGGTTAGGGTTAGGCTGTGGGGGGAGGGAAGGTTAGGGTTAGGCTGTGGGTCAAAGGTTTAGGCACTTAGAAGGATGGTTAGGCTGCGGGGAGGGAAGGTTAGGGTTAGGCTGTGGGGAGGTGGGGGGCATAGGGTTAGGCACTTAGAAGGAGGGTTAGGCTGCGGGGGAGGGAAGGTTATGGTTAGGCTGTGGGGAGGTGGGGGGCATAGGGTTAGGCACTTAGAAGGAGGGTTAGGCTGCGGGGGAGGGAAGGTTAGGGTTAGGCCGTGAGGGGGTGGGCGGTTAGGGTTAGGCACTTAGAAGGGGGTTTAGGGTTAGGTACTAGTGGGAAGGCTCCGGTGTAACAGTTAGGCTGCGGGGAGGGAGGGTTGGGGGGCAGAGAGTAAATTTACCTGACCCCTGTTGGTATTCACTCCATCAGGATGTCAGCATTGGTTCTGTGACCGCTGGCATCCCAACCGCCGGTCACCCGTATGGATCCCCCGCTGAGACCTATAGGTCCTGTATCAAAAGATTTTTGAAAACTCAGTGAAACTGCCGCTTGCTATTGTGTAAATAGGAGAAGATAAAGCTGTCCTATCCCAGAGCACAGAGGCTTCCATCATGTTCACTAACGGCAGCCCTTAATCTCTGCGGTAAGAGCCTGCATTGCATGTGATGCTGCGGAAGGCGACCAGGCCGTTTCCCAGACCATCCAAAGAATGTAATGAAATGTTTCCTGCTCCGACAAATCAGGTTTATGGTCATCGATTTCCTCTAGGTCTGTAACCGATTCTGCAGATCTACTTCGGAATCCATTATCCCAGTACAGCCACATAATCAGTGCGCAATGATGGGGATATTACTCATATGGGGGTGAGATAGAAGAACCCACTTATGTGTATGTTGTACTGTATGTAGGCTAACGAATGCCTGGTTTCCAGCACATGTACATGCAGGAGCAAGCAATTGGCTCCAGATGTTTGTTTTTTCCCCCCATAACACAATAAAGGTTGTTCTAAAAGTTTTATGGACAAAACAAACTCCTTCTAGTTCAAAGTTGATTAGTAAGGCTCCTTGGTGAATGCACATAGTACTGTACAGCTCTAGGATCAAAGGTTAGGAAATGGCATGTTACGGTTGACCAACTGTCAGTTATGAGCGACTGACTACTGTAGTTCAATGGACTTCTGGTCTCTTACATCATAAATGCCATTACAGACTACAGCCTTTCCCAGTAGATCAAAGCAGTCGTTCTATGAGCTGGGCCAAAGCTTAGCAGATGAGAACCCATTGAGGGAGCAGCGGCAGACAGTGCAATATATAGATCTGTATGATCAGATAAGGCCGGAAGTGTAACAGTGGGAACTATTGGGGCTGTGGTGTAACACGGAATGACTGCTATATAATAAGTATGTGAACGGGCCCCCACCCGTCCCTGTCACACCCCGCTTCTGTTCTACTGCTGAAGTCATGCAGCTACCAAGAGACCCAAACTAATTCCTCTAATGCGCTAATGACATAATTATCCATATGAAACTTTTGTCTGAACGGCAGATACATTTCTGCAGTGATTAGAAGGTGCCGCATCCTAATACTGACAGCGGAGAAAGTCATATGCACTTTAAATTCCTCGGAGTCCAGGGACCCATGTGCTCTAGGGACCTACTGCAATCGCGGGGGTTACTAAGGGCATGGGGGTGCCACGGTGCATGTGCTTATCTATCTATCTATCAGGGTTCCTTAAGAGAGGAGGAGGCCTGTGCGTAGTCTTCTTCTGGGCTTCCTCCTCTCTAGCTGGGCACTAGACTCCTCTTGACTCTGGGCACTAGGGTTATTTGGGTACCTTAGCGCTGCCCTAGTGTCTAATGCGCATGTGCCGGTCTCTGGAAAAATATTGCACCTGCCATTTTCCAGAGAATTCTTTACTTCGCATTGAAAAACCTGGAAAATAGCCACCACGCCATTTTCCAAGTGATTTCTACAGTGCTGCTGCTGCTGCGACAAGGGACTCCAGAGGTTAAATATTGAGAAAAAAATGGTGCAGGGAGTGCGCTGTAGGCCCCACTGGATCCTGGGGGCCCAAGTGCACCAAACACATTGCACCCATTAGAAATACACCAGTGCTATATATATATCTACCTATCATCTGTCAATATATAAATGGTACTTGTTTCCTATCTGGGCGCCCGTCGTGGTGATCGCGGGTACATTTATGTCTGGCCGCGACGCGACCGACGCGATGCCCGCGATTTCCCATTGAAACCCATGTTAAACATGGAAATCGCGTCGGTCGCGTCGCGGCCGGCCATAAATGTACCCGCGATGCCCGCGACGCGATGCTCCCGATTTGCCATAGGAATCAATGTAAAAAGGCCCGATGGACACGATTTTACTGTTAAATGCCTCAATGGACCCGATTTTACCATAGGAAACAATGTTAAATGGGCCTTAGAGCCCAAATAGTTACCCTGAACTCTGAAATGGCCCCCCCAATTGTTTACGCCACCCCACGATCCACGCCAACCCGAAGCGTGGCGAGCGCAGCGAGCCCGCGAGGGGCGGCGGTACGCGTCCTCCGACCTTTTCATGCCCTACTATCCACTAGGGCGTGGAGTGAGAATAGAATAGTGTGGCGAGCGCAGCGAGCCACCGAGCCCGAAGCGTGGCGAGCGCAGCGAGCCCCGCGAGGGGACGCGGATACCTTCACAGTTATACGCGTCCCCTCGCGGGCTTCCCAGGTGTCCATGGCGACGCGGACACCTGGGAAGCCCGCGAAGGGACGCGTTTACCTGTGAAGGTATCCGCGTCCCCTCGCGGGGCTCGCTGCGCTCGCCACGCTTCGGGCTCGGTGGCTCGCTGCGCTCGCCACACTATTCTATTCTCACTCCACGCCCTAGTGGATAGTTGGGCATGAAAAGGTCGGAGGACGCGTACCGCCGCCCCTCGCGGGCTCGCTGCGCTCGCCACGCTTCGGGTTCACGTTGATGGCGGGGTGGCGTCAACTACTTTTGGGGGGACATTTTTATGTTCAGGGGTGTTTTTGCCCCATTTCCCATTGTTCCCTATGATAATTTGGGGAAATTGATCCATTTAACATTGTTTCCTATGGTAAATCGCGGTCATCGCGGGTAAATTGAGGCATTTAACATTGTTCTCTATGGGAAAATCGCGGGCATCGCGTCTGGCACATCGCACCCGATTTTTTATCGGCCGCGATGCCCGCGATGGCCCCGATTTTACCCCCGATGCCCGCGATTTCAATCGTGGGCGCCCAGATAGGAAACAAGTACCATATAAATATATAATATATCTAGCTTTCTCTGCGATCTATCTATCTATCTATCTATCTATCTAATATCTCAACTATATTAACTGCTCTCTCTAATATTTATTTACTTATCTAATATATCTATATCATCTGTCTAATAGCTATAATGGTTACACCTGTCTGTCTACTATCTAGCTATCTATCTAGGCCATGGGTGTCGGATATCAACATCAGAATCCTGACTGTTCAAATGCCTGACAGTCAGGATCCCAACTGACAGGGGCTTTTCTGTTTCAGTCAGGATCCCAACTGACAGGGGCTATTCTCCTTTGTGGGGTTATACTAAACGTCACAATCTCGTCTGTTGGGCCAGTATACCACACTCCTAGGCCATAATTAGGGTGCTGCTGTGTGCAAGGCCGGATTAGGGGGGAGGGGGGGGCGGCACAGTGCATTACTGGGAGTTGACTAAGTCCCATGAGACTTTGCACAAGAGGTCAGAGGCTGAGAGGCTTGTGCTGAGCTCTGCTTGGTGGAGCTCATCATATGCTTCTCAGGCCCATGGAGGACAGCAGCAGCCTCGTCATGGGAGGGTTTTTAATTACAGGCAGCACTGAGCCTGTCAGGGCTCCTACAGAGTAAGGTACAGAGGGACAAACACAGGCTTTTCATGTGGTATTTTATATATATATATATATATATATATATATATATATATATATATATATATATATATATTGTATTTATTTTTATATTAATCCCCCTCCCCTCTGCATTTACCCAATGACCAAGTTTATACTGCCTTTACTCTGGGTTTTGACAGTGTAATATTCTCCTGTGCAATTTGCAGCCAGTAATGACAAGTGTCAGGGGGCCCCCTGTCTAACGTGACCCCGAGCCCGCAAAGGCACATATTACTTTCCTCCTCTTTGAGGCCTGGCACCCATGACTACCTCCCCCACCTCTTCCATCACTAATACCTATACAACATTCATGATCTGAGCTTGAGAGCTCTCTTTTATTCAGTCACACTGTACAGACGGAATGATTTATGAAAAACTGAGGTATATAAATTCATAGGAGGGGGCCCTGAGGCATATAAAGGGGCATAAGGGGGCCCTGTGGCATATAAAGGGGCAGGAGGACTCTGTATTAAAAATTATAAGAAAACGTCCTGAAATCTGAAAAAATAAAATGGTTATTGTAACCCTACTGCGGTTTTTGTCATGCCCCCTTTTCTTGCCCCTTGTCTGGGGATGTGTTTGATCTCTCCTTATATATCGGTGTACATGTTTGTGTCTAGTATCTATTGACATATTCGCTCCCTCTTGTAGGCGAGATTAGCTAGATTCATCACAATTCGCATGCTGTATCTTGTGATGCCCTCTTTACCCGGAAAATGTTCCTATACGAAAGTACACAGGGAAATAATGTCTATTATTATTCAGAAGAACACACGGTTTCCTTATAAAGGTCAGACTCATTATAAACTGTTGGAACAATTTAAGAGATTTATAGAAGTTTTTGAACTGAAATTATAGTGTGAAGAACTTTTTAAACTTTATCCCAATGTGCAATCTCATAAATTAATACAAGGTCAGGGAGGAACGACTTAGTCAAAGTGCCCCTGATAGAACAACCTCGCGCCAAGCCGTGCAGCTTTCGGGTTTAATTATAAACAATCTCCGCGGTTACTGTTGGCTTGGTGAGAATGTCCCCCCGCCTCATGCCACATTTTGATAGGCTTATGATTTCGGAAATATGATGGATTGTCCCGACTCGGAAGGCAATATTAAGCTTCACCTGCTAGGGTTCAATTGTATTGAACTTTATGGAATGGGGTCTTTTGGGGGAGATAATGGGGAGTGTCAGCAGTGTCACTTTGGTTTTTGGGGCGTGTCTCAACAGAATGCACTAATATTACTGGTGGTCGGGATGCCAGCCGATGGAATCTAGGAGCTGGAATTCCAACTATCGTTGGAACACCAGTACCCGAAATTCAACATGGATGAAGATGACGATGCAGGAATGCGAACAGTCAGTATTCTGAAAGTAATTTGCTAGGGTGGGTTAGGTTCAGGGCGGGGAACCAGAGGGGTGCTTAGGTTTAGGCACTAAGGGGGAACTTAGGGTTAGGCTGGGGTGGGAGGGTTGGTTTAGGTTTAGGCACTTAGAAGGAGGGGTAGGTTTAGGCTATGGGTGAGGGCTGATAGGTTTAGGTGGTGGGGTACAGAGGTTAGAGTTAGACACTAGCCGGAAGGGTAAGGGTCAGGCTTTGTAGGCTACTGAAACATCAGTGTTACCTATCTGTGCGTATCTCCTACTGCCTACCCCGAAACCTCCCCTATTCCACCCCTACAGGCTTACTCTAACCTCCGATGGTCATCTGATGTGCATTACCAGTGTAGGCATCTGAGTAGCGGTGTTCTCTATCTGTGCCTATCTCCTAGTGCCTAACCCGAATCATCCCCTCACTCCACCCCTACAGCTTTACCCTAACCTCCGATGGTCATGTGATATGCCGGACTGGTGTAGGCATCTGAGCAGCTATGTTCCCTATCTGTTCTTATCTCCTAGTGCCTAACACTAACCTCCACCAACTCTACCCCTGCAGGCTTACACCAACTTCCATTATCCTAACCCTAACCCTAACCCTGAAGCCTATCCCTCTTAGCAGCACCGAACCCTAACCTTACCTCATAGCCTAATCCTAACCCCTGTGGACCAATAATCCAGACTGTTGGTGTTCTCAGAGTGTCAGCATTTAACAATTCAGATTTGAACATGTTGACATTCTGAGGATGTCGACATGGTGACAGTTGAGCTGGTGACAGTTGACATTTTGAACCGTGTCAACATTCTAATTCATCCAACATCTAATTCATTCAACATTATCAATGTCGAACATGTGACCAGTTCCCCCCAAATGATACATCTACGCTCCTGTATACTGGACTGTATCACTTCACCCTTTGTTTTCTTAGCGATGTTTGATTGAACATCTCATCTACAACATCTCCTGAGCCTCACACTTGATGTTGATATTTCTGCACCTATTTTATATTTTTATAAAATTACGATTTAGTTTTTTTTTTCCCATCAAGACGATAATGTAATTTTTTTTTTTTTGTTTCCGCACACACCAGCCCAGTTCCCCTTTTACCACCGGAATGCAACAGGGAAAATGTTTCCAGTCCGGATACGTGGCACCTGGGGTGCGCTATTTTTGCGCTTCATTGCCAGAACTTTCCTAAGTGCTAGATTGTATAACTGTCAGGCATCAGTGATGTCCACGGGCTCAGTATACAAAGCAGAGAGTGGAAAATTGGCTGCTCCTACCTAATAGGATATTTTTGGGCTGTCTGCTTCTGATTGAATGCATTTATGCGTCCAAATACTGTTACACGCTTGGGGGAGTCTATGAGAACACGTGACATGTCCATCACACACTACATTGGCATCTGCAGATGCTAAACAATGCCTAGGTCTGACCAAAACCCATGAAGATTTATTCTTACGGGTGTAAGGCCCCTTACTCATGGGTGTGGGTCATAGGGATGATACTATGAAGGTTGACGTACCTCAAATTGACAGGGCTTAGGTCGACACTTAAAATAGTTCAACAGGGATGGAAAGTTGACACAAGCCTTAGGTCCACAATGGGAAGGTCGAAGGTCAAAAGGTCAACATGAGTTTTTCATATTTTTTTTGTCCCGAATTTCAACGGACGCGTGCCACATCTTATTGCCACGTCTATATTCTCCCTCCACACCCTAGTGTCAACTCATGTCGACCTTTTCACTGTCGACCTTCCCATTATCGACCTAATGCTTGTGACGACCTTCCGACACTGTCGAAATTAGCTATGTCGACCTATTTTATGTGTCGGCATGAGCCCTGTTGACCTGCAGAGGGTCACCGACGGGCTATAGCCATCTAGCCGACCTTTTCATACCCCCACTATCCACGTCAGCGTGGAGTTGATTATATGCAGTGTGGCGAGCGCAGTGAGCCACCGAGCCCGAAGCGTGGCGAGCGGAGCGAGCCCCGTGAGCGCACGCGGTACTTGTTTCCTATCTGGGCGCCCGCTAAGTTAATTGCGCACCATGCTATTCTCCGTATTAAAATCGGATCGCATCGCATCGGATACCACAAATGCACATACACGATATTGAACGATGCGATGCGATCCGATCCGATTTCGTTCCCGCTTTTATGGTTGGCCCATAGGATGGGCCATCTGTAACACTACTGTATTTATTAACCCTTCAAAGCCCTCCCCTTGTCACATCTGCACAGAAACACAGTATTGACGTCAACCCGAAGCGTGGCGAGCGCAGCGAGCCCCACGAGGGGCGGCGGTACGCGTCCTCCGACATTTTCATACCCCCACTATCCACGTCGGCGTGGAGTTGAGAATAGAATAGTGTGGCGAGCGCAGCGAGCCACCGAGCCCGAAGCGTGGCGAGCGCAGCGAGCCCCGCGAGGGGACGCGGATACTTCACAGGTATCCGTGTCCCCTCGCGGGCTTCACCACGCCACGCTTCGGGCTCGGTGGCTCGCTGCGCTCGCCACACTATTCTATTCTCAACTCCACGCCGACGTGGATAGTGGGGGTATGAAAAAGTCGGAGGACGCGTACCGCCGCCCCTCGCGGGGCTCGCTGCGCTCGCCACGCTTCGGGTTGACGTCAATACTGGGGTGGCGTTAACAATGGAGGCGTATTTTAAACCATCAGGGGGGGTTTCCTATACAAATCGTGGGTTTGCGGGGTTATTACATTGAAATCAATGTAAAATCGGGTCTCAGGGACCATTTAACATTGATTCCAATGTAAAATCGGATCGGATCGGATAGCATCGTATGCCATCGTACATCATCGAGTACCGAATCCGATGCGATGCGATCCGATTTCATTACGGTGCCGTACGTAGAAAACCTGGGCGCCCAAATAGGAAACAAGTACCGCGCACGCTGAATACATGTAACATAATCCGCGTCCCCTTGCGGGGCTCACTGCGTTCGCCACGCTTCGGGGTCATTGACTCGCTGCGCTCGCCACACTATTTAAAATCAACTCCACGCCGACGTGGATAGTGGGGGTATGAAAAGGTCGAGAGGACCCGTTCCGCCTCCCCTCACGGGGCTCGCTGTGCTCGCCACGCTACGGGGTGGAGTGGATAGTGTGGGGGGTGCCTAAATCCCATTGTATGTTATACAAGTGTATACTAAATTAAATGGCATCGCACCCTATAAAATTGCATGCGATCGAATGCGATTTTATGTGCGGTGTGATCGCATGCAATGCGATGTGATTTTCTTACGCAGAATCGCCCACTAAGCTATTTGCTTAGTGGGCGCCCTGCAAATACATAAGTACCAAAAAATATATATATATATATATATATATATATATATATATATGTATACTGTACAATAACAACGATAGATCAAATGACAGAAAAATATTCGAAAACAGTTAAAAAAAAACTTTATTTAAATAATGGCCATACAGCAACTTGGAGAAATAGGTTACCCTACCCACAGGCCAGGGGTGCGGGGAAAGGGGGGCTTATAGCCAGCGCCAGCAGCGTTATCACAGGTGGTGGTGGTGGGTGGTCCATCTACCTGGTATTACGGCTTTTCACCCTGTGATAAATTGACACCTAAGAATGTAAGCCCACTGGATCAGGGAGCAGTAGCATATTGGGATATCAGGTATTATAAACTCTGTCAACTCTGCAAATATATATGCCCGCCAGCCCAAGGTGGCTGAAACTTCATTAAAGTTATCATTGCGCAAAGTTGCACGAGGTTCTGCAGCTGTATTCTGCCGAGAACGGCCGGGAAGTGACGAGCTGCCGGCTGCAGCTCGCCTCTTCCCGGCCGCAACTCACGGCCACGCCCCCTTCTCGTCCTGCTGCAGGCGGGACATTGAATCCCGCTTGCATGTTCTCGGTCGAGCTGACCGAGAACAGGACTGGGTCACGGCGGTTGAGCAAGCTCGACTGCCGTGACCCTCACATTGAATACCCCCCCTTAGATGGGAATAAAACTTCACTTGTGATGTTGCTATAGGCAACCAATCAGAATCTACTTTGTATTTATTTAGCACCCTCTAGAAGATAGTAGACAGGATCTGATTGGTTGACCAAAGCAACATCACATGTGAAGTCTTATTCCCATCTTACTAAATTTCCCCCAATGTTTCTTGAACTACCTGACATGATGGTAAATAGGGATAAATGTATTAAGCCTGGAGAAGTGGTATCTATCCCCATAATGAACTTCAAGTGCAAGGTGATAATGCTCCAGCCAATCAGGGTACTTGTGTAGTTTCACGAGTCCCCTTGCGGGGCTCGCTTCGCTCGCCCACGCTGCGGGCTCGGTGGCTCGCTACGCTCTCCACGCTATTTAAAATCAACTCCATGCCAACATGGATAGTGGAGGTATGAACTATCCATGTTGGCATGGAGTTAAGTTACTTTTTTGGACATATTTCGTGGCGAGCGTACACCCGGAAGTAGCACGGCACCATGCTGGCGCCGTGAAACTACACAAGTACCCAATCAGCACCTTACTGTCATTGGCTGGTGCACCATCACCTTGCACATAACGTTCTTTTTGGGGATAGCTACCACTTCTAGCATAATACAATTACCCCAGAGAACCCTGTGACTCGTCTACTGCACAGAGGAGCTGTTTCAGAGGGGGACAGACGGACAGTAAAGGCTCAGCTGCTGCATATAAATAAGTTACCGTATGTACAAGCCACAGGAAGAGTCTTAAGTAAAAGACACCTACTGCCGCCTTCTGTGATCTACTGCTGCGTCAAAAGACGCAGTTTCGGATCAATTGCATGACCAATGGACATCTGAGTAACCTGCAGGTAATACGGAAGTGAAGCTGCACCCAAGGAGCAACCACCAGCTTTGACACACCAGGAGGCTGACATGTCCTTGTTTTTTTTTCAAAACTCTCCCCCTATAGTAAATGAAGCAAAGGTTGGATAACAGTGGCATCCCTAACTCCCAAGACACCTAGTCCAGATTCATATACTCCCCCCTCATGATTAGGGGCATGGCCTCACCCCGACTCCAGTTTTTGTCACTCCAGGGGTCCAGGAGATGAGGGCTGCCAAGCAGGGACCAGTCTTTGCTGTCTGCCTAGAAACTGTAGATCGTTCATCGGAATTCTACTGGTAAGTGGAGGAAGCTGTTTCAGGCAGCACATTTTGGGGGACAGCGAAAGTATATGGGAGCTGGTATTATTAACACGTGGCCTGTATACGCACAACATACTCATGTCATTCTCTACGTTGTTTTGCAGAAAAGATGACGGGTCCCATTCCAATTGACGCCTCAGGCATCAGAATGCTTTGTCAAGCCTCTGTTTTCCTTATGACTACATGCAGGTTATTAGTTGTATTATTAAATCCCCGGAGATCCGCAGATGTTCCAGACCACTCATGACAGAAGAAAACGGCTTTGACCCTGACTCTCAAGATTTCTGTTATTACAGATGATTCCTCACCGCACCTTTGCTTCTGGCAGTTTCTAGGTCTCTGCATTTAAACCTTATGGAGTATCGCTCCAACCTATACATACCGGAGAGATAACGGAGGGTGGCTTGTAGAAATACATATCAGTTGGCACCTCTGGGTTTACTGGAGAACAGATAGGCAATCGCCTGGCTCCTTGCGTGCAATAGATAACAAATATTAGCAGCCTGCTGCTCTGCTGGGTTTAATATGATGTTAGAGAAGAAGATTAACGTCAGGTGTAATAGAGGTCACATAAATGTACAGCGTTCCGTTCACCACATGCTGGGAAACCGAAATAACTGAAGTATTCGCAATAGTGCAACACGCTAGTCATGTGAAATGACCCCGACACCTGGGTATATTTTACCGTCATGACTTCTGCATCCCATCACAAACCAACATTTTCAAATTCAAAGGGACAAGAAATGTTACATTTCCCATCCCGCCTTTGTATTTGTATTTATATATCTTTAATGCTAGTCCAGTTCCATTACTTGCTTTCCTATGAATTGTTTGGTTTCCTAGTGCTCGGCTGTCAATCTTATCTCTTACGTGGTCTTTTTGGGTTCAAGCTAATCTTCAGTTCATCAGTTTGCACACACTTCTTCATGCAACTTTGCTTTGGATTTCTGTCCGTTTATTTTTACCCCCTGAAATTTTTTAATATCTGAACACTAGTAGGCATGATTCAGAGATGTACGTAACCCCAATGTTTTTGTAAATCTGGGTGGTTTTAATATGATATCCTGGCAGTGGGGCTGCCGGCGGTCAACCGGAACACTACTCTACCACCCTCAAGCCAACCCTACCTTGTAGAATCCTAACTCAAACCCTCTTCTCTCCGCAGCCCCCACGCAGCACTCTCTGCTAGCACCTAAATGTAACCCCCTCTTCCTGAAACCTGGCCCTAACCCTTCCTTCCATCAGTCTAACCCTTACCCCCCAGCAACCTAAGCCTAAATTGCCTCCACAAGTAATAAAATAGGGTTTCTTGAGCGCTATTAGGGTTTAAGTAAATCTATTTCAGTCTAAATGGGATTAATCAATCTCAAAATGTAGAAACAAAAGCGGAAAATATACCGCGAGAAATAGGCAGGTATTCATTTACTAACCAATAATCACGATGCTACTATATTACAAAAAGAACCATCCGATAAAAGACAATACAATTGACTAAATATAAAAATAAATTTAAAATAAAGACCATTTATTTTACTTACGGGATTGGGATCGGCGGGATCTCGGGATTTGGCCCCAAAATCGCCGGGATTTCAATACCGGGATTGGAGGTTCCAATCCTGGGATTTCGGGATTAAACTGCACATGATGTCAGTAGTCACACTGCGGAGGCCAAACAGCTGCACCGCCGCTCCTGGACCAATGTTTCACGGCTGCACTGACTTCCTAATTCCCTAATTCTGATCCTTTCCAAAGTTCCGGAACCAGCGTCCTGACGGCAGTTGGGATGCTGGCATCAGTATTCTGACCGACAGGATTCTGTTTGAATATCTGTGAATGCTACAATGGTTGTAGTGCCCCCTAAACCACATCTTGTCAACCGTTTCGGGGTGGAGATGGGGGCGGTGATGGACTGTTTGAAAACGGGTGGGTTGGGAGCATGTTCGAGGCATGTACAGGTCATTGACTGTGTCTTCCAATGCAGATTAGGTGGCCAATGTTGCCACAGCCTGTTAACACAAGGAACCAAGATACCGACTTGCACTATTAGCCTATTATCGCACAGCAGATGTATCCAGACACAGCTGCTGTGCCTTCAGCGTATATCTGAAGCGTAAATAAGTTCTCTGTAGATAGTAAGCACTATAATTCAACATAGATTTAAAAAAAACTCTCATAAAGTTGCCGATCCACTGGAATCTATGGCGGTTGCGTTGGATATATCCTTACGCTGATGTATAAATAAATAAATAAATATTTAGCTTTTGCAGATGTTTCTAGTTAAACAAATTGCATGTGAATGACTACTTTAAAGACATGACTCATTTACTTGTTTGTTTATTAGAATTTTGACCAGCCGGAATCTTACTTCAATAGGCTGAAACTTTGGAGCTGGTTTTTATATTGTTTTTACCTGTTATAGAAGCTAGAAAAAATAACCAGAACACTCAACCTATTTCCGGGGTTTGAGAAATGGCCGCGACACTTCTGGGTGCAAATCCAATCGCAGCTGTAGAAGTCCGTTGTCTTACAAAGCACCATAGAGCTTTCTTATCGTTCAGGGCAGGATGTACTCATGGAAAGATTAGGCAAAAACTCTAATTTCCATATGTACTAAGTCCAACAATGCTGGGCTCCGATGCGGAGCATAATATCAGCTATTCCTGGCGTTACCCTATAGAACCAGTTTGAACATGTGTATATCGACCCCCCCTGGGTAGTAAACCTGGAAGTCCAGGGACCGGTGAGTTTTGCAGTTACAATGCTAGTAATAACGTGATACGGTCGTATTGTCGACCCGACTTAGGTCGACAGTCATTAGGTCGACAGGCAACAATGTCGACAGGGTTCTAGGTCGACATGGATGAAGGTCGACAGGTGTCTAGGTCGACATGGGACAAGGTTGACATGGTTTTAGGTTGACAAATGTGTTAGGTCGACATGGTTAGGTTGACAGGTTGCGATGTCGACATAGGTTTTTCCACTGTTTTTTCACTGTCATTTGAGCCGGCATGTGCCGACAGGCGGTATTTCATGCCCTACCATCCACTAGGGCGTGGTGGGAGAATAAAATAGTGTGCTGAGCGCAGCGAGGCATCATGCCCGAAGCACAAGGGGCTGCGGTTGACATCCAACTGTGTCCATGTCGACTGTGTCGACAATCGGGTCAAAAAACAGTGAAAAAACCCATGTCGACCTTGCGACCTGTCAACCTAACCCATGTCGACCTAACGCATTTGTCAACCTAAACCCATGTCGACCTTGTCACATGTCGACCTTCACCCATGTCGACCTACAACCCTGTTGACCTTGCTGCCTGTCGACCCAACGGTGTCGACATAATGACTGTCGACCTTAATCGGGTCGACAATACGATCCACACCCAGTAATAACACATATAAAGCTCCTAGCATTTATGCATGCGCTTGACGTGCATTTTATATCAATTTAGATGCACTTCTAGAGGCTCTGTTTGCTGTGTATTGTATGGGATAAATGATCTAAAATACCCTGTTGGTGTCACCTTTTCTGATTTTAACTAATAATTCTGGAATGTCATCTCAGTGCTGAATGTTAGAACTAGAGGAGATGTGTTTGCCGCTGATGAAGCTGCTGAAACACGAAACGTGCTGGGTTTTTGTACCTGAACGCCCCTTACTGTACAAATAAACTCATATAGTTTTCAATCGTGTGTGTGTGTGTGTTTAATTTTACTATTGTGTGTCGCTGCTTAATGAAACACCTGTTTTTTAACCTTTTACTATCCTTGATTGTGGATTTTTAATGTAGGACTAGAATGTACAACTCTGTTCTCATATTACGATTGTAATGTTAAAGAATATTATTATTATTATTATTATTATTATTATTATTATTATTATAATTTTATTTATAAGGCGCCACAAGTGTTTCGCAGCGCCGTACAAAGGAACAATACAGGGAAACAAAACTTGGCATAACATTGAATAAATAACAAAAATACAATACAAATAAAGAGCGCCACAGATCAATACACATTACAGCTTGGATATAAGTAGTGAGGACTCAATCAACATACAACTAGAGGCTTGAGGCCAATGATGGAGAGGAGTATGCAGACGAAGATGGTCACTGAGTGTTGGAGTAAAGGAGAGCTGTGAGTGAAATGTGAAGAGAAGTGGGCTTTGACAACAGGAGGGAAGAGGGCCCTACTCGGAGGAGCTTACAATCTAGTAGGAAGGGGAGACAGACAGATTACAAGAGGTGCAAGCGAGGGGGTGGTGGTTAGATAGCAGGATGTAAACAGGAAACAGGCAAGGGGTCGGAGAACCAGCTGGTTTATGCAGTGGAAGGGTACGCTTTGATGAATAGGTGAGTTTTCAGTGCCCGTTTGAAGCTTTGCAAGGTCGGGGAGAGTCTAATGGAGCGAGGGAGTGCGTTCCACTGAAGGGGTGCAGCACGGGCAAAGTCCTGTACTCTAGCATGGGAAGCATGATCAGGGTGGAGGAGAGACGACAGTCGTCAGCTGACCGTAGAGGGCGGGAGGGTGTATGAATGGAGATGAGGTTAGAGATATATGGAGCAATGGAATTAGAGATGGCCCTGTATGTGAGTGTGAGGTGTTTGAAGAGGATTCTGTAGGGGAATGGAAGCCAGTGCAGATTTTGTTGAAGGGGAGTAGCAGAATTAGAGCGGCGGGAGAGGAAGATAAGCCTGGCTGCATCATTGAGGACAGATTGGAGAGGAGCTAGTTGGGATTGAGCAAGGATAGTACAAAGAATAGTACATGCTTGCTTTTTTTGCATTTGTATTTCATTTATCAGTGTTCTTATCTGGATATCTCTGTGTTATTACCCAGCCTTGTTTTAATAGATACATAGGCATATATTCAATTAGATTGGAAACTGCCATCCTCAGAGGCGGAACTAGTGAGTTGTGGGCCTAGGTGCAAAAATATGCTTCAGCCCCCCCCCCCCCCCTTTTTTTTTAGTGATCATTCTAGGATCAGGGCAGGGTGCTGAGGTACATTGGGCAGCATGAGGGGGGCAGGCCAGACCCAGTGACTTCACTGTTGGAGGCAGGCAGTGCCCACCGACATCATCACTGGGCACCTATGGGGATGCAGGTCTTCCCCCAAGCACACTGGTTAACATGAATAGATACCGTCTGCATGCGCACGGCATCTATTCACAGGGAGCAGGGATGGACAGACAGGCTGCTCTAGCAGGGCGCTGCTAAAGGGGCAAGGCGCATTTTGCACTATAAAAACTGTTCCAAAACAGCCCAATGTGAACAATATTTCTAATATGATACTAACCAACCCCATCCCAGCACACATAAACACATCATATTCACCCCCCAGGACACATTTAACACGTCCCTCACCATCAGCACACATTTACATGACACCCCCCCCCCCTTCCCCAGTGAATATTTATATGACACCCCCCCTTACCCAGCACACATTTAGATGTCACAACCCCCCACACTTCCCCAGCACACATCACAACCGTTACCTTACAGTGTGCTGTCTACCTGTAGAGCTCCTCCAGTGTATCGGCTATGCCTGCCAGGCTGCTGTTGCTGCTATGAGGGAGGGAGCATAGCAGAGAAGAGAGAAGGGTGGGCGGCGCTGCAGACTGCTGCTATGTCTTCCCCTACAGTCGCGGTATAAAGTGGGGAAGAGCGGCAGGGCCGTACACACAGAGAACATGCTGCCAGGGGCCTGTGTGACAGACAGGCGCAGGCAGCAGCTGTCACTAGGGGGCGCGGATCGGATCCACAACAGAGATCCGATCCGTCAGATACCCCCCCCCCCCCCTCGGCACACAACATACCATCAGCGGCGTTTTCCTGCAATGCCGGACTTTAAGTTAGGGGGGAATAAATGATGGGAACGGCGGCATGCGGTGCAGACGGCAGCGGGCCCCATGAACTGGCATGGGCCCCGGTGCACTGCACCGTCTGCACCGCCAGTAGTTCCGCCCCTGGCCATCCTGTCAGAAAGACGGTAGTTTCTGACTGATTTAGGTCGGAAGGGTTTCCTACCTATTCAATATGGGCTGTTTTTTTCCCCCACCGGTCGGAATGCTCCCACCGGTCGGAAACCACCGGCTTTTGACAGAACATGGCCAAATCCGACATGTCTTGGCCCCGTTTCCGGCAATCGCAAAAAATTTCAGATTGAGGCAGGAAGGACAGTGCAGGGTGAGCAGCAGTAGCTCACCCTGCTCCATCCACCCGCCCACTTCACACACCCTCGGGCATCACTCACCCTGTCCCAGCGATGGCCAGATGAGCAGCAGAATCCGAATGTCGGATTTGGCCACTGATTGAAAAGGTAGTGTCGGAATGGATCCATAGTGTGGCAGGGAGAGCATTCTTCCACGTGAAGGTAATGTGGACGATCCAGTCCAGGTTTTAGAGCAGCAGGAAAACTGATGTGATCATGGTTGTACTGATTAGCAGCACCAGTGCTATCCTGATATAAGTGTTTCCAGGACAGAAGGAAGCTCCTGATGGTGTAATTGCTGCCCAGGTGATAGGCCAGGGGCGTGGGCTATGGTAGGGACCAGAGTGTGTGATTCCTTGTCCCATTATATACCTATGTATAACTATTTATAAATAACAAGGTTGCAAGTAGAGGGAAGCAGATTGTGCCCCACCTCCTAGAGTAAGAGACTGGACCTGCAACACAGGTTTTAGCTGGGAATCCCTCAGTATCGCCACAGTCCAGTTACAAACGTTACTTCCCATAGACTTAATCTGCCAACTTGGACGCAACATATGACGGTTCTCATCACCAAAACATGTTGTACTACAACAAGAACAAACGAATCAAATGTAAACCGTTCAAATATGGGCTCTGTGGGGATTCCGGTGTGTTCTATCCGCACTCTCTCCTTTACGTTGCGAGTGTGACAGTTGGCTTATGTCTTCTCCACTCAGTAAAACCATATTACAGTGAATGCTTTTATTCCATAAGAAATGAGGACCTGCTTCTAATGTCTGCTGGATCATTAGATGCTAAAGAGTAGTTTATACTTGTAGCTGTCCTGTGTCTTATTTATTATGCAATCTGCTTAATTAAAAAAGCATGCCTACGGGTTTTTATGGGCTCTGCGAGCCTACGTTTCAGACTACTTAAGGAGCAATAATTGGAGCCATGCATTTTTTTTTTTTAAACTTCATTTTAACTCGGCTGAAATATTTTTGGCCCATGAAAGTCCGCCGAGACTCTAAACGAGCATTGCTAAGTAGCAGAATACATGCACTTTCCTGCCCTGTCCCCCAAATATAAACATTGGCTAATATGCCCACTGAAATCTAGTAAACTGCGGGGTCTTTTTATCTACAGAGGGTAATTAAAGATCATAGTGTCTGTGTAGTACGGGTCCTTTAAACTCAGATCCCATATTTATGGACATCCTGCCAATCGCTTCTGTTTTCTTTGCAAGGTTTTTTTTTTTTTCTTTTTTTTTTTGGAATATGCTGATAGTTGTGATGCAATCGTGCCTGGTTTTTAATCATCTGTGCACAATATCTACATGATATATAAATATTAGAATTTAGTTAATGTGGAATAAAAGATTCGGTAAATTTTGGCGATTCATTCCAATCTGGAGACGTTCATAGTCGGTAATGTTGATAAAGGGGGATGCGGTCACCAGGTCTACAAGCATTAGGTCGACACCACTAGGTCGACATGACTGAAGGTTGACATGGATTAGGTCGACAGGGTCATTAGGTCGACATAAGCATTAGGTCGACATGGGTAAGGTTGACAGTCAAAAGGTCGACATGGGGTTTTTCGCATTTTTTTTGGGAACCGACATGTGCTGACGGGTGGTATTTCATGCCCTGCCATTTACTAGGGCATGGTGGGAGAATAAAATAGTGTGCCGGGTGTAGCAAGGCACCGTGCCGAAGCATGGCTAATACAGCGAGCCATGCGAGGGGGCGTGGTGCTACGTTTCAGTGTCCATGTCTACTGTGTCGACATTCAGGACAAAAAAGTGAAAAACCCAATGTCGATCTTTTGGCTGTGGACCTTCCCCATGTCAACCTAATGCGTGTGTCGACCTAATGACCCTGTCAAAATAATTCATGTCGACTTTCAGTCATGTCGACCTTCATGCATGTCGACTTAATGCTTGTTGATCTAGTTGCTATCTATCTAATAATCCCATTCCTATAAAGGACTGACCAAACTAAACCACATGCTATTATAGCCCCAGATTGGGCCTACCACACACAGGCCAAATGTGGCAGCATGTCAATCATCCTGTGACTGACGGGCTGCGAGCAACATCACAAGACCAGAGTCAGTAATTACTGTCCGGGCCTGCACAGCATATCGCATCAATAGGCCCAACCTCCGTGAGGTCAAAACGCTACAATAGGGGCAAATTTGCATAGAGGTGGAGCTAAAATGTCACACAGCCCAGAATCAGGTCAATAGGTCCCGCCCCCACCGCCAAACAGTAGGTTATCTCCCACTCAACTTGGAAGTGAGCAGAATGTGGGAGGTTGATCCACTCTTCCAGGGGTGTCGGGGACTACCCCAAAAATTGAGAGTCCCACGCAGGATCCAGAAGTGTAGGTAAGTATGATTCAATTCCAATCTAGCCAGCTGGAGAGAAGCGTTCATGAGTTACATACTCACAAACCAGGGGCGTAACTAGATATTCGTAGGCCCCATAGCAGAAGTTTTTAAGGGCCCCCTATTTTGCAGTTGATGATGACAAATGTATGTAAAACATATTACTTATACAGTAAAATGGGCCCCCTTCAGCTCTGGGCCCCATAGCAGCTGCACCCCTTGCACCTAAGGTAGTTACGGCCTTGTGTAAAACATAATTTCTAATTCTTACAAATCATAGCGCTTGGCTATACTTATCACTCATGTGCATTAAGATTTTTGATAACTGTTTTGCTTGGTATCTTTACACTCTGGAGTTCAACCCCCCTCCCCCCACAAAATATTAATTTCATTTTTATTCCCTATAATGAATACCGTTCCACAGAAAACAGCAATTATCTCTATTTTATTATTGTTAAATTGACTGTAGTACCAGATAAAGATATATATGTCTCGTTTAATTAAATGTCTCAGATTCCCGCACAGTTTCCTCTGTTCTTGTGGTCTGATTTGCCACTCATTATGTTATAGTACAGTTGATAGGCAAGACAGCTGCAAGTTCTAAAATAAAACAAGCAAAATAAAAATAAAAATACCTTCATGGTGTTTAATGTTTTTCTATCCATACACGCAGCAATAGGATTGTTTGGTCTGACTAGAAAGCAGCTGTTAACACCACGTACACACTATACAATTGTTGGGGCACGTGTGTGCAGCACCGGGGCCTGACAGTTAAGTTGCAAGTATAGTCAGAAAACTGAGGGAGAAACAAGTACATTTACAGAGGAGAAAGTCCTCACAGAACTCTCAAAACTGAAAGTGGATAAATCAATGGGGCCACATGGGATACATCCAAGGATACTAAAATAGCTGAAAGGGGAGCTGGTAAAACTAATAACAGAATTATTCAACCAGTCACTAGCTACTGGAGTAATCCCAGAGGATTGGAAAACAGCGAATGTAGTCCCACTGCACAAAAGTGGAAGAAAGGAAGAGTTAAGTAACTATCGACCAGTGAGCCTTACATCAGAAGTAGGGAAATTGATGGAAACACTCTTAAAACAAAGATTTGTGGAATATCTCAAAACCAGCAATTTACAGGATCCGAAACAGCATGGGTTTACTGGGGGAAGATCATTTCAAACAAATCTTATTGACTTTTTGTCCCACATCGCAGACTGTTAAATAAACTTGAAAGCTTGGAATTGGATTTTAAGATAGTTGAATAGATAAGAGCATGGTTGCAGGACAGAAAACAGAGAGTTGTAGTAAACGGAGTACAGGTTAAGGAGGGAAAGGTTACAAGTGGAGTACCCCAGGGATCTGTACTTGGACTAGTGCTTTTTAATATCTTTATTGGTGATATTGCAAATGGAATTGAGGGTAAAATGTGCCTTTTTGCAGATGACACAAAGGTATGCAACAGGGTAGACACACCAGGATGGGTAAAACAAATGATTGATGATCTAGGTAGATTAGAGGAATGGTCAAGAGCATGGCAACTACAGTTTAATGCCAAAAATGCAAAATCATGCATTTGGGTCTCAAAATTCCAAAGACAAAGACAAAATATATTATAATTGGAACTATAATGGAAACTACTGAGGAAGAGAGGGATCTAGGTGTCACTTCAGGGGACTTAAAGGCAGGTAGGCAATGTAACAAAGCAATGAAGAAGGCAAGTCAGATGCTTGGTTGCTTAGGGAGAGGTATCAGCAGTAGAAAGAAAGAAGTAATAATGCCACTGTATAGATCATTGGTACGACCTCACCTAGAGTATTGTGTTCAGTTCTGGAGGCCATATCTCCAGAAGGATATAAATACATTAGAGACTGTACAAAGAAGGGCAACTAAAATGGTGCATGGCCTACATCACAAAACGTACCAGGAAAGACTAAAAGATCTTAATATGTATACTTTAGAGCAGAGAAGGGAAAGGGGGGACATGATAGAAACCTTCAAATATATCAAGGGCTTTAACAAGGTACAGGTGGGAGACATTCTTCACAGGAAGAGGAGCAACAGAACACGAGGACCTGCACTGACACTAGAGGGAGGAAGATTCAGGGGAAATTTGAGGACGAATTACTTCACATAAAGGGTAGTAGATAAGTGGAATAGCCTCCCATCAGAGGTGGTAGAGGCAAATACAGTAGTACAATGTAAACATGCTTGGGATAAGCATATTGATATCCTTACACAGAAATAAGGATCAAATATGGTTTGAGGTAACATGTCTAAATAAGGGTCAGACTAGATGGGCCAAGTGGTTCTTATCTGCCGTCAAATTCTATGTTTCTATTCTACGGTCATTTTACAGTCATTCTGCTCCTGACATCAGAGGGCCGCACGAGATTGGTGCTGACTTGTCAAGGGGCAAAAAAAACTCTATTGCCAGCAAAAATGGGATGCAAAGCATCGGGTCCACAAGAAAATGGCATTGGAGGCTGCCGAGCGGAGCTCAGTGAGCAGGTAAACACTGCCCAGCCACCCCTCCGAGCCCCCCTGCCCATGTGCACAGCTGCTAATGCGTTCACAGCCACACACACAGGTAAAAATCGCTCGCCATCTAGAATAACTCAGCACTGCGTCAGCGGCTCTCCCTCCCAATGGCTGGGAATTGTCTGCGTATTCAGGGACACTCTTGTAAAATGCTGGCTTGGATGGACTAAAGGGGGGTATTTAATTAATACCTATTCAATTGCGGCCAGTTCTAGCCGATTTTTAGACATGTTTTGCTGATGCAGTTTCACCTTTTAAAAAGTCGAAACTGCTTCGGGGAAACATGACTGACAAAATAATCCAAAAATGGACGCAATTTTGACAAAAACACGTTGATTGGTGAGTAAGTCGCAGATCTGGGTGCTTTTAACTAGTAAGATAAATTAAACATAATTATAATATATAGCAATAGATTAGAATAATATATAGGGCCAGATGTATTAAGCTTCAAAAAGTGATAAAAGGAAGTGTGATAAACAACCAGCCAATCAGCTCCTACCTGTCATTTCACAAACCCAGCTTGTGGCATGGCAGGTAGGAGCTGATTGGCTGGCTGTTTATCACTCTCCATTTTATCACTTTTTTGTAGCTTGATACATTTGGCCCTTAGTAAGAATGGCCTATAAGAGGCAGACAAATAGGGCTCTCATGGGACAATAGGTCAGTGCTGTGCCTAAACATAGGATTTATATCCCCATTAACACGTGTCAGTGGGTGATGTGTTTATAATAGCCGTAAATTCTCACCTATCTCTGCTCATTCTCAGCATTTTGTGTGTGTTTATTGTGTTTTTGTCACTTCCCAAAGTGCTTTGGGGTATTAGGTGTTTGATAGAGGACTTAGCACCTCTGTGCTCAGCATTTCCAGGTACCCTGACCCTGCGCACTGGGCAGGTGTGTCCTCTAGGCCTCAGGCTTGCACCGTTTATGGCACCCTGTGCAATCTTATCTGAATATGCTAACGCACATGTGCTCCATGCAGGTGCGGAGATCCTCAGGGAGTTCACTGAAGAGGGCTGTGAATAGATTTGTTGTTGTATTCTAGGTGCAAGCTCTGGGCACAATCCACCACACAAACACGATGCGGTATGCCTGGGATTAAAGACATTCTTACTGACAGTGGACCAGGGGGGTTATTGTGGTCCGTTTGCACGGAGCAGAATATTCGCGCGGGAACCGATGGTCATTTCTGCGCACGTGCTGTTCACTGGGTGCAGGCACGCAAGGCTGCGGCCGGAGGCGCGGGGCAGCGGCGGATAGTTAACTCCCACCCGAATCCTAACTTCCCCCTGCACCTGACAAGTCTGGATTTAAAGAGGCCTCAGACCATCAGGTACCTGTAAATCGGTGGTGTGCCTGTACTTTATCTTTCTCCACTCTCCATGCTTTGATAAACCTCCCCCTTTTATCTTTCTCCACTATCTTCAAGGCCGGATACATCTCCCCCTTTGTCTTGTCTAACAAATTAAAACCTGCCTGAATCACAAATGTACCCTTTTTTAGACCTGCAAGTATATATCCCCTACTAACTACTGCAGAATGATCTCTGGCCTACCCACAGCACTTGTGCCCTGACCGGCCGATCTCCCCCACAGAGCTGATCTCACAGCTGACAAGGAGGATGCGCTGAGAGACACCAATAAATGTTCTGACTTAGAATATGAGCTAGTTGCTTAGAAAATCCAGGGGAAAAGATGACTATTTTAATTATCTGAGACATGTGAAGTCAATTGTCCCTAATGATTTTCAAATGACAGATTATGAATGAACAGATATTAGGTCTTTCTGCTTGGTCGCTCACTGAAGAATCTGTTGAGAGAGAGGCACTTGGATGTGTCACCTTGTGTCTTGAGGGAAGAGGAACATGAAAGCACGGGATAAGAATAGATCAGCTCTCTGTTCCTCTGCAGTCTTTTACCCTTTAATAGGCTGGTGCGTCAGCTACTTCTTAAGCACTGTCAACAGATGATACTTCAGGAATACTTGCTATTCTCTCATGTATAAAGTACAGATGGGGGGGGGCTCTGAATCTTTGCACTCCCGACCACCATCGTTTTTGTCAGCCTTAGTTTTGTTTTTATTTTTATGTCTGTTTTATTATATAGAGAACACTTGCAGGGGTACAACGGGGGTCTTTCAGGGGTGCACCTAGCTGGTGGTCATGGACAAAATCAAATTATTGATGGTCAAAGTGATGGACAGTTAGTAAGGGCACCCTGTCTACCACCACATAAATATACCTCCCAACTTTTTGAATCCACAAGTCGAGGCCCCCCCCCCACGCGCTACACATTTTGAGAGTGTGGCCTCGCGGTCAGGGGACGTGGCCTGTGAGGCCACGGCCAGTGTTCAACGCTGTGTGAGCCGCTGGCCATGCCTTTTATACAACCAAAGGCAGCCAGCACACACCCTGCGGGCATTTGGGGGCGGTAATGCAGTGTTTTATGGGAGCGTCCCAGAGAACGCAGGCGTTCTTGGCCATTGGGTGGGAGGGCTGTTGACGTCATCAGTGATCTCCTTTTCCCCATATGACTAACTATAAATGTATGACCACTCCAAGGCATTTGCAATATTCTCATCTGACTTAAATTCTTATAGCAAGATGCATTGATCATCGCAACTACAGTATAATGCCATCATTATGTCGGGCATAGGATAAAATGCTTCCCCCACAATCAAATGCCAGTCTCTAATCTTGTGAAACTCCGTTTGATGCATTTGTGCCTGTGATCTAGTAGCTTTCCTCTATTTATCATCTGATGTTTCAGGCTTCTACTTCCACCTATTAAAAACAGGTTGTGGCCGGTGATGTCACTCGTCGCTTACATCTGCGTGTCGTATGATAGATAACTGGGCATCGTATGACCTCTCTCTTGTGGTATCTCATCTAAAGGTTACAGGGAATGACTCAACAGTAAAGGAAAACATTTCCCTGCGGCGCTAGTTTTACGGCCTCTGTGTGCATCTCGTAAAATGACTGTACAGGTTCTGCCAGTTTCGGGGGCAGATGAATAAATCTTCCTGGGGAAAAGCAGCAAGCTGTTACTGATGTAGGAAGTCGCTGCGTCTGCATCGGAAGCCATCAATAATGCATTTCAGAGCACAACTTAAAATGACTTAGAGCCCCTTATATAATAACTAGTGGTCTAATGATGAGCCATGGGGTGGAATACCAGACATGCAACTGGGCCATTACTTGTGTTCAGAAGTTTTCCTGCAATCAGTTATGTACATAGTAGCCCTCCCTTAGTACATACAATATATATTATTACTATGTGCAGTAGTTAGGGAGTTCATTCCGCTGAACAGATGATAATTAAAGTACTATAATACTCACTGGGGGCTGAGGATGGGGCTGTGGCTGGGGGCTGATGATGGTGATGGGGCTGAGGATGGTAATGCTTCACCAGGCTGCCATTGCCTCAATGATTAATGGTGCTGAGCACCGGGAGCCGTACTGGGAGCTGTTTAAGTCGTTGCACAAAAGGTCAGAGGCTGAGCTCTGATTGGTGTAGCTCATCACATGCTTCTCAGGCCCATGGAGGAGAGCAGCAGCAGCAGCATCGTCATGGGTAGCAGCTAGATCCCCTCCGGCATGAGGACCTTTCCCATCATGCACTAGGTCCATGTGTACCTGGAGGGGGGATATAAACCTATGGGGACTGAAGCGAGCCACCTTGCCTGAAGTGTGGTCAGTGAAGGGAGCCCGCGAGAGAACAAAATGCTGTAAGGGCAACTAACAACTTCTGCTCTCACCTCACGTCACATCCGGGTCCTTTCCACGAAGGGAATATAGGGGCTGATTCTATTGTTGGAACGGGACTTAATTAAACGGGAAAGGTGGGTGCAAAGGTGGAAAATGCAGTTTAACGTTGAAAAGTGTAAAGTATTTCGTTATGGGAAGAAAAATTAACAAGCTACTTATGGGCTAAATAGAGTTATTATAGGGAAGTCTGCTGTAGAGAAGGACTTGGGGGTCATCACAGATGAAAAATTGGGTAATAGTGCACACTGCTCAAGTGCAGCAGCAAAAGCATGAACTGTGGAACTGGGAGATGATTGGTCACTAACAGGCCTATACTTAGGACACGCGGGCATGTACTGAGGCTCGAGGAAAAGAGATTCCGTATTGAATTAAGAAGAGTATTCGGTACTTATGTATTAGCAGGGTGCCCATTACGTAGTGGTGTATTGAGAATACCAATACACCACTATGCAGGCTACGTAAACTACGTAACCTATGCAAATTACGTAATTCACGTAAAGTAGGAAATTTACGTAACAGGAGCTGCGCTAATACATAATGGATCCTATACCCACTATCCACTTCATACCCCCATTATCCACGTGGGCATGGACTTAATCTTATAAAAATTTTGTCGAACGCAGCGAGCCACCGAGCCCGAAGCGGGGCGAGTTCATCGCTCACCAGGCCGTTCTTAGCGGGGAGGGACGGGAGGCGGACAGGGGTGGTGGCGGTACTGGGCCATGGACGTCCCCACGGAAATGCTGGGCATTCCCACAGCTACGCGGGCAGGCCATGCCTGCTGGGAGCGGGTGGATGACGACACATGACGTCAGCCACTCACCCTGTCTTCATCCCGGCCCCAGCAAATAAAAGTCAGTTCAGATCTTCGTTACACATCCCCTCGCATGTTGCGAGGGGAAACAGTGGCAGGGGTGCGGGCATTCGTGCGGCGGCATTACATGGCTTGCTAATCAGCGGATTTGTATTCGGTTTGTATGGTTTGTATTCGGTGTTTCATTCCAATCTGCATTAGCCCCAGGGAGTAAATGTATCAAGAGACAAAGTGGGGAAGTTGCTCATAGCAACCGATCCAAGGGCGGGATGTAATGCCGAACACGGATGTTTTTTAAAGGGGCAATCACTTATGAGGCAAAATGCCATGCCTTGTAAGTGATTGCCCCTTTTAAAAAAAAAACGGCCGAGTATAGCCGCCGAACTCTGGCGGCATTACATCCCGCCACAAGTGTCATTTTATTAAGTGCGCTGGATAAAATTGTTACAACTGAAGATCTTGACCATTGGGTCGAAACAAAGTGCAGAAAGTAGTTCACTGTTGAGTGAGAAGGCACGTGGATGGAAATCTCGCTCTTCTTGCGCTGCTCCGCAAAAGAAAACGCGTCAACCTTGCAATTCCTATGAAGACTAACCACGGCGAAGTGCACACAATTTCTGAAACATAAATAGAAATGGAGAAATGTTTAGTAACCCTGACTCATCTCTGTGCTTTTTTGTTCATAAGGCTCAGAACATTCCCATCCTTCTGATGTGATCTCATAATTAATCACGTTGCCCTTCTGGTAAGTTTCTAAGTAACGGTTTGGTTACCAGCGACTGTTCCGAACAGAGTGCAGAGTCAGAGAGGTGAAAGAACGAGCAGTAACACAGCTGAAGAGATGCGGTATAATCAGCCGCGCTCACCTCCCTCATTACACGTCCTCCTAGTTTATGTGTGCTTATGCTATGATATAAACATTATTTGAGTGTCCTCAAATTTGACTCCTTGTACAGACAATAGGGTTCAGGTGGAGTCCGTCATGTTTGCATCAAAAAAATGTACAGCGGAAATTGGGCAGGTAAAAATTGGCACCTTTACCTGTACTTTTATTTATTTATTATTATCAGTTATTTATATAGCGCACACATATTCCGCAGCGCTGTACAGAGAACATTTGAACATTCACATTAGTCCCTGCCCCAGTGGAGCTTACAATCTATATTCCCTACCACATGTACAGGCACACACATTCATTCTTGGGATAATTTTGTTGGAAGCCAATTGACCTACAGTACCAGTATATTTTTGGATTGTGGGAGGAAACTGGGAAACTGGAGTACCCAGAGGAAACCCACACAAGCACTGTGAGAATATACAAACTCCGCACAGTTAGGGCCGTGGTGGGAATCGAACCCATGACCTCAGCGCTGTGAAGCAGTAATGCTAACCATTACACCGTCCGTTCAGTTGCACATATACATTATTCAAATGAAGGTAATCTTAATATTTTAAATACCTGGTTATGTTTAGATTGTATGATAATCACATCAAATGGATGTATACTAGTCACTTTTTAGTTAGAAAAAATATTAATTTTTATTTTTTAAAACAGCGCCCTCTAAAGAAAATATATTCAACAACCGGTGCTTATAGGCTGTGCTATTCTGATACCTGTGTCATCAACTCCAGTAATAGCAGGTCCCAATCCTGGACCATTTAATCATGAAGATAAATACCATAGCAGCCATGCAAAAGTCTGGGGGGAGGGGGACAGAGAGCAGCAGTCGTGCAACAGATTGGTGGAAGGTCAGCAGGCATGCACACAGCGGCGGCAGCGTGGTGGGGCGAGCAGTTATGCAATGTTGGGTGGAGCAACAGCAGGCCTGCAAACAGTCCAGGCCTGCAAACAGTCGGGGGGGGGGGGGGGGGAATGTTTTGCATCTCCCAGGAGCCTGCACTGCTGTTAAAACGGTCCTGTCAATGATTGGCACTCCGATGCATAAAGGTGTGTCACCAACATTGTGTGGGAGGGACGAAGCCAAGATTTCCTTACGTCTCGGGAGGTCATGCCTGATCCCATGGGACACACAACTGGACGATGGTGTCGGAGAGAGATGACCCAATACCCCGTCCTAGGACATAACTCGGATCATTAGTGCGTACCACCCCCTGCTGCATTACCATATTAGTGGTATTGCTTCTAATTCTATATAAGCAGAAATAGCTACTCCAATCAGATCTGAATCAGGCCCAATATCTAGGAGCATTCGTGTTTAGATTTATCTAAATTACCCATAAACCCATGCAGGTGGAATGTGGGCCTGGTTCTGGTAGAATAAACAGCCCTTTTCTCTTCTCTCTGTCCCCCTTTGTCCTTCGGGGGTGGTTGTGGAGTGGGAGATGGTGGAAAGCAGGCATGCTGTGGGGTGGAGTGGGTTACAGGTGTGCATGTTGGGCAGAGGGCACTGGGCAGAGGGCACTGTCTCCATGCACTGGCATGATGGTATAGCGTCTCCCACTGCCCATGTCCAGCCAGCACTGCCAGGGCTTCCAAGAGATCTGTTGGAACTTGGTGCTAGTGGTGGTGTGGGCATTCACGCTTGCAAATGCCAGAGCCCGCTACAGAAGCTGCACTGCCACCAGTGTGGTGTAGTGATACCATTTTGAGCCCCAGACATATCTAGGCCCGGTGAATCTATAGGCAACCCTGAACACTGGCCATCTTCCTGAACCAACATTTACTAACCCAGCAGCTTCCGCCAGCTTTCCTCTGATCTGTGTCGATGAACCGCCCGCTTCCCCTCCATACCTGCTTTCGGCAATATATTTACAAAGATGGAACATGGGATATTCCATGGGACATGTACCCCAGGACACCCTGTACCCATTGTTGATGAGGTATAGTACCCCCAGGATACTTGCACCCATTATAGATGAGATTTTGTACCCTCAGGACACCCTAGAGGATGTGTATGAAGAGTGAAGAAGGGAGCCAATGGAGAAGCTGCACATGACAGCCAATCAGCTTTGAGAGAACATTTATCAAGTGCTTTTCTGTCCTGTATTTCTGTCAACAAGCAAATAGTATATTAATTTCATAACCAGAGCAATCCCCGATAAAAAAGCTGTGCCCGACTACTTAAACATGAGTAAAAAGCACAGTAGATCAGAAACACCATTAATTGGGGGTGGCCGATATAATAATGTACAGATCAACAGAATGAAGTCAACGAAAGGTTCCAGACCATCAGTGGGGAATCGTTGGAACTGTACAGCTTGCTTGTGCGCAAAGCTCAATCAAATACTTCTCTAGAGTCCAAATGTAAATTATCCAAGGGAAAATAAATCAGGTGCATTATGTAAGGTTCACACAAAATGCCAGCCGCAGGATTTTTTTTAACATAGTTTATTTGACTCCACCGTAATACCCGACACGGTTATAACAGTTATTACAAACATTAATCCACAGATTATTGCTACAAGCAGTAAGTAACCCGCAACACTGCAAGCACCTTCGGCAAACGCTTCGTATTCTTCACAGCGAGAGACAAGTTTTACATTTTAATCTGTCCTATAATCATCCGGAAAATAAAAAAAATAAAGCGCATGTGAGAAAATGCATTTTGTGTTTCGTTCTTTCTCAGCGAAGCCATCGAGATGTAGAAGAAAGACTTGTTTCTCTAATACAGCTACACATTTGAATGCAAAATAAAATAAAAAAAATCCCTTCAATGGTTCCTATAATTAGCTGAGGCCGATTCTCATGAATATAGATATTATATAAATAAATATATAAAGTCTGCTTTTTGTATAAACCTCTCCAACATGGCGATTCCTTGTAATAAAAGTCACATCCCTTGGATTTCATTTCTCTCCCGCTGATAGCATTTATCAGCAAAATCTAGATAATAAAAAATACCAAATATGCAACTTAAGCCTGACATTACTATACCGCTGAGGGAAAAAAGTGTGGGATTAGCCGCCAGTGCACACATAGCATAATATTGTCATTGTGGGCTGTATGGGTTTTTTTTTCTTGGCAAGCTGTCTAGTAAGCTGGAGATGACAGACTTTTCCAACGAGTGACAGGCCGAAAATATGGAACTTAAATTCTTCGTGACGGACAGATCTGATGAATGAAAACAAAAGGGGGGGATGTCCGGTAGCTTAGTACCTGAAACTGGATGCACCGTTCGCGGGACATCTGGTCATTTTATACGTCTGCGTATCTAGAGTTTCAGCGTGAAGGCTTTTGTCGTACCGGTGAGCCTTTACAATGGGGAGGATTAGGGCGCAGGTTGGAACTGGAAATAGGAAGTAACACGGCATCCTGAGGAGGATAAGCAAAAAGGGACCAGATTAAATTTCGATAGGTGGCAATGAACGGCGTTTCCTGGATGATTAATCGGCGAAGGTGTTTTCTCAGTGCTAAAATTGTCAATTTCCCATTGTCTAAAGCCTTATTAATTGGGTTATTAAGTGTTGCTAATCCTCTGACTAGTGTCGAAAATTAAAAGTTTGTAATTGATTTTTTCCTGTCAGCAGATTATCAGGACACAGCAGGCGTAGGGCCCAGGCCGCCCAGCGCTGGTTCTCGTAGATCAGGCAAAATGTGGACTTTTTTTCTACTAGGAGAAAGAAAACGGGGGAAATTTAACAGAATGAGAGATTTAGAAAGTGAGATATTTGGTAAGAAATCTCCAGGTTTTTTTTTTTAAAGTGGCAATCATTTACACTGCAAAACCAGTTTGATTTCGCAGTGTAAATGATTGCCGCTTTAAAGAAACTGGAGATTTCTTACCAAATCTCTCTCTTCCTGAATCTCTCATCCTATTAAATTTCACCCAATGGATTTACAAAATGCAGTGACGAGGACTAGTGTCAAACGTCGCAACGGCTGCAGGATATTCTGTTATTATAACGGCAATATAATACCCCAGATCCACTTTGCCTTCAATATTCAGCATGTACGGAGGTGTAAATACATTAATGAATATGAAAGACCGGGCAGATTTACTTTACCCCAACCAGCAAAGTCCTCGCACAGGAAGTTAGTCTGGGTGGATTACCATAGAGGCTGAGTGTGTGGGGCCCATTGATGTACTGGAAACCAGCATCAGGTTGCAAAGGCCCCACTCCAAGGGGCTAGCTGGCCCGCTCTGATAAGCAGTGGGGCTATTCCTGGGTTCTGGAGGATAGGTGGACATGCATTAAGTTGACCCCCATATGGCCAACATGCATTAGGTCAACAGGTGCAATAAGTTGACAGTTTCAATTAGTCGACATGACACCATACTTGCCTACTTTTAAATTCTCTCCGGGCTTCTCCCAGAGAGTAGTCTGTAGGCATCACGTGTGGGGGCGGAAGCCTGATGTAGACGTCATGAAGCCCCGCCCCCAGCACTGGAACTCCCCCCCCCCCCCCCCCCCCGATTTGTGGGACCCCGCCCCTCCCGGCGAATAGCCTCGAATCGTGGTAATTCAACGATGCGGCCGGGTAGCTGCAGGGGAGATCCGGAGGGTGAGGCAGAATCCGGGAGGATTTCCCACCTTTTCGGGGGGGGGGGGGGGGGGGGGGGGCAGGAAGGGGACCCTTCTGGCCAATCCGGGAGGTAGGCAACCCTGCAGTGACACTGGTCAACACACATATGGTCGACAGAAGTATTTTTGTTTGTTTTTTCTTTTTCATCATTTACCATCCATGTTCACTATGACTGGCAATAGTATTAGTAACCAGTGCCAAGCTCAGTGTGGCACCTTGCCCGATGCATAGAGAGTGAATTGAGTATGCGAGGGTACACGTTTCCACTCATTTGTCTTACATGTGTCAGCTATTCTGTGTCAACCTTTTGCTTGTGTTGATCTTTTGTACCTGTCAACTCTTTGTGGTTGCTTTTTCTCATATCAACCTACTGACTAGTACACTATTTGACCCAGTGGACCTACTGCATGCCAGGCATATTGTGTTCATTTATTGACTGCCAACCTATTTCCCAGAATAACTGAATCTGGGAATGTCCAAATCCTGGGGGCCCGGGTAACAGTGTAATGTGACCAGCTGAACCCAGGTTATGTGGCCCTGCCTCAACGGAGTGTCTGTGAGTGACATTCTGAGCAGACACCGGCTCAGTGTAAACAGTGTCTGTCCTGGGTCAGAACTCGGAACCATGTTTGGAAACCTGGGTCGGATGTGAGCTTTTGGTACAAAAGTGCTATTAGAAACTCGCACTGAACCAGACAGAGCACAGTCACGTTTTTATGTTTGCGCCTCTTTGGCATTGGGCAAGACGTGTAATTGCACCGGGCACCGCAGCCATGGCCACTATCTGCTGCAGGCAGTGAGGGTGATTCTGATTCCCTCGCTACATAGCGAGTTCGGTCCAGTCCCGATGTTTTGAGGACTGCGCATTGTCAACCTAATGCTTGTGTCGAACTTCTGACCCTGTCGACCTATTTCATGTGTCCACCTAAGCCAGTGGTCGACCCAAACTTCAGTAGTCGACTCAATGCATGTCAACCTAATAAGGGTGGACCCAAGGACACAAATCGGTTATATGAGTCTGTAAACAAACCTCCATAAAATGTTGCTCCACTCGCCCATCTATCGGAACTTCTCCGCCCACAACCTGATTTACAGTACACACTGGGGGTTATTCTGGATGGCTTGTTCTGATGCCAATTCGCACCCTTGCAAGTAAACCAAACCCGGCCTTTCGAATGGTGCCCGGCCGCCACCCATTCGCAAGGTGGATTCGCACGCAAGGCTTGCGAACGGATGTAACACAGTAACATCCATTTGCATCCTTGTGGTATACGCCCCCATCAGTCGATGGTCGGCGACCATCGAATGACGGCGAAGGCGCACGCAATATAAAAGTGACTCTAAAGTTATTTATTATATGCGTAGACGCTCGGGGGGAAGTGGGCGGGCAGCTGATATCCGGTGATGTCAGCTGGCCGCCGCCCCGCACTAGCGCTGGGCGTTCCCATATGCTAATGAGCCAGCCCGCCGCCGGCACCCTTCACACGCAAGGATGGGTGCATGCACGCAACAAAGATTGTTCACACCCAACGCATGCACATGCGCAATAACAAAACATTGGTCTCCGTGTGAACAAGCGGCCACAGCGAACAGACCTGAAAAAGGTCCACTGTACATGTTCCGTCACATATGTTCACTCATCTCCATTCATACACCCTCTCGCCCTCTACGGTCGGCTGACGACTGTCGTCTCTCCTCCACCCTGATCACTGCTTCCCATGCTAGAGTACAGGACTTTGCCCGTGCTGCACCCCTTCAGTGGAACGCACTCCCTCGCTCCATTAGACTCTCCCCGACCTTCCAAAGCTTCAAACGGGCACTGAAAACTCACCTATTCATCAAAGCGTACCCTTCCACTGCATAAACCAGATGGTTCTCCGACCCCTTGCCTGCTTACATCCTGCTATCTAGCCACCACCCACTTGCTTGCACCTCTTGTAATCTGTCTGTCTCCCCTTCCTACTAGATTGTAAGCTCCTCCGAGCAGGGCCCTCTTCCCTCCTGTTGTCAAAGCCCACTTCTCTTCACATTTCACTCACAGATCTCCTATACTCCAACACTCAGTGACCATCTTTGTCCGCATACTCCTCTCCATCATTGGCCTCAAGCCTCTAGTTGTATGTTGATTGAGTCCACACTACTTATATTTAAGCTGTAATGTGTATTGATCTGTGGCGCTCTTTATTTGTACTGTATTTTTGTTATTTATTCAATGTTATGCCAAGCTTTGTCTCCCTGTATTGTTCCTTTGTACGGCACTGCAAAACACTTGTGGCACCTTATAAATAAAATGATAATAATAATAATAATAATAATAATAATAATAATAATAATAATAATAATATGTTTCATTCCAGGTTTCACACCCCTTCTTCTGGACTGTAAGCTCTTTAGAACATTCCTACCCTTACAACTGTAAAAGATGATGTCATTCTTAAAATGGCCAGAAGACTGGACATCCACAGTTTACACCTGAGGCAAGTTGGGCTACACAGATTGACGTTAATTGAGTATTAGGGACAAGAGAAAGCCCTGCTTGGCTCTTTAATAGCGATCGCTATCTGGCCACTTTCCATGCGTCTGCTACAACAATGTACAGTTAAGTTAATCTATATTGCATATCATATATGAGGAATCATCTCTCCAGCGGAGCCTCCAGGCCGGGACCAGCATGTGATAATCACACAGCCAGACTGGAATGCCAGACTGCAGGAGGGATCAGGCTGGGATCTCGGCTGCTCCAGCAGCAAGGTAAGGATCTCTCATGAACAGTGAGAGGAAGATATGCAGGAGAGAAGATGTTAAATGGGTGGGGAACGGGATGAAGGGAACCTGTCTGGAGCCTGTGAGGCGCCACAACGAGACTGCTGCCTCAGGTGTACTGGCCAGTTCCAGCTCGTCCCAAGCATCACTGTACTGCCAAGTGCAGCGCCACCGTCACGCTGCAGCCAGGAGGAATAAAGTTATTTGGGTCTGAGGAGGAGCGGTGGGGCTTTAGCATCTAGGCCATGTAAACACTACCGAGTGTGTACAGTGTTGTCATGGATTGTGTTATTCCTCAAATTGCAGGGAAACATTCATCACGATCCGCAATAACAAAATGTAAACACCACAGTCCACCATTTTCTGTGTGACACGAATGACAGGGTAGCTTTTCAAAGTGGGGTCCCTGTGACATCACCGAACGGTATTCGTTCAGTGTTTACAGACAATATTGCCCATGGCCCCTGTTGGCTAGTGTGTGTGGGGCTTTACACACTTCATAAACAGACACGTTTTCCTCCTTAACACACAGGGCGGGATGAACTAAACAAAAATGTGTTAAAAACCCAGTTTTCTGGGTTTTTACTGCATTTTAAAATGCACTAAAGCTCCCTCGGCGGGGCTCCACTGCCTACGGCCTTCTCTTCACAGCGCTGCTGTGTGAGGGATCGGACACGGATCCCTCCCAGCATGCCCCGCGGCTGCCAGCTTCTCTGCGCATGCGCAGTCGAACTTCCCTGTCAGAAATGAGAAAGTCCAGGCATCGGCGGGGATCACAAAGGGAAGCTCTTATCAGGAGAGCTGCCCTTTGCGATGCTCACCGCATATGTTAGTACATTTGCGATGGGCGGCAGGATGTACAGCCAATGCTTGGTAGATCCCGCCCACACACACACATACATACACACACACACACTCTATCTTTCTCACGCACACACACAGAAATGAGGACGTTTTCATCTCAGCCAGCTGAATGTTGCGCTTGACGGCAAGACTGCAACCTAACTGGTGTCACACGGAGCGCTTTAGCTGAAACATCTAGAGAAATGTAACATAAAAGACTTGTTATACAAAATGGCCTTTCAGCTAAATTACCTCATATATTTGCTAATGTACCTGATTTAAAAGTCATAAAATACTATGTTAAAAGCGCATTAGGAGATGTGTTATATTTATAAGTATGTGTCACCTTGGCAACTAACTCCGTGCTCCGAACCCCGCACTCACGTTGATGGTGCCAAGACCTTTTAAAATTGGTAAATAATTCTTTGTAAGAGAGTGTTTGGGCTTTCAGCTACAAAATGAGAGATTTGTAAAACAACCTGTCAGGTACACTTAACTCTTTGTAATCCCCCCCGAAGCCGACAACAGCCTACTGGTTTCTTTAGCACACACAGGGCTCTATAAGCTTTGTGTGTAACTTGTATTATATTCATTTAATCCTGATTATTTGCGCTGGAGAGATCCAAAGGAGCACAGCGTTTTCTAAGCTCTGGACTGCGGCTTCTATACAGAAATGAAGTGTTCCCGTTCTGATCATTGGTTATGGGCCAATATTTCTTTTTTAGAACACGTTCAAAGGATAATTACAGCAAAAACCGAAACATTTCAAACTTAGGCCGGGATGTATTAAAATACATCGCCACCCTTCACTGCCTGCCCGCCGTGATGCCAGAGCATATGTACTAACATATGCGACTGGCATTGCGGTGCGGTGACGGAGACCCCCCGCAATACCTGTACTGTGGTGTGCGGGGGGTCTCCGTCACCTCCCTGCCGCCTGCTTCTCCCCTCACGCCGGGGACAGCTAAGCAGGCTGTCCCCGTGCCTCCTCCTCCCCCTGCAGCCGGAAGGACGTCCGGCTGCATTGCTAGGGGGAGTAGGGGTTTACCTTCCAGGGTCCAGCAGGACCTTTCAGGAAGGTAAGCCCAAGGGAGAGGGGCGGTCAGCGAAGCGGCGGGGTTGCGGTGGAGGCAGCGAAAAGAAGTCCATAGGCTTCTATAAAGTATCGCCACCCAAAGGTGGCGATACCCTGCCCGGCGATATCGGTGCAGCCGGGTTTTAGTAAATATGAAAATGCAGTAAAACAGGAATTTTACCGTACTTTCATTTTAATACATCTCGCCCTTACTGTCCCCAACGGGTCCATACTATAAATTGGTGGTCCCGCTGCAAAAGTTTGATCCCCCTCCCATCCAAATTCATCCTTGCAGCTGCTATGGGCCCCAGAGCTAAGAGGGGCCACCTTCCCTGTCACAGTTACATGAGAGTCATCAGTGACAGAAGTGATTGGACAACCCCTCCAGTATGCAGATCTTCTGAACCTAGGCATGAAGGTACAAGGGTTCCTGAGAGGGAGTACAAAGCAGTAGAGGCACAGCAGGGCTTCCCACATACTTGGCCACATCCGCTGCACTAAGGATGTGCAAGGCTAGACTCCTGGTAGGAGGAGACTACACAATTCAATAGCTTCCTATTGGTCAGTGTGGTAACACTCCTATGAGGATGTAGCCACAGCAGTATCTGTAGACTGTATATAGTATACTGGGACCTCAGACCTAGACTTGGTGGTGATCAAGAAACTGGCACAACAATGCCCAAAATTGTTCTTGCTGGAGGTAAGCCACCATCCACCTTATAATATGCCTGTAGGAGGAGCAATAGCCCAAGTAGCTAAGCGCAATAGTGCAGAGGCATATTAATAGATTAGGTGAATTTGGTGATATGAGGAAGATAGGGCATCAAATTTCTTTCCTGCCCCAGATTACATACATTCTAGTGATTATTCTGCTATATGTAAAGATAAGGGCGCATATTCTATGGTTGCGGGGAGTGCAGCTGTTAAGGGGCTTAGAGTTGAGGGGGGCCACCTTCCCTGTCACAGTAACATGTGTTATATACAGGGGTGTAGCTACCATAGGTGCAGGGAGAGCAGCTGCTATGGGCAAGAGCTGAGAGGGGCCACCTTCCCTGTCACAGTTACATGTGTTATATACAGGGGTGTAGCTACCATAGGTGTAGGGAGTGCAGCTGCTATGGGGCCCAGATCTGAGAGGGGCCAACTTCCCTGTCACAGTTACATGTGTTATATACAGGGTGTAGCTACCATAGGTGCAGGTGGTGCAGCTGATATGGGGCCCAGAGCTGAGAGGGGCCAACTTCCCTGTCACATTTACATGTGTTATATACAGAGGTGAACTACCATAGGTGCAGGGAGTGCAGCTGCTGTGGGGCCCAGAGCTAAGAGGGGCCACCTTCCCTGTCACAGTTACATGTGTTATATACAGGGGTGTATCTACCATAGGTGCAGTGAGTGCGGCTGCTATGGGGCCCAGAGCTGAGAGGGGCCACCTTCCCTGTCACAGTTACATGTGTTATATACAGGGGTGTAGCTACCATAGGTTCAGGGGGGGCAGCTGCTATGGGGACAGAGCTGAGAGGGGCCACCTTCCCTGTCACAGTAACATGTGTTATATACAGGGGTGTAGCTACCATAGGGACAGGTGGTGCAGCTGCTATGGGGCCCAGAGCTGAGAGGGGCCACCTTCCCTGTCACAGTTACATGTGTTATATACAGGGGTGTAGCTACCATAGGTGCAGGGGGTGCAGATGCTATGGGGCCAAGAGCTGAGAGGGGCCACCTTCCCTGTCACAGTTACATGTGTTATATACAGGGGTGTAGCTACCATAGGTGCAGGGAGTGCAACTGCTATGGGGCCCAGAGCTGAGAGGGGCCACCTTTGCTGTAACAGTTACATGTGTCATATACAGGGTGTAGCTACCATAGGTGCAGGGAGTGCAGCTGCTATGGGGTCCAAAGCTGAGAGGGGCCACCTTCCCTGTCACAGTTACATGTGTTATATACAGGGTGTAGCTACCATAGGTGCAGGTGGTGCAGCTGCTATGGGACCCAGAGCTGAGAGGGGCCACCTTCCCTGTCACAGTTACATTTCACCAGTGGGTGGTATAAAGGGCCCTTACAAACTTTCACATATAATACATCTAGTTACGCCCATGGACCACCTCATTGTAATGTGGTATAAAATGAACTGGACGGCATTATAATGTTACATAATATGAACTAGGGCACTGTAACTAGCACAATATGAATTACAGGCACTATAGTGTGGCATAATATGAACTGGAGCACTATTATGTGGCATAATATGATATGGGTCAATGTAATGTGGCACAATTTGAACTGGGGACGCTGTATGTCATAATGTGATCTAAGGGTACTGGGTGGGATGTATTAAAATACATCGCCGCCTGCCCGCACCTGCCCACCACGATGCCAGCGTATATGTACTAACATATGTGGCTGGCATCGCGGTGCGGTGACGGAGACCCCCTGCGATACCTGTACTGTGGTGTGCGGGGGGTCTCCGTCACCTCCCTGTCGCCTGCTTCTCCCCTCACGCGGGGACAGCTAAGCAGGCTGTCCCCGGTACCTCTTCCTCCCCCCTGCAGCCAGAAGGACGTCCGGATGCGTTGCTAGGTGGAGGAGGGGTTTACCTTCCAGGGTCCAGGAGGACCTTTCAAGAAGGTAATCCTAAGGGAGGGGGAGATCGGCTGGGTTTCAGCGGAGGCGGCAGGTGGCGATACCCTGCCCGACGATATCGGTGCTGTTAGCTGCCGCCATCCCAGATCTTCTCCTGCGGCTAGCAGGTCCGGGGCGGGTGGCGGGTGTAGCACTCCAAGTGAGCCTCGGGGATGTTGCCAGGCAATGCATCTCCTGTAGCCGAGCGTCGGGGCGTTGCTAGGCAATGTCCCCGAACTTCCGCTCGGCAGCGCTCCGAAGTGCGGCTGACGTCATCAGGGGCGGCAGTTTTGAATAAATAGCCGGCGTCTGCTGGGAACAGACGCCGGTTATAGCTTCTTGGACCCTGCCTCAGCTTCGTCCTAGTGGTGTTTTTGGTTCCCGTGGTTCCTCAGCTATTGCTCCAGAGTTCCAGCCTCAGCTTGAGATAAATTTGGAGTTTTTTCCCTGCATTATTCCCTCTGCCCTCTTGCCTCCTTCTATATCTATATCCTTCACTGGGTATCTGCACTGTGGGCTTGGTCCCTTGTAGTGCAAGGACTTGGGACAGAGGTTGTTTGCATTTTGGTTCCATCTTCTGTGCATTGTTGCATTTATCATTTACTTAGATACCATCTTCTGTGCATAGTAGCATTTATCATTATTCATATTTTATCCCTTGTGCATTGCTGCATTTATATTTACGTATTTACCACCACTGTGCATTGTTGCATATAGTTTCTTTAAGAGGGGTTCTCCGGCCTGCCCATTCCGGGGTTAGTTAGTCCTCCTCTTGCTGTCTGGTCATCTCCGTGGTTCCGTTGTTCCTCCTCAAGACCTGGTGGCATCGGGGTTGGAGCAGGCCTAACCAGCTCCTTCGAACATGGCTGTTATAGGCGAAGCCTAGTTCCAGCACTGACCCACGGATCATGGTTCAGAGGCAACAGAGTTAGGGGGCAGGTTGGTGGATCTCCCTCTGGGTCTAACAGGTGCGGCTGGGCTTTAGAAAATATGAAAATGCGGTAAAACGGGGGTTTTACCGCATTTTCAGTTTAATACATCTCGCCCACTGTCTGGTATAATGGGTACTGGCAGCCATACAAGGTGACATACTGTGAACTAGAGCACTACTATAGTTCAGAAAATGAACAAGGGCACTATTATGGGGCATAAAATGTAGTAGGACACTATTATGGGGCATAAAATGTAGTAGGACACTATTATGGGGCATAAAATGTAGTAGGACAGTATTATGGGGCATACAATGAACAGAGGTGTCTCTCTAGATGCAATGAATTAGGAACCCTTTTAAAATTCTGCTATGGGACCCACAAAGTTCTGGCTACGCCCATGCGTAAAGATCCTTGTTTTCAAACTCAGGTATATAAGTCCGCCCTCATTGTCCGTTGGATATTTACAGTGTTATTACGAGGGTTGAAACCATTCCTTTTATTGTAGAAGCTGATCTTACCAAGTCACATGACTAGGTCCCGTCGCCACTGTGCATTTCACTGATCTAGGCAGCATGCAATACTCCTGTCTGTGACGTCAATTTTCTAAGGTGGGAGTTCTATTGAAGATGGTGTGTTGCTACGGCAACCAATCAGATTCTATCTATTATCTTCTAAAATATGCTACATAAATAAGAAGTAGATTGTGATTGGTTGCCTATAGCAACATCCCATCTTAGTAAATAACCCCGAAAAGTCGGTTCATACACTACAAATATAGCCCTTTATGACTTATTATTGGTGCATGATAAACAGGTGTTTCAGAGAACATTTATGGATCTAATCATTACTAATAATGTTTTTGATCTTCCAAAACCCCCTTCAATTTTACTCCTGTTTTGCCACGTCCCCCTGTCCTTGTCTGAGTGCATCCAATATTCAGGAAATCAATTATTTCATTTAAAAGAAAATGTCAATTTCTGCTCACAGCGTCAAAATATCAATTAGAATGAGATAATTGTACCCGGCCATAATTGTTTTCTTAACCAGAGTTTAAGATTGGTGCAGCTGCTTCATAACACAACGTTGTAAAGATTTAGTGTTGTTTCGCATCTGTGACTCACATGCTCAGCCAAGCAAAGTAATCACTTGCAAGTGCAGAACAGAAGACGTGATAGTACACAAACACACACACACATAAGCGACAATTTGCTTTATTCAATCTGTCTCTTGATGGTACATTGTGATTGTACATACAGTACCATCATGGAAGAAGTAAAGTGTGGAAAGGGTCTGGCTGGACAAAAATCTGCTCCTTTTCTGGTTGGGACAAGTGCGTTGTACTCCATGAAAATGCATCAACATCAAAGAAAATGGGCAATCATTTTGGATGGATGGGAAGAAACCAGGGGAATGCAATTCAAGGCGTCAAGGTGTGCCAAGCCAACATCTGTCAAGAAAGGCCCAGATCTGAGCAGTTGATATCATTTGAAGATGCAAGCTTCTGCACTACCACCAGCACTACCATCCCGACCTGGAAAAATATGCTTGTGCAATACCATTGGCACTACCATACTGACCTGGAGAAATATACTTGTGTACTACAACCGGAACTACCATACTGACACGGAGAAACATGCTTGTGCACTACCACCAGCACTACAATCCTGACATGGAGAAACATGCTTGTGCACTACCATAGAACTACCACCCTGACATGAGAAACATACTTGTGCACTACCACCGGCACTATCATCCTGACATGAGAAACATTCTTGTACCCTACAATTGGCACTACCATCCTGAAATGAGAAACATGTTTGTACCCTACCACTGGCACTACCATTTTGTCATGGAGAAAGGTGCTTGTGCCTGAACAATGGCACTACCATCTTGTCATAGAGAAACATGCACACACATGCACATTTGGCCAAATGTAAGCACATGGGGTAAAAAAGAAAAATAATTTGCAATGCAAATTGCAGCTTCGTAATTACTTTAAATAACCTTTATTAAGGAACATGATTACCTGTTCGCCATGCATGTTTGCTACAGCAGGCACTATAGGCCTGTGTCACATGGATCTCTGTGAACAGGAGCAAAATGGTAATTTTTTCCCCATACAGCACATGTGCTAAAGTCCTTGAGGACTATTTGTAGAAAGGCCACTATATATATATACAATTATTACTGTTGTTATTATTATTATTATTATTATTATTATCATTATATTATTAAATGCAGCTGCGGGATTGGCTATATAGTGCATATAAACATACATGTACAGTATGTAATATATGCGCCGGCTGGTTCCACAAAGGGATCCAGAAATCAGCATAAGGTTTTGAACACACTCCTAAGCCCACCCTCAGACTCCTGTGAAACTAGCCAATGGAAGTCTAGGGGCGGGCTTAAAAGGAGCATGTAAAGCCTTATGCTTCACACGCACATATATATTACATACAGGACAAGTTGCATGTTTATATGTGCTAAGCGGTTCCTCGATGCCTGCATTGTATAGTCAGCGCGGAAGCCCAGGGGCAGCAGTTGCTGCTGATTGAATGTGAATATATGCAGCTTTACGTATTTCAATACTCAGATGGAGCCTGGCCATTTCGGGGTGGGAACCGCGTGGTGACAACGCGAGCACAGAGAACCACCCTGACATGTGGGCGTGTCATGGGCTTGTATGTACAGTATAGCTCTGTGCGATTCTAATTTGTGCATGGGAAGCCTGTGATCTGGCGGCTAGTATAAAATCAATGGGCAGCATGGATTCCATATGCAGATGCACATAACCCTGCATTAGCCCTAAGGCACCCAAGTGTAACTCTCTGCACGTTACATCTGCCCCACCTACATTGCACAAGGAGTTTGCTTCTGCAAACCAACCTGAATCACCCCATAGGCTAGTTTGGCACCTACAGTACCAGGCAGCTTTATTTTGCACAGCAATTTAAAATGAAGATACTGTATAATGGTGACAGCGCCGCAACATGATTTTGCCAAGAAGCCAAACTGCACCTCATGGCTAGATTTAATGCTTTTCAGCGCCATGCTGAACAGGCGCTGTCTCCCTCCCTGCACTGCTAGAGCTGCCTCAGCGCTCACTGTCACTGCCTCCTGCACGCCGCTCGCAGCACCTCCTCCTGCGACCTGCCCCCTCTTCCTCACGGACATTTGCGCTGAGGCATGTAGCGCTGTCTGTGAATGCCTGGATGACATGTCATGTCCGGATCCGCCCCCTACCTATTGCTCCCTGCGCCTGTCAGCTGTCAAACAAATGACGAACAGGCAGCAGTGCCGCCCTTCCTTCCCTCTTCTCAGTGTGCTGTGCCAGTGCCACTGCCAGTCCTCCACACTCCGCCCCCTCTATCTCCTCCCATCTTCTTCCATCTCCTCCTTTTCTCTCCTCCTTTCCTCCTCAGTCATGAGAGGGGTATAATGGCATCCTCAGCATCCTGACTACGCAGATAGAAGAGGAGGGACTGCACAAGAGTTAAACAGCAAAAGAACAGTGAGTCTTTTATTATACATGTTTATAACAATTTTTTAAATAATTTTATATTTTTTTTTATATTAATTTAGACACTTTTTAAATAATGGGCTGGGTTATGTGCCTAAAGGTGGCCATACACGCTGCGATAGCAGTGTGCGATGCGATGTGCGCTCCGGCGGGCATCGCACAGTACAAAAAGTGCTGCACATACTTTTTGTTCGCATCGCACACACAGTGCATGCATGCCGTGCGATGCAATCTAGCCCATAACGTATGCGATTCTCGCAGCGTGTATGGGCACCTTTAGTGCCTGCAGAATTTTGCGGACACAGCACTGAGATGGTGTATGCATACATGTACATGAGATCCTCCATAGGATCGCACGTTGCATACGCTCCCACAATCGGGCTGCAGCTTGTTGCAATGGCAATGTGAAAAGGCGCAACATTTATGGTTTGCAGGAGGGCGCCAGACACCCTAGCACCGGCCCTAGCTATTGTATGTCTAAATGGGGCCCAATCGGTGCAGTCTAGTTTGTTTCCATGGTTACAAATATGCAGCTACATCTGTATACTAAACAAATGTACTAATTTGACATGCGTGTAGAGATATACAGTGTAATAACCCTTTTACACCAAAACTCTGAGTCGCACCCGGGTTTTTGGACCTGACTTCAACCCAGGTGCGACCGAATGTTTGACCCCTTTTACACCAGCCTCCCCACCTGGTATAATGCCGGGCAAGTGACATCAGCAGAGACTGCTCATGAACCGGCGCATGGAGATGACGCCAGCCAGGACTTCTGTGATGCCCCTCCCCCCCGATAAGCTGGGGGCAAGCCTAGCCCCCAGCCTCCATCCTTGAGGTAAATGTATGCTACCCTGCCCAACCTCCGGACTGACCGCAGGAAGCTGCGGTCGGGAGGTATGGACTCCCCCATTGGTGTAAACGGTTCCCGAGTCAGATCACCCGGGTTACCTGTTTACACCGCTCGTGAACCCGGGTCTCACCCGTGTTCAATCCTGAACATTTCCTGGGTTCGATTGCCAGGTAACAGGAACTTTTTTTTTTAGCCCATTTACACAAAGCACTGACCCAGGTTATTGCTTGGGGTGAAAAGGGCTATAGTCAGTTTTTACAATGTATTCTACAGCGTAGTATACTACAACCACAAGACTAGAGCAATGTCTTCTCTGGGGGATTGGTGGAATCTTTCAGCAGGATCATTGCAAGACATCACACAGAGTGACTGAGGAAGGAAATGTCCTTTATTGTATCAGACTAATGAGATCTTCCAGTCACTTTGTAGCCACTACACTGGGCAATAAATCACTCCTAGCAAATTCCACCGCTCACTATTATCTGTTTGATCTCAAGTACAAATGAAAATGTGGATATTAATGATACAATAGTTACTGTTCCCCAACATTCTGAGCGCTGACATGTTCTATGTCTTCAACTGTGTAGGACGTCAAAGATATTCAGAGATTTGGGTACAATTTAAAGAGACCAAACAAAATGTTGACACCATATGGTCAACATAGTGAAAAGGCTTTCTTTTTGACCATTTTTTTTATACGATAGCAATTATATGTTACTATGTAATATGGTTTATTTAATTATTTACTCAATAAAATATTGAAAAAATAAGCTAACTCTACCAACATAACAGAAATTTGATGTAAAAACTTAATTTTTTACAGATGTAGAACCGGATCAGTATACCCCTACTCTGTGATGCCGGAACTCCTGCTCCTCAAACTATATACCTCTCAGTCTGTGGCTTCCTGCTGCCTCAGTTCTAATCTGTACCGCAACATACATCCCAACTGCCCCGATTTTCACGGGACAGTTCCTTTTTTTGGGGGGGGGAGCTGTGGGGGGGCTGTACCACCCATGGGAAGCAGTGTTCTCATAGCAAAGCAGCAGGTAAAATACCTCAATGGACCTTCATGCACCTGAAGATTTTTGAAATATGACAATTGGCAGTGGCAGATTCGTGGGGGGGGGGGTAGACGCCCGGACACGTGCCCCCCTGTCATTTAACTTTGTAGCTAAGGACCAGGGCTTTCCAACGAGCCCAGCCCCGTGTCTCTAGCCCCCCCGGGAACCGGAGATATCGCCTGGCAAAGCTGTACCGTTTTTTCCCCATAGGATAATATGGGACTCGTCAATTCCGACCCCCACCCTGTTCCGACGGCTGCCAGTTCCCCCCCTGGCATCACAGAAGATTGTGGTTGATCTTATTCAACTGGGCCTTCAATATGATACCAGGCTGGTCCATATCGGTCAATCGGTTCCAGAGATATTGCTTGTAAACCGATTTTTCATTTTTGAAATGTAATTTCATGGCTGTTTATGTACTTTGAGGGCAGATTACTCTGGAACCAAATGTTCCAGTTTCACTGGACCAAAATCATTCAAAGCCCATTCAAAAGTTCTTCAATATGATACTTGTCTCATGTAAATGGGTCAGTTGGTTCCGAAGATATAGCCGGTTAAATGAGATAACTGGTTAAAGGGGGGGAGGGGTGGTTTACTCTACCCCTCACACCAGAAAATGCAGGGACTAGGCTGGTGTAAAAGGGGCCAACCTGGGAATGCATTTTCTGGTGTGAAAAGGGTATTATTTCAAATAGCGGGGACCTGCAGTGCTCTGAATACAGCCAGGCTCTGCCAATGTCAGTGGCTATCACTTCTGCCTGGCGGCGGCTGACCCCCATTTACCGCGAGCATGTATTCCCCCTTGGCAATGAGCATGTAATCCCACATGGCAACGAGCATGGGACCTCTGGCAATGAGCATGGAACCCTTGGCAATGAGCATGTAGATAAGCAGCACTTATGTAGCATAATTTTTAATAGGCATTATGGTGTTTGGCATAATACATAATGGACATAATGGCGTGTAACTTAACGTGTAATGGATATTATGGTGTAAATGTCTAATGCGCGCCTTTGGTGGACAATGTCCCTGTTTATGAAGCGTATTGTGAATTTTGGCTTAATCTGTGTGGCATTATGTGAATTCTGGCTCAATCTGTGTGGCATTATGTGAGTTTTGGCTCAATCCGTGTGTTATTATGTGAATTTTTGCTAAATCCGTGTGGCATTATGTGAATTTTGGCTCAATCAGTGTGGCATTATGTGAATTTTGGCTCAATCCGTGTGGCATTATGTGAATTTTGGCTCAATCTGTGTGTTATTATGTAAATTTTGGCTCAATCCGTGTGGCATTATGTGAATTTTGACACAATCCATGTGGCATTATGTTAATTTTGGCTCATTCCATTTGGCATCATGTGTAAGGGGCAAGTATAATGGGGTCTAGTATTTTGTTGCATAATGTGTAGAAGTTGTATATGGCAGGGACGTGCAGTCAGGGGAGGCAGGGGAGGCAGTGCCTCCCCTGTCATTAATGATTAACCATAATTAAAATAATACAAAGAAAATACTTATGACACATATTATGTGTCATAAGTATATGCTTTATATTATAACCATTTTTACCCCTTTAAAAAAATATACAGTATGTATTGGTCTAGGAGGCACCAAGTGCGGTGCCTCCCGCTAACAATGTAAATGTCCAGAATCAGGGGGCGGGCAGTGGGCGAAGTCGAGCACTGGGCTGTAAAAGCCCATTCAAAAAGGCTATAGAAACGGCACCTGTGGAAGTGCCTCAGTGACAGGGACGTGCTTTCTGCCTATATGAAAGTACGCCTCTGTCACTGAGGCAGATGTGATTGGGCAAGCACATCTGCCTCAGTGACAGGGGCGTGCATTCATAACGGAGAAAGCACGTCCCTGACTGTAACTGAGGCACTTCCAGATGAGTATCTTCAGGCGGCGTTCAAAGGCTGCTTAACTGCCTTTTGACGACTGCTCCTCGCCGCCTGCTGTCTACTCGCCGCCCGCTCCTTGTCACCGCCGCCGGCTCAAGCGGCTCTGACTGTGTGGATTGCACACAGTGGGGGGTGACAGCAGGGAAGTTGGGTGGCTTACCTAAAGCCGCCGATGGGTGCCAGATGCCGGCTAGGCGCCGCAGCAACTAACCCAGCGTCACTAGTCCTGGCCCCAAAGGCAATCCCCTGCACCCTCTGAAAATGTTTTAACTTCTAATCCTTACTGCCGCCGACGCTTCCCCTCAGCTTCCGCAGTGAAGGGAGGAGCAAGGCTGGAGGTGCGCTTTCCCTGCACTGCTTACGCTGCTTGGTCTGTGACCTGTAGCTGCTGCTGTGACAGGTCAGGCTGTCAGCAAAAAGAGTGGGTCCACACAAACAGGCACAGGCTGCGCAGCAGTGCGCACTCTGAAGTGGCTTTAAACACCCCCCCCCCCCCCCCCCCCCCCGGCTCCTGTAATGTGTGGCTTTAACCCCCCCCCCCGCTGTGTGGCATTAAAGCGCGCCCCCCCCCCTGCTCCCGTACTGTGTAGCTTTAAACCCACTCCCCAGCTCCCGTACTGTGTGATGCCCCGGCAGCATTATCCTACAAACCCCCGGCTCTAATACTGTGATGACTGAGCCACTCCCCCCCCCCCCCCCAATGTCCGGCTCCCATACTTTGTGCCCCAGCAGCTGCTTCACCCACCAACCCCTGACTAATGTACCCTGATGCCTTGGCCGCCGACCACCCCTGCTGCTCCATCTCCACCCAGGCAGTGACTTCACATGGATTGTACAGCACCTAATGCCGGCCGTGCTGCTGCACTTCCCTCCTGATACCCGCAGGCACAGACTGGAGGTAAGTTGTCACTTCCCTGCACTGTCGTTGTTCTTTTCCTTCATGCCTTCTCCCCCCCCCCCCACCCCCCCCCCACCCCACACCACCCCACACCTCCCTGACCACAGTATGCACTCCAACTACATTCCTTACAACCCCTGCATTATTTATTTTGCCAGCCACGCAAACCCACACCCCCTCCAGTGACTCCCTGTACTGGACATTGGTAGCTCTGTCAACATAGTGTCACCGTGTATTGTATACCCCGATAGCCAGTCCAATACCCCCATCCCCCTAGTGTGATCCCCTGTAGCCAGCATCCAGCCACTCCATGTAATGTGCACCCCCATAGTGAGTCCAATACCCCCGTGGAGGAGCCAGCGCTGACGGGGTCTGCGGAGAGTGCTGGGTCCACATTGCTTCTGCACTGACAGGCAGAAGCTGTTTTGCCTGTCTCTGCTGCTTATGCAGGTGGCAGCTCCTATACCAGCCTGTCAGCGCAGAAGCAACCAGGACCCAGCGTTCCTCACAGAGTCCGTCGGTGCTGACCCCACCAAGACAGTGCCTCACTGACCAGTAACCTCACCGCACGTCACTGGTATATGGTGTTGTACACTACACTCAAGGACATGCCCCCTGTAGAGTGGCCACACCCCCTTTTCCCGAGCGCGCCTTCGGCGCGCGCACAACTACATCCTTCACTTTTGTCACCATGGTGGGCCTGCGTACTTTAAATGCCAGGGCCTATTTTTAATCCCATTACCACCCTCTCTCTGCCGCTCTCTTAGCATGTACACTGGCACCACTAACACCGCCCCTCCCCCACCTAAACCCTCTTTTATCATGGTGCCCCCCCCTGTCATTTTATCCTGGATCCGCCCCTGACAGTTGGTGATATACAGTGTACCTGCCCGGTGATCTGGAAAACAAGACATGTGTGGGGTCCTGAAGACCAAGCTTGAGAACCACTGCCTAAACCAAACACCTAACCCAAGTCCTAAAAAGCCCTAAAAGGGGCAGACATGATGGACCAAATGGTTCTTCTGATCTGCTGTCAAATTCTATGTTTCTACGTAACACGTCACTCGTTTGCTTAAATACCCTGTGCTGCTGGTGGATTCTGCTTCTTCCACTATATAACTTTCAGTCTGTGGTTTTCTCCATCATGTCACTGTCCATAACGTGTGATTAAATAAGAGAATGGAATTGGACCACATTTGTTTTTTGTTTGAGTTTCCAGCTCAAGCTAAAAAGTTATTATCCAAAAAATTATAAATGCGTCAAATGTATTTCTTTATGCAGCATTATTTACTTTATTGTTATGGTTTCCACTGACTTTGTATTACAAAAAGGAGAACGGAATATTTGTGAGACTGAAGCTGGGTATATTCTATCTATTTTTTTTTGTACATTCGTAGGCCAATCAGCTGATAATGCCCAATGATTGGATAACGTGTATGCAGGAGCGTTGGAGTGTTTGTAGTCAATAAACAGCTCAAAAGCTCCTGCAATGCTCAGATCGGGGACACGCCACAGTGTGTGATGTACGTACTATATCATTCCTGCCATCCCTATATTATTCTAAAAAAGTGGTCGGGGTAAATTACCCCAAATGAGGTAAAAATAAAAATTCCTGGGGGTAATGGATGGTCACGCTGTCGAAACACAGCCAGGCATGCACAGGGCCGTAACTGGTGGTGCTGAAAGCTGCTGCTGCATTAGCAGAAGCAGCAGCCTGTCCAGCCTGCCGCTGCATACCTGGAGCCTCCAGGTGCCTCCTTCAGTCCTCCAGTGCGTATTTTACCCCTTTTTAAAACCCAGGGACTTTTTATTGTATTGATGCCTGGGAGATTGACATGCGCGCCCTTTAATTAATATGTATCAAGGGGGTAACGTCGTGTATCTAAATATATTTTGGGGTAAAAGGTAAAAAAGTTCCCTGACTACTGTTCGTAAGATAAATAGAACAGGGGTCAGTGTGTACAGGTGCCCCCCATGGTCCCATAGTCATTCATACGGATCAGTACCTGTCAGTTGGGCCCTTATTCTTGTTGACTCGGACGGATGCGTATTTTCGGACGGCCTCCGAGTGTTCTTGGCCCCGCCTACCGTACGGATCGCTCACACCGTCCGAATGCGGTAAGACGCCGAGAGAACGGACCGCGAGTGGATGTTTCATGTGAACAACTCCCCCATCTGTGGGAACCTCCCCCATCCTCGGATGCTCCAGACCACTCGGACATTTCTCCGTATGAAAGCAGGTATATGGGCAGGCAGCTGGCATCTAGCTATGTCAGCTGTCTGCCCCCCACATGTACATCACAGCCGGATTACCATACCTACGCCCAGCGTTTTCATGGGAACGCCCATGAAACACGGGGCGTACGCATATGGTAATGAGCCCAAACAGCCCTTCACGACCCTCTCCACCCCCTGCTCGGATCGTTCCGACCGATCGTTTTCTGTACGGAATTCGGACGTGCGCGGCGTTCGCACATGCGCAGAAACGTCTCTGCACATGAGCAAACACAATACATCGGCCGTCCGTCCGAACACGCAGCCGCCCGACTCAATCAGAATAAGGGCCTTAGTGAGAACATAACGGTACTTGTTTCCTAGCACGGCCACAATCGCGGGCATCGTGTGTCATTTTTAGTGGTATACGACGCGACCGACGCGATGCCCCCGATTTTCCCATTGAAATGCATTGAAAATAGTCAAAATCGCGTCGGTCGCGTCGTATGCGGCTAAAAAAGCCTTAAATGGTCCAGACGCGATGCCCACGATTTCCCCATAGGAAACAATGTTAAATGGCTCAATGTACCCGCGATGCCCCCGATTTCTCATAGGGAACAATGTTAAATACCTCAATTTCACCAAATCATCATAGGGAACAATGGTAAATGGGCCAGAAAGCCCCAAAAACACCCCAGAACAGTGAAATGTCCCCCCAAAAGTACTTTACGCCACCCCACGATCAACGCGAACCCGAAGCGTGGCGAGCGCAGCGAGCCCGCGAGGGGCGGCGGTACGCGTCCTCCGACCTTTTCATACCCCCACTATCCATGTCGGCGTGGAGTTGAGAATAGAATAGTGTGGCGAGCGTAGCGAGCCACCGAGCCCGAAGCGTGGCGAGCGCAGCGAGCCCCGCGAGGGGACGCGTATACCTTCACAGGTAAACGCGTCCCTTCACGGGCTTCACAGGTATCCGCGTCCCCTCGCGGGGCTCGCTGCGCTCGCCACGCTTCGGGCACGGTGGCTCGCTGCGCTCGCCACACTATTCTATTCTCAACTCCACGCCGACGTGGATAGTGGGGGTATGAAAAGGTCGGAGGACGCGTACCGCCGCCCCTCGCAGGCTCGCTGCGCTCGCCACGCTTCGGGTTTGCGTTGATCGTGGGGTGGCGTAAAATACTTTTGGGGGGACATTTCACTGTTCAGGGGTGTTTTGGGGGGTTTATATCCCATTTAACATTGTTCCCTATGATGATTTGGGTATATTGACCCATTTAACATTGTTTCCTATGGGAAATCGGGGGCATCGCGGCTAAATTGAGGCATTTAACATTGTTCCCTATGGGGAAATCGCGGGCATCGCGTCGCGACCATCGCACCCGATTTTTTAGTGCTCGCGATGGCCGCGATGCCCCCGATTTTTCCTCACGATGCCCACGATCATGATCGTTGTGGCCGTGCTAGGAAACAAGTACCAACATAACATCTAGCTGGCTTCACATTGCATCCACTGTCCATGGTACTGACATAGACACATGTTATAACAGTCTTATAATAGGGACAATCACAGAGCATCTATCTATAATAACCACCCAGAACTGAGAACTGCTCTGCTCCTGATATATTACATTCACATTAGACCAATCTGGTGCGGGTCAAAGAGTCAAATCAATGAAGGTCGACACAAGCATTAGGTCGACAATGGGAACATCGACAGTCAAACGTTCACCGTGTTCTTCACATTCTTTTTGGAGCAGACTCGTACCGACAGGCGGTATTTCATAACCTACCATCCCCTATGGCATGCTGGGGGGAATATAATAGTGTGCTGAGCACACTTCGACGGTGTCCATGTCGTCTAAAACTATCGACCTTCCCATTGTTGACCTAATGCTTGTCAACCTCCTGACCCTGTCAACCTTAGCCATGTCAACCTATTTCAGGTGCCGACCTAAGGCCCGTCGCCCTTCAGTGAGTAAACCCTGTGACCAATACCTGAATGGTTTATCTGCAGTGGCACCAGTTTGCTCCCATAGTCCACAGTTGTAGGTTAACTGGTTTGGACAAAAATGACGGCAGTGTGTCGTAAAATAAAGTAACCGAATGAATGAATAAGATAAATATATAAGACAGCAAGATGGGGGTCCAAGCAGATTTTTTACATGGAAGAAATATTAAAGCCCCTCAGTATTACACTGAGCTGTGGGCCAGGGTTGCCGACTTTTAAAGTCTCCTCTTCAGTAGAAGCCCAGAGAGGAAACTGTCAGCAGCACTTCAGGGGGTGGTGCCTGATATAGATGTCATCAAGCCCCGCCCCCAGTACTGCAGATCCCGCAATTTGTGGGTCTTTGTGGAGGGGGTGGGGCTAAATGATGCAATTTGCATCTTTAGCCCTACTTCCTCCCCCGAATATCACAGGAAATTACCGCTGCTATCTGGGAGGGTTGCCCACCTTGCCAGGGGGCCAGGAGGGGGACCTGATTTTTGGGAGCCTCCCTGCCATCCTGGGAGGATAGGCAACACTCCTATGGGCCCCACTCATAAACTATCTCCTTGAGAATAAACTACTGTATGACATAATTCCCCGCTCCTGATTTGCACATGCTATACCTATTTACTATCATATAATTACATCATGTTACTATGGCTCTGAGGCTTCTGAGCAGGACTTGGCTGATCTACTGTACTCACGCCCAGTTCCTGCAGAGTTCTCCCAAGTCCTAACTATACTGCGATGCCTCCCACAGGACAGGGTCATCCTATGTGCCCCCCTGCGGTGCAGCACCCTCAGCCCCACCGAGCAGGAAATGTTTGGCAGATGTGCTGCCTGCGCTATTGGCACATTGCAGTTCCGAGCACATGCTATGGGAGAACATGATGTACAGTGTAGAAAATCAGCAATCTGTACCTAGATTTGTCCTTCTTACATGAGCTTCAATGAACATCACCAGCTAAATGGTTGAAGCCGAGCTTGACGGGAAGCACTAATAATACGTTGACCTCTCTCTGATGCACGGAATGAAGAAAGAAATTAACAATGTATGCTAAATAAAGAAGGTATGTAAGGCACTGCAGGGGGATATATCCAGTCTTGGAGAGAGATAAAGTGGAGATGTTGCAGAAGCAGCCAATCAGTGCTTACCATTGCACCAGTGCACCATGACTTACCTAGCTGCGGCATCTCCCTTGTTCCTCCACGTCTCCTCGGGAGTGCACACTGCACAGTGCAGCCTGCAGAGCGCCGAGCCCCTCTGTGTCCTAGGCTCGGCGCTCTGCTGGCTGCACTGTGTATTAAGTGTGCCTGGCTGGGGGGCCACCAAGGGGGGGGGGCGGTGTGCGGGGTGGCCCTGTGCCGCTGTCGCTGTGGGCAGCTGCCAGGGCCCCTCCAGAGGCCGGTGCCTGTGACAGCTGTACCCACTGCACCCCCCTGTCGGCGGCCCTTACTGCTGCAGTGCTGTTGCTCAGCACACAGAGCTGACAGCCCACACACAGCAGTCAGCGCTGTGTGCTGAGCGAGCTGACAGCACCAGTGTTCTCCGGTGGCGGTGGAGAACACTGGAGACCAGCGAGATCGATGGACACTGTCCATCAATCTCGGACAGCGACGCGCAGAGACTCGGCATTGCTGTCACTATACCCACTACACACACACACACACACACCGATGTAGGGGCATTTTCTAAGTGACTTTACCAAACTAAGCAAAGTCGCTTAGAAAATGCCTTAATATTGGCACATGTGTAAACCCCACAATTTCCTGACATTATCTCTCTCCAAGACTTGATACTTTCCCCTGAGTGTTTTTAAGGTGGAGTTTTAAAGGAGAACTTAGCTTAAAAAAAATGCAAATACCAAAACTTCACTGAGACTTCTCGCTGATATCATCACAAAAATCAAGCCACGTCCCACAATTAGCTAATGGGATGGTGCTGATATGGGTAATGATGCAAAGGAGAGCTTGTCAGTTGCGGTGACCTCATTGGTCACACCCTTGTGGGACTGCAGCTGTCTGTGTGGTGGACACTTTCTCTAATCTAGTTCCCCAGAACTAAGTGGCCTCTGGATTTATACTATACCACTATTACCTGCCCGATCCAGTGTCCAGGAACCATACCATAACTAAAGTATAGCATATTTCATCATTCACCAAAGGGATAAGGCAGATAGAAGCCTGCAAAGAGTCCACTAAATAGAAACACATTCCAGTATTTAACACAGCAATAAACAGGCTCTGATGTACAAATTACCAGGACTGCATATTTGCTTTTCAAACCATACAATTTATTTAGTATTTCATAACTAAACAGAACCAAGACAATGAAGACAATGCAGCAATCAGTAGTAGTGTTACTACTACTAAAGATGTTGATACTTCTACTATTATTACTACTCCATACGGTAGTACTGCTGTTGCTGCTACTACTTATGCTACTACTACAACTGCTTCTTCTACAAATATTGCTACTGCCTATTGAATTATGTTGTTGTTAACTCATGCCATTACTTAACACTTATGCCTAGAAATAAATGACACAAACACCTTATCTAAAAATAAGGACACGGACACCAACTGCGTAAGGTTAAAAAGGTCATAGTTGTTTATTTAAGTGGTATGACCCCTATTTGTATAAGGGATGGCAAAGAAAGCGCTTGAGACCAGCACCAATCCCGGGTGTTGCCATGGTAGCGACCTTAGCGCCCCCAATGGCCACACCCCTTCTTGTGGGTACAGCCTGCGCTGTGACGGACATACTGCCCCCTTCTATTGCATGACGTGGCCTTCCATGAAGGACCAACGCCCCCAGCCAGAGCATGGGGACTCGCCCGCCTTCTTGGCAAAGGGGGGGCAATACCGCACAGAGACCACCTGACACCCCACCTGCTTGTTGGTCGAAAGCGCCTTCTCGCCACTGCCTGTGTTACAAAGACCCCGCAGGGTCACCACGCGTAACCAGGCCCCGCCATCCTAAACAAATAACAACCTACGCTAAACTAACCTAAACTAAGGAAAATATCCTCCAAAAACACTGCCATGCCTGAGTCAGAAAGATGTACACCATCCGGTCTGTACAATCCCACAGATTCTTTAACGACAGCAGGATGTCTAACCGCCGTGCCGCCCCGAGCCACAACATGCCTAGACACCGCATGGTTGAACTCCCTCCTGGCCCTCTCGATTGCTGTCACATTCCGGCAACCCCGCCAGTTAATGCGGGGAACTATGTCGGACCACACAATCCTCACCCCGGGCCAGAGGTCCGCCAGACGCACCAAGTCTGTCTTAATCCTGATAGTAAGCTCAATGCCCGTCCTCATGACCAGGTCATTGCCTCCTAAGTGAACCACCAGAACATCAGGGCGGCCCCATTTACGGGCTTTGGCGGATAACAGCTCCCATAGACTATCCCAATGGAGGCCCCTGACTCCAAACCATTGAACATCAAGTGCCCTCTCCAGAACAGGAGCACTGGAGGCTAGTGGGTGCCTAGCAGCCCAAAAAATAAAAGAGTGCCCTACAAACCAAACCCTACCCAGAGCCATATCGGAAGGGGGAGAAAACCTAGTGGTTAACATCACGATAGACTTTAAACACAACAAAATGCAGAAATACGGCCCAAGTGAAGGTGAAAAACTTAAAAAACCTTCTGTGAACTTTAGGGGACAGCCAATTAAATTAGTCCACAATGAAGGAAAAAGTAAAAAATTCCCTTCACACCGTCGATTCCGGAACGCTAGTCATTCCAGAACCGATTGTAAACAATCGTTTTTGAGCCGGCGCAACAGGCGCTTAAACTACAACTTATCTACCTTATCTAATCTTACCTAACTCTTGTAAGCGGAGGATTTCCATCTGCCAACTGCCTGAATGGCAGAAGGTGAAAGTCCTGCCACTGCTGCGCAAGTAGCAGCCCCAATTTGGAACAAATGCATTCCGAAATCACGCTCCCGCAGACCCAGTTCTACCAGGCATCGCCGAAACACAGCCGAAAACTGGAATCGGGTCAGCGGTAGCCCATCAACATGCGCCAAAAACTGTAAGGCGGCCTCCGGTCTGCGGGTGCTATATTCCTTAGCTAAGAAAACTGGACACACGGCCGCTTCAGCCTGTGCATTAAGGGTAACCCAGTGGCCCCTACCCATCTGATCTGTTTTGGACCGCTTAATCTTACATAGCACTTGTCCTTCACGGAATACTTCATCCTCCCCTAGAATGCCAGTGCGGGAGAGTTTGCTGGCTGCCACTAGCTCGCTGATGCGAAAAGCGCCATGAAACGCAAATGTAAATGCAACCTTCGTATTCGCTCTCAGCAACTGTAGCTAAACAACCCACCAGGACCCCCAGTCTATGGGTTTGCGTGAAACCGGGGGAACCGGACACACCCGTGCCCAACCCTTCATGGCTTTGGACAATACGAAAGACCTAGTGGGGTCGGGGTCGCCGCGTAAGCGCGAATAGAAAGCGATGCCTGCCAACGCCGCCGCCATAGCCGACTTTGACCTGCCCCGCCTATGGTGACCCCAAACAAAAGCGAGTAACCGGTCCTCAACCGACTTACCGCTAGCCTCGGGGGAGCCCTGAAATTCCACCCAGTCCCACCATGCGGCCCCATAAGTTCTACGAGTGGAAGGGGCCAAGGACAGTAGAGCCAGTTCCGTCATGCCGGCTCTATGATCTGCCACACAAAAGGGGGACAATTAAGCCCTAGGGGCGAAGACTCGGGGGCCAACTCGCGAAACCTCGCAAACTGAAACCTCGAAAGGGCATCTGCTATGTTGTTATCAACCCCCGGGACATGCCTGGCCCTGAACTGAATGTTATGCCGTAAGCAAAGCAGAACTAAATGCCTTAGCAGACGCAAAGCCTCGGGAGAAGCCGCCCTCTGATTATTAATAGCATGAACCACCCCCAGGTTATCACACCAGAACACTATGTTCTGGTTGGCTAGCTGTGAGCACCACAGCTCTGCAGAAACTATAATCGGGAAAAGCTCCAGAAGCAGCAGGTTGACCGTGAAACCACGATCAACCCACGACTGTGGCCACTTCGAGGCGCACCATTCCCCAAGATCCCGCCGCATCGGTGAACAGCTGTAGTTCGACATTAGAGGCGGGGTCGGAAGGCCAGATGAGCTCCCTATTAAACTGCGCGAGAAAAACTGACCAAACTAAAAGGTCTTCCCGCATCTCCCGACATAGTCTGACCGTGTGATGAGGGTGCCTCACCCCCGCCGTGGACCTCTCTAGCTTACGGTAAAACACCCTACCCATCGGGATAATGCGACAGGCAAATTAAAAGAGCCCAGTAATGATTGTATGAGCCGTAACCTGACCCTTTTCTTTTGCCTGCATTCACTAATGAGAGACTGCAGCTTGCATACCTTGTCCTCTGGGAGCCGGCAGCAACCTGCTGCCGTGTCTATCTCAATGCCCAGATAAGACAGAACCGTGGCAGGGCCCTCTTATCTGCGGCAATGGGGACCCCTAAAGTCGCCATGACTTCGATAGCGGATGCCAGGATGTTTGCACATGTGTCCTGCCCGCCTGGCCCCACAAAGAGAAAATCGTCCAAATAATGCGCCACGCCACTACAGCCTGTGACGTCTTGGATGCACCAGTGCAAAAAGGAACTGAATTTCTCAAAGTAAGAGCAGGAGACCGAGCACCCCATGGGCAAACACTTGTCAATAAATATACCCCCGTCTAGATGGAAACCCATGAACCTGAAAGACTCTGGGTGTAGGGGGAGGAGCCTGAAAGCCGATTCTATGTCCAATTTAGCCATAAGAGCCCCACCGCCAATCTCCCGGACCATGCCGAGAACCTCATCAAATAATTGGTAGTGGACGCTACAATATTGCTCGGGGATGGCGTCATTGATGGATGCCCCGTGGGGGTAAGACAAGTGCTGAATCAGTCTATATTTGCCCGGGGTTTTCTTTGGAACCACCCCCAGGGGGGAGAAACACATCCCGGGCAGCGGGTCAGTTTGAAAAGGCCCCGCCATCCGGCCAAGGCGGATTTCAGCTTGCACCTTGCATCTTACCACCTCGGGGAAATCCCTTGCTGACTTAAGATTCCTGTGGGACACCACCGAGACGGATTGGGGAATAGGCAGGCGAAAACCATTGGTGAAACTGAGGCCCAAAAATATAGCGTTGGCCCTGTTTGGGTAGCCGGAGAGCCGGCGTACCAACTCGGGGACAACTATGGGGGAAGGGACCTTACTTGCTGCTAGTGCTGGGCTCACTTTGCTCAGCGTGGCGACCTGGAGCCCGGCAGGACTTCCCGGGGTGGCCCGCCCTGCAATAACGGCACTCATGACGGAAACGGCACTTTGCGCCTCGGTCACATTTGCCGTCGTTGAATGCAAAGCACTTCCCTTTGCCGCCGGGCTTGGCCCCGGGTTTGCCCCCAGGAAAGGACTTCTTGGTGGTGGGATCTGTGGATGGCTAGCCCTTGCCAATAACCTCCAACCAAATCTCCACGTGCTTGCACCCCATAGGCATGATTTTGGACCCGTCGTGGTTAAGACAAAACTTTTCGTCGTAGTCACGCCAGGCGGTGCCCTTGTAGGAAATGAATGTCTTGTTAACTAAGTACAGGTAACGAAGGACATTAGCATGTTCCTCTGGCCTGGTGCTGAGGTAACACGAGGCAAAGACTAAGAACCCTTTGAGCCAGTTGTGGAAACTTTTGAAAGCGAGCTCCCCATTACCGGCTGCTTTCTTGGCCTTGTCTAAGTCTTTCTTCATGTCAGTGGTGAGGGAGAAAAGGTCTACAAACTTGCCCTTCCTAATCTTATCCCTATTCCCCTTGCGCAAACCGCGTGACACTGCTGTGTTGGAGCAATGAACCATGTCCCCTGTGGCGTTTCTTACCCGCAATCTTTTTGGCGGGCCACCATCTTTGCAAATTTACACAGGCGCTTGGGGGACCCTGACCCATCGCTGCTAGCAGATGAGTGACCAGAGGATGATTCACAACCAGAAGAATCAGTATGCTTATTATAGATCATCCTCCACCCCCACTCCATCCATCCACTGTGCGGCTGTAAACTTTAATTTTAGTGGGGGGGGAAGGCTATGAAGGTGGGTTGCTGCCAGCCCTCAGCAGCAGCACTTAGCTGCAGCATTACTCCTCCCGAGCCCTCTGTAGCAGCAGGCACCCCACATCCCCAAGCCCTCAGCCTCGGGAGCATCTTCACTCACCCCAAGTAATGCTGTCTGGGCGCCGACCTCCTCCAGGTGACGTCACGCTAGCAGCCAGTGAGTTCCTGCTGTGGAGTCCGATCACAGTCCACATGCTCCGTCCCGCCATGTATAGACGGCGCCGGCATTTGTAATATACAGCGCCGCAGCCCCTCTGGCAGCGGCAGCCACAGCACCAAGCACTGCTCAGGTGCTACCGCATGTGGGTGGGCTAGCGGGCGGCCGCCCGGAGAGCAGTTCTCACTTCAGCCTTGTGGCATTGACACGTGGCTGCCCCGGCCCCGCGAGCTGCTCCCCGGACTCCAGGAGCGACCACTTGGCTGCTGGACCGCAAGCGCCCATTGGCTAGCGGTCCAGCGTGAGACGTGAATGTTACTGCTGCACGTCTCTCTGCTGGACCTAGACCTGGACAGTGGGCTCCATAATTAGCAGGCAGGGGAGCGGGCAGGCGATGCGGGTGCTGGGTGGCCTGGAACAGGTTCCGGAACGCTGTTCCTGATGACGTCATTTTTAATTTGAGCTTCAGGAACGGCGTTCCGGCTGAAAAATAGCCCTGGTTATTATTATTATTACTACTGCTGCTGGTATTACTATTATTACTACTGCTGCTGCTGTTATTATTACTACTGCTACTACTGCTGCTGCTATGACTTCTATTACTGCTGATGTTATTACTACTACTACTGCTGCTATTACTAATACTGCTGCTGCTATTACTACTACTGCCACTGCTGCTGCTGTTATTATTACTACTGCTGCTGCTATTACTACTACTACTAGTGCTGCTGCTATTACTACTACTGCTATTACCACTACTGCTGCTGCTATTAATACTGCTGCTACTGCTGCTATTAATACTACTGCTGCTATTACTACTACTGTTGATGCTATTACTACTTCTACTGCTGCTACTGCTATTACTACTACTGCTGCTGCTGCTATTACTACTACTGCTGCTACTACTACTACTACTGCTGCTGCTGCTATTACTACTACTACTGCTATTACTACTACTGCTACGACTAATACTACTGCTGCTGCTATTACTACTACTACCGCTATTACTGCTACGACTAATACTGTACTACTGCTACTACTACCACTGTTCCTGCTATTACTTCTACTACGACTATTACTACTACTACTGCTGCTATTACTACTTTTGCTGCTGCTACTGCTGCTGCTACTACTGCTGCTATTACTGCTGCTGCTGCTATTCCTACTACTGCTGCTCTTACTACTATTACTACTACTACTGCTGCTGCTATTACTACTGCTACTGCTGCTGCTGCTACTACTGCTGCTGCTCTTACTACTACTACTACTACTACTACTACTACTACTACTACTGCTGCTGCTATTACTACTACTGTTGCTACTACTGCTGCTGCTACAATTACTGTTACTACTACTACTGCTACTGCTGCTGCTATTACTACTACTGTTGCTATTACTACTACTGCTGCTACTACTACTGCTGCTACTATTACTGTTACTACTACTACTACTACTGCTGCTGCTATTGCTACTACTGTTGCTATTACTACTACTACTACTACTGCTGCTGCTGCTACTACTACTGTTGCTATTACTACTACTGCTGCTGCTGCTACTACTACTACTACTATTGCTATTACTACTACTACTGCTGCTATTACTACTACTATTGCTATTACTACTATTACTGCTGCTGCTGCTACTACTATTACTATTTTACTACCACTATTTTCTTATGGAAGCATATTGGGAAAGACATGTAGTTCATAACGTAGATGGAGAAGACACTGGGTGATATATCCTTGACTTAGGGGTTTATTAAGAGCTGATCACTGTTGCACTAAATGTATAAAAAGTTTTTTTTTAAATGGAGTTCATTGTTTTGCCATTAATTTTGATCCTACAAACATACTACTAGACGTATAAGGATGCTTAAGATGTATACATACAGTTATTACCCTGACTAGTAACAGGCAGGCACCAGATCAAGCCCCTTTTATGGATGGGTGTGTACAGTCATTAGCCCGACGTCGGGATCCCGACTGGCCGACCCAGACAGCGTGGTGAGCGCAACTAAGCCCCTTTGGGGCTCGCTGCGCTCGCCCGTCGGGACCCGGCTGTCGGTGTTTTGACAGTCGGGATCCCGACGTCGGGTAAATGACTGTCAGGATCCCGACTGTCGGGACCCCGTCCGGCACCCTTATGGATAAACACATCTCTGAGACACACATCTCTGGTCTCCTCACTGGATTAGGGTTAAGCATAGTTTAAATGCAAATAGAAAATCCTACTGCCGACATGTCGACTGCTAACACTCAATAATAACACAGCAATATTGACACTATAGCAGTTGACATGTCAACAATTTGGTATATTTTGAGGATATTCTGAATGTCAGAACTAAAAACATGTTGACAAATATGCCGCACACAATAATGACCCTTTAAGGGTGAAATATAGGACCGATCAGACCTCCTATGTTAAGTAATTACTTATGTACCACCTTAGTAACTTCCTACAGTGTTCTCAGCAAATGACGTTCTCAGCATGTAATTGCTTATACAGAACATTTATTACATTTAACAAAACGCATTACTTTAATATTGCCTTGTTTAATTATATTCTATTGCTTTAAATTCCATACGGCATGGACTAACTAAAATTCAATTCAAATGTGAAAGCATTTAGCACTTAGGAGTATTATAATGGCCACGGTTAAATATAGGGGCAAGTATATAAGTGCAATGTGTAATTCTGCAGAACTATGCGAATGACCAAATGCACAACAACTACAAATCTCCTCAGGTAGACACTTAAAGATCTATATTTTCCAGTTCAACATATTTTAGGAACGTGTTAAGATTATGTAATAAACAACTTTAACGCCAAATGGATTGTTGATTAACTACATTTATTAAATCAATTTATGGCATGTCCACCACATTTAGAGAAAACGAAGATGATTACAGAAAGTACGTGGACCTACCTTGAGGACCTGGAAGACTTGAATTATACATACAAGAAACTGGGGCCCTCGTAGATTAATTGGTCTAGTATCTGGCCAAAAACTAGAGCAGGCAACATCGTGAAACAATGTAGCTTTTGCCAATAGCGGCAACATGAGTGATAATTATGGGATGCGGTCAATTTCCCAGCGGTCGGAATCCCGGCGGTCAAAATCCCGACGCCGGAATCCCGAACGACGAAATCCCTAAACGTTCTCCCTCCGTGTACATAAGTATTCACGGTCTTTGCCATGAAGCTCAAAATTGAGCTCCGATGCATCCTGTTTCCACTGATCATCCTTGAGATGTTCCTACAGCTTCATTGGAGTCCACCTGTGGTAAATTCAGTTGATTGGACATGATTTGGAAAGGCACACACCTGTCTATATAAGGTCCCACACTTGACAGTGGATGTTAGAGCACAAACCAAGCATGAAATCAAAGGAATTGTCTGTAGACATCCGAGACCGGATTGTCTCGAGGCACAAATCTGAGGAAGGGTACAGAAAAATATTTGCTGCTTTGAAGGTCCCAATGAGAGCACAGTGGCCTCCATCATCCGTAAATGGAAGAAGTTTGGAACCACCAGGACTCTTCTTAGAGCTGGCCGGCAAGCTAAGCTGTGCGATGGGGTTCTCCCCTAGTCAGGGAGGTGACCAAGATCCCGATAGTCACGCTATCAGAGCTACAGCATTCATCTGTGGAGAGAGGAGAACCTATCGGAACGACAACCATCTCTGCAGCAATCCACCAATCAGGCCTGTATGGTAGAGTGACCACGCTGAAGCCATTGGCAGCCTGCCTGGAGTATGCCAAAATTCTCCGAAGGAGTCTCAGACCATGAGAAAATCGATGAGACAAAAATTTTACTTTTTGGCATGAATGCGAGGCATCAAGTTTGGAGGAAACCAGGCACTGCTCATCACCAGACCAATACCATCCCTATAGTGAAGCATGGTGGTGGCAGCATCATGCTGTGGGGATATTTTTCAGTGGCAGGAACTGGGAGACTAGTCAGGATAGAGGGAAAGATGAATGCAGAAATGTACAGAGACATCCGGGATGAAAACCTGCTCTAAAGCGCTCTTGACCTTCATCTTTCAGCAGGACATCGACCCTAAGCACACAGGACAACTCTGTGAATATCCCTGAGTGGCCCAGTCAGAGCCAAGACTTGAATCCGATTGAACATCTCTGTAAAGATCTGAAAATGGCTGTGAATCGAGGCTAATCATCCAACCTGATGGAGTTTGAGAGGTGCTGCAAAGAGGAATGGACAAAACTGCCAAAGATAGGTGCGCCAAGCTTGTGGCATCATATTCAAGGCTGTAATTGCTGCCAAAGGAGCATCAACAAAGTATTGAGCAAAGGCTGTGAATATTATGTACATGTGATTTCTTAGTTTTTTATTTAAAGAAAATGTCAAAACAACTTTTTCATGTTAGAAATAAATTAATGATTTAACCACAGCGCAATACACATTCAGCCCAGGATGACACCAGAAATGCTTTCACCACAAGCTTAATAGGTACAATAGATAGGATTGTTTCTCCCGCCGCTGCCGCCAGCATAGTGACGTCAGCGCGTCAGGCACACACAGTGCGCGTCAACACGCTGTCTCACCTAGCCGCGATGCATGCTAAGGGAGACCTGCGTTGCCCAGGAGACAGAGAAACAGGAAGTACACAGAGTGCGATCACCGGCTTCTGACAGCACAGTGATCGCGCGCCAGGACACACTGCCGCGCCGTCATCCAAGGCAACGTTCGGCTACCAGGGTCTTAGACCAGGATGACCCCTGTGCATTCGCTATGGAAATGCCCCGCTATGCCATTTTTGTGGCAGAATCACAAAGGAAAAAGTTGTAGGCATCCGTGCCTGTAAAATATCAACTTGAATCCTCTGACCCAACACAGGTATAAGCAAATGTACATTAACATTTTCAAGTTCATGTGGATTACTGCACTTCAATCAATAAAAAACATCCCAATATGACAGAAATCTCAGTTCCCCTGGATCCACAACCTTGATAAATATACCTATTTCCCCGTTAGTAAATTATGTCTCTGGGCAGGGATTTTGCAGTCGGCACTAGATGGGGGGGGGGGGGGGGGGGAGCAGCGGGGACTTGAGCAGTATACAGTCGGATCTGCAGAGGTGCTTGCTAGGCTGCATCTGCTGGAGATAATGTTCCTGGCTGTTCCTTAGAAGTATCCCCTGATAATTACACCGCTGTGACTCTACTTCCTCTCCTGAATGTTTTCTACCTCTGTCGTTCATCAAACCACCAGCTGGAGGCTGAACTGAAATGTTAAATACCCACATGTACTTTCATCAGTAAATGAAACCTAAGATTCAAAGGAATATAAATGTAGAGACAGTGACCTGCTAATTGGATCAGGACTGGATCTGGGATGTTTTTTATCAGGTGTCCAACTTTTTTACTTTATGCACAAAAACTATTTATCAGCAGGCCTAATCTTGGTATTGCCTTTTCTTCGGCAATACCGTTACCGTGGACAAGGAAAACAGTAATGTAGCAGATCTGCAACAGATTAAGAAACATATGCAGCTTGTCATACTTTATTAAATATATACTATGTCCAAGTACAACTTTTTTCCACTGCAAAATGTATAATTGTACGTATAATTGACTGGCAAGCTTAGAGAATAATGTCAAATTGGCCTACTGGGGGTTGGAGTTCAGGAGACGCCCCCTCAATAAAAACGTTTTGGCGTCTTACTCTTGGCTTTCCCAAAATGAGTTTGTGGGTGTTGCGGGTGCACGTTGGAGAGCCTGATAATTAGAAGGGCCATACATTTTTATACAGATGTTGGTGGTCTTGTCAAGTGTTTGCATGCTGGGAGTTTAGCACCAAGTATGTTATACTGAAACCACTAAGAAAAACTTTCAGCGTAAATCTGACCATTAACTTTTATGGTGTATTATAAACCCACATATCAGACTCATGTGCTAGTAGAGAGGGATCTCCAGAGGTTCGTTTTTTAGAATGATTTCCAATACACAGCAGTGGGACAAGGTGTAATGGCATTCTGAATAGAATATTCGGAGATGCTTTATACCTCACAGTACCCCACACAATATCCAGTAACCTTACATTACCCGCACGTTACGCCAACTCTGTCATCATTAAATACACCCATCCTATGTCACATATCTGTACAGTATAGCCTTGTGTCGGACTGGGACACGATGGACTCACCAAAACAAAATGCAGTGATATAGGCACATGTTTAAGCTGTGCACTGCCGGCTATTACAGGAGGTGTGACCAGCCACCACATAGGGCGTGACCAACCACCACATAAGGTGTGGCCAGTCAACAAAGACAGCGTGGCTTGCCACCCGAGAAGATTAGCTAAACATTAAAGGGGACACACAGTAGCCTGCAGACAACATGAACACCATAGTTCATAGCGTTTGCCCCTATTAAAAATACTGTATATAGTAAATACTGATACAGGTAGAGTATCCCTTATCTGAAATGCTAAGGGACCATGAGTATTTTGGATAAGGGATATATGTGGATTTTGGAATATTTGTTTTTTTCACAATTACTGTACCTGGTCCCCCGGCAGTGCCCCGATGTCCACGGTGTCCCCAGGCATCCATGGTGGCCTTCAAAATCCTCTTCAGTGACATCTACGGTCCCAGGGGTGCATTGTGCGAGTGTGCAGTTGCGCCGGTGACATCACTGGTGCACCCGCACAATGCGTCTTTGGGACCGGGGATGTCACTGAAGAGGATTCCGATGGGCGCCGTGAACACCGGGGGATGAGGTAAGTATGAAAGCAGTGGGGAGGTGGAGGGGCGGAGTTTAGTCAGTTTTTAACTTAAATTTGTAAACAAACAATACAATGTGCAATTGCAATGCCAAGCGCCAATGACACTATCGATGGTGACCAGGTGAGTACAGGTGAGTGTCAAACCCTTTACAGATTTTATTACCCGTCTCTACACAAACAATATTAAAGGGCAACAAACTACACTACAATAATAAACATCGGATGCATTTCTACTACTGTGGTAAAAGACAAATATAGTAATGGCAACGTATACAGAATAAATGTGTAGAAATCTTGATTGCATCCCATTAATCTGAGTATCTGATTTCAGCTGCAGATCTTGCAAACCTCACAATTTATGGCAGTCTCTTCATTGTCAGTTAGGGTATGATCTAATAATGTAACAATTACAGTACAATCAGACAATATAATACAAAGCATGTTATAACCGGGGCCAATGCAATCATTCAGGGAAAACCTTGCTTAACATCTGGAAGGGAACCATTACATTTGTCACAATGATGAATAGACTTTGGCCTCCCCACTAAGGTAAAGGGAAAAGATTTTTTTTTTTCCGAAATTGCTGAATGATTTTCTTATACGCAGAGATTGGAGCACATTAATCTGTTTCTGGTGGACATGATTAAAGTCACGGATTCTTCCTGGGATAACACACAAGACCTCCAAGTATGTTCCATGCGGCAAACTCTAATGATACATGCCGGTACTTGGGGGATTCCATTTAATCAACTTTCAGTATAATCGCTTTACCCTTAAACCAATTAAGGAATCTAAGGCAGGATTCACCAAGTCTAGAGGTTTACAGAAAAATGGTACAAAAAATACAATTAGTGCTAAGGGGGACTGATGCACGAGGAATCGCACAACGTGAACTGTATACTTAAAGGAAAAGGACACCTAACAAAAACAGCCGCTGTGTGTATAGACACTGTTCCACTCTCACTGGGAGATATTTTAGAAACATATCCATTTATGCAGAAAATGATATAATAGTTGCTTGATTGCTGCTGCCATATTTCTGTGAAGATCCATACCTAGACGCCTATTCAGGATCCGAATTCCTCTGAACTTGGCCCCAGCGGTTGGGGTCAGTGCCAGATTAAGCCTTCGGGGGGGCCCGGGGTACTTTAGCCAGGGGGCCCACTTGCACTTGTCATTACTGGCCGCACACTACATGGGAGAATATTACACTGTCAAAACACAGAGTAAAGGCAGTATAAACTTGGTCAATGGGTAACTGCATATATATATATATCAAAAGGATGACCCCACGTGCGCCCTTAGAATGTTACAAGCCGCTACTCTATGACCCCCCCTGTTAGTGGGAGGTGGTGTTAGAAAATGGGAGAAATAGAGGTATAGAGAGCGCTTTCAACCACCGAATATAAATTCTAACAATTGTTAGGCAAAATACAAAACAGTACAAATCTTTATAAAACCAGTGTGCTTTTTATTGAATAATCTTTTCAGAGTCACATCTGGGAATGGTATCCTTTTCGGAAAAGCAAGTAACCCGACGCGTTTCGTCTTTAAAAAGACTTCATCAGGGGTTTAGTACATGATGATATAAAAACGCTAATACCCGCGTGTTTTTCTTCAGATATGCGTAAACAGTGTATACCTCCCTCGAAGGGGCTGAATTCAGAATCCGAAGCAATTTGGCAGCGTTTATACCAGCTGGTTTTGCTTCAATAATACGTAAGTTGTGATGACCTCCCTCACAAGGGTAAGGTTCAGATATCTAAAAAATTATTTCAAAATAAGCATACTGACGTAGGTTTTTCTTTAGGGGTCTAATGGCTGTGGTAGCTTTCACTTCAGGTAGATGATTACCAGGATAGTCTCTTTGTGAGGACAGAGTAATCACGGAGCGTCCACAATGATTTTTTAGGTCTTAAAAATGGTGGGCGGTATTCAAATAGATGTAGGAGGGACTAATGGGTTGTCCGCCTATTGGACACAGTGTTAGGCCCGGTCCAGTAATTCGGCCCCACAATATCTACTCCTCCGATGGTGAAAAATACACGAAGAGGCAGAACAGAAAGTCCAGTTTCTGGTCAGAACGTGAAGTGCAGACAGACCTTTGCAGCACTTCACGTTCTGACCAGAAACTGGACTTTCTGTTCTGCCTCTTCGTGTATTTTTCACCATCGGAGGAGTAGATATTGTGGGGCCGAATTACTGGACCGGGCCTAACACTGTGTCCAATAGGCGGACAACCCATTAGTCCCTCCTACATCTATTTGAATACCGCCCACCATTTTTAAGACCTAAAAAATCATTGTGGACGCTCCGTGATTACTCTGTCCTCACAAAGAGACTATCCTGGTAATCATCTACCTGAAGTGAAAGCTACCACAGCCATTAGACCCCTAAAGAAAAACCTACGTCAGTATGCTTATTTTGAAATAATTTTTTAGATATCTGAACCTTACCCTTGTGAGGGAGGTCATCACAACTTACGTATTATTGAAGCAAAACCAGCTGGTATAAACGCTGCCAAATTGCTTCGGATTCTGAATTCAGCCCCTTCGAGGGAGGTATACACTGTTTACGCATATCTGAAGAAAAACACGCGGGTATTAGCGTTTTTATATCATCATGTACTAAACCCCTGATGAAGTCTTTTTAAAGACGAAACGCGTCGGGTTACTTGCTTTTCCGAAAAGGATACCATTCCCAGATGTGACTCTGAAAAGATTATTCAATAAAAAGCACACTGGTTTTATAAAGATTTGTACTGTTTTGTATTTTGCCTAACAATTGTTAGAATTTATATTCGGTGGCTGAAAGCGCTCTCTATACCTCTATTTCTCCCATATATATATATATATATATATATATATATATATATACACACACACACACACACACACATAAATACAATGCCTTTGATTAAAAACCCTCCCATGACTAAGCTGCTGCTGCTGTTCTCCATGGGCATGTAATGAGCTCCATCAATTAGAGCTCAGCACAAACCTCAGTAGTCAGTGTGCCTTGGCTCCCGATGCTCAGCACCATTTATCATTGTCACATTGGCAGATAGGTGAAGCTGCAGCACTACCCCACTCCCATGCACAAAACCTTTAGCTAAAAAAACCTTTAGCTAAAAAAAAAATACATGCCAACCACAGGGGGCCCCTAGCTAGTGGGGGGCCCAGGGGCACTGACCCCTTGTGCCTCCATTATAATCCGGCCCTGGTTGGGGTTTACAGATGCGCATTTCTGCAGTTTCGGCTTTGGCGAGTTAAAGACTTGCCGAGTAGTTCATTGCAGGGAGGGAGGGACGGTGGCATGCAGGGGGCAGTAGCAGTGCCTCTATTAAAAACACTGGGCGTTCCCCTGTAGAAGCAGGCAAAAAGAGCCCACCCCGTCTTCACCGAACAGCGACGGAAACAAATGTCAGTATAGACTTATAGTATAGATGGTCAGCGACCATCAAATCATTTCTCTCCCCTTCAGGCGCATGCGCGTGGATGTGTTCGCATGGGGGATGCGGCATTACGCTATTTACAATCTACGAGTCCGGTCTTTCTGATATATGGCCACCTTAAAGGTCATCAGAAAGACCTGCTTACAATCATGATTGTGTCCAACTTTCACCATCAACTCCCCGGCAGTCCTTGGTGGTTTTTGGACACACAATGTGCTCACAATCCGTCATACAATCCATCTGCTGCATACAACCGGTCATCTCACATCCGGTTGTATGCACCTAAACTACCAGAAAACTGCCACTCAAATGACACCGGTTGTATGAGCCGTCAAATGACCGATTGCATGTGCTTTAAATGACATCCAATTGGCTCCATATCCACAACTGACCAACTGATGCAGGATGTCTGATCAGAGGACCAATCCCCCAACCCGTGGGACCGTGCATTGCACAATTGTGTGCACACGATGTGCACACACTCTGCATACAATCTGTCATACAACCAGTTGAGATTGTACAATATTGTTCTGGTGTACATGAAGTCAGATGCATTACTTTTTTGTACATTGATTGTTTTTTATGTTTTTTTCTTTTATTTTCCTTTTATTTCCAAGTTTTAGCTCTCTGAGGGGAAGTGGTATCAAACCTGGTAACCGGACTCATGATAGATTGACTGTAGATCACTGGTTCCCAACCCTGGTCCTCAAGTACCCCCAACAGTGCACGTTTTCCAGGTCACCCAGCAGGTGCACTCATTATTCAGTCACATTTTAAAAGGTGGAGCTAATTATTTTGCCTGTGATTCTGTGTGGAGACCTGGAAAACGTGCACTGTTGAGGGTACTTGAGGACCAGGGTTGGGAACCACTGCTCTAGTTCAACAGTCATAAGGTAGACCACTATTGGTCAACAGTCAAAAAGTTGACAGGGCCAAAAGGTTGACAGTCAAAAGGTCGGAGAGAACCCTGTAGAGGAACCCTGCAGGACACTTCATTGGGTGGGACTGAGATGATAGAACACTATGCTCTGCCCCTGTAATGGGCAGAATTCCATTTTCATTTTCAAGAAATCCAAAATGCAAGAATCAGATTTTAAATCCGAATTCTGAACCAATGTCTTTGAGGGTGGTGTGGTAAAACCGAAGCAGGATGAAACGAACTCTGCAAAACAAAACATGAGATTCTGCGCACAACTTGAGTCTGCGCAAATCCCTATTTATAATGCAATTTCATCATATTGTTCATTAAATCTCAATTTTAAAGTGTGGAAAAACATGCTGCCACTGTATAAGTACAGTACATATAGGATAAAAACAATAGGATAAAAACAAATCTAAAACATGCTCTAGTGGCTCTTTAGCTGATGTTGAACTACCAGTGCCAGCATGCCCTTATAAGCCATCCTGGGGCTTGAACAAAACATAACTGGATAGATAACCCAGAAGAGGATCTAATTACATAGCACTAGCACCCACACATACATACAACAAACTTCAGTAGAGTCGGTTCTGCGCATGCGCTTCGTGACACCTGTACAACTGCTTCCGCCAACCACCTCTACGCATGCGCCTCATGACTGACGGGACACCGGCTTCCGCCAACCACTTCAGCGCATCCATGCCAGCGAGATAGGAACTTCCGTTTCCGGTTACGGTGCAGATTCTGCAGAACGAAGCCGCTGCAGTCGCAGAAGAAAAATAGCCGGGCCGCATATTGTTATATAGATTATAGAGGCTGTCGCCATAGCCACCCGTGTGTCCGGGATGAGCACCGAGAAGAAGCCGCAGGTGGACTTGGGGCTGCTTGAGGAGGACGATGAGTTCGAGGAGTTCCCCACAGAGGGTGAGGAGGGAGGGAAGTCTGGGGGTGATGGGCCAGCGTGGGCCTACTGAGTCCTGTCAGGCCTTGTATCTGCTGCGCATGATGTCTCCTTATCATCTTACTCATTCAGTGCTGATGAACCACAAATACCAGCATGCTTTGTCAGTTCTCCCGGAACTTGTAGTTTCCCAAGAGGGGGAGAGCCAGAGGTATCTCAGGGTGTTTTGATGGGATAGCAGAGAGTGTTGTGGTGGTGAAGGGGTGCTTCTACCAGGGACCTTTCACACATGGTTGATGACCCAGGTCATCATGTTTGACGTTGGACCTGGGTCTTCTGGCTTCCAGTGGACACTTAAAGTTGATGTCATCTCTAAGAGCAAATGTTCCCGGATGAATTATTTTTTTTAGGCTTCAACTGACCCGGGTCACACCTTTCAGATAAAGGCAGCAATGTTGACCTATTGTGCAGGTCCTGGGATAAACCCCGATAGCAACCAGGGTCGCAGACCACTGACTCAATCTGGGTTGTACCTTCCAGACATACGACAGATGCAGACTGATGAGTGCGGCTTTGCAAAAAAAAAAAAAAAAAATATGCGTTTTATGTGGGGTACACACCAGAACGATTTGGCCCAAAATGAGCCAATTTAGATACAATCTTGACCGATTGTATGTAAATTGGGCAGGTTTTGGACCATTTCAGTGCATTTCCGATCCGATGCGTGGCCCCGCAAGTCGTTAGGTCGTTTCTCAGATCCTACTTGCTGCAGGTAGGATCTGAAAAACGACCATACAAGTGGGTCTGGGCCATAATCAGATCAGATGCATTTCATGAGCGGGTCATAGGCTCCACCACATCGTGAGCAGGTGGTACAATCGTCTTATGACCCGCTCACGATGTGCATCGTTCTGGTGTGTACCCAGCATTGGGGTTATGTGCGAGTGGTATAAATAGGACCCAGTAGCATACAGTATATGACTTGGTGCTGATGAGGATTTGTGGGCCACTAAAGAAAGACTTGACCTATAGCAGTTCTGTGTCTGGACCCATGTAGGTAGCTGGGTAAAAGTAATAAATGAGCATGGTGGGTGGCCAGCTAAAAATAACAGTTCTCCAGTCCTGGACATCTGCAAACATTGTTCAATTATTTTCATTAAAATTGAAAAAAAAAATTATATTGAGAGAAGTCCTGATTATCAGAATATCTCGGCTCACTTGGAAGATCCAACAAAAGTTTTCTAATTCTCACTGCCATATTTCCCTGACAATCTACCCCACATTACATGTAAGTGAATTGGCGCAAGACTTAAGGTGGCCATACACTACTCCGACTTTTCACAGCAGTTTATGGCCAACCAATCCCCCTTGAGCTGCCCGGGACCTTCCGTGGCTGCCGGATTGCATGTCATATATTCATGCGGTCCTTTTGCATTCAACTCTGTTCCCCGCTGCCAGGAGGGGGGTCCCTCCGATCCGGTGGGCACAGGACTGCACATTGGAACCGTATGTCAAACCCGTCCGACATGGCCACTTTTCACATGACTTCTCGGCCCAATCAGTCAGATTTGGGTGCAAATTTTCTAAATCTGAGTAGTGTATGGCCAACATTAGTATTTTTGTTACAGAAATGTATTTGAGCTTGGTAAAGACATGTCCAAACTGTGGCCCTCCAGCTGTTGTGAAACTACACATCCCAGCATGCCTTGCCATAGTTTTAGCATACCCTAGTAGTAAAACTGTGGCAAGGCATGATGGGACTTGTAGTTTCACAACAGCTGGAGGGCCATAGTTTGGATGTACCAGGCAAAACTTTCAATGTACATGAATGTGAGTTGCCAATTGGGAACAGCAAACTGCATCCATCGCTGAGAATTTACAGTAATGTGGTGCAGTGCACACATTTTTTTCTTATCTATTTAATTAGCAAAATCACTAAATAAACTTCACCTCGCCATCTGTATTATAAATGTCCTATGCATTACTTAAATTAGGTTCGTATGAACAAATGTCCCAGTAAAAACGAGGTCATGTGATCATTTTCAGCCAATGTAAATAGAGCTGGCAGCTTAATGATGTCGCTGGCTGCTTAGGACTGTTCACACTCGTAATAATAATTTGTTAGTATTATCATGTGGAATTTGGCTCACAGGTGTAACTTGCCACTTTCTCTGGATAACAATATGACAGGTGTCCATGTAATTAGCAGTTTCCATAAAAACCTTCTGTCTGCACAGATATGTAATTTGCTGCTGTCCGTAACTAGCAGGGTCACTTAAAAGGAAGTAAGTTATATGTTCATGTTCAAGATTTTCTAATTATGCCTAATGTTTGGATACATTTGTCCATCTCCGCTAAGTAAGGGAGAAATAGTGTGCAGGTGGCCGCGATGCCTGGGTGGGGCTGTCATTCTAATCACGTATGATTGGCACACATGACTGTAGACTCAGCACATAGCTTCGTGTCCGTTACCCAATAATCCCAGAATAAATGTCAGTTTGGTATTATTGTAAGGGCGATATACTATTAGCAACTGTAATTTATCACTGCCGATAGGTTCGGGGCTATCATGTTCTCCTTGATGCCGTCAATTATTGGTTATTTATTATGCTTTATGAGTGTGAAGCGTAAGCTCCAATAAGCATCCCTCCAAACCGAAATAACACATGGTGCTGGGAACTTATCGCAGATCCCATGTGTTATCGGCAACCAGGCGAAGAACACTGGTTGTGATTGTATAACCCGATTATCACCATCAGGTAAAATCTCAATATCAGCCCATTTTTTATTTGTCCAAAAAAAAAACCAACGATCAATGGTAAAAGGATTTTTAGATCGTAGATCGTCGTGCTGGGGCCGGGAGCTCGACAATTCCGGGCTGTCCGTGGCAGAACGGGCACGACGGCTTCTAAAGTCAGGCCCGTTCTGCAGAGATCCCTGTTCAATGCTGTCAGGAAAGACCGCATTGAATAGGGCTAATGACACAGTAGAGACAGCACTAAAAGTGCTACGTGCAATGTAATAATATAAGCCGACACCGATTATAATATTAGACCAATTTAAGAAAGAAAAAAAAATTCTACCAAAACATTTTGGTCGCCTCAACATCATTTCCGCTTACAAGTGGGTCTGCTTTCAGAGATTTTGCTCCTTCTACTAGAGGCAGGTTACACAAAGGCCTTACTAAGCCTGTGTGATCACGGGTAATTAGGTATCCCACAATATGTCTAGGTATATGTACTGCATATAGATTGTGCTGGCTTAGTGTGTATTCTATAGTGTTCCTGCTAGGCTGTTTTAGCGAGGCACTGCACTACGCCGCGTCCTGCCTGATTTTTAAATTTTTTATCACCGGCCAATCCGCTCCTAACTTTGAAGTTACAGGCTTGGCTTGAAAAATGATAGGTAGGAGCTGATTGGTCACTGATAAAAACCAGACACTTTATCACTTCACCGAGCTTAATAAATCTACCCCCTGAATTCTATACGTATTTCCTTGTTTCACCTGATTGATGAAGGTGGTTAGTAACTTACGTTCCATGTCACCTTCCAGACTGGACAGGCTGTGATGAGGATGAGGACTCTCACGTGTGGGAAGATAACTGGGACGATGACAATGTAGAAGATGACTTTTCCAATCAGTTGAGGTAATAATTCCACACGTGACAGAATGTGTTCTCTATCATCAGATTTACGGTAACGCTCATTGCGATGTCTGTGCTTGTAGTCTTAGGCAATATTAAAGGACCGTTACCGATGGAGTGTCTGAACTCCACATTGTGGTTGTAGCACTGTTCTTTGCACACCAGGTTACCTCCTTATTTAATGACACTGCAGCTTCATCCCCATACACACGGTGCGATTCTAATTGGCTTTCAATATCATTTTATTTTTGTCAAAATCTAATAGATATCGGACTGTTTTCAGCCACATTCGATCATGATGTGTTGTCCTGCGGCATTGAAATTGTGTTAAAAAAAAATAGACTGTCCAGACTCTTGCACAGATCTGTACTATATAATTGAATGTGTACACTGCGCCGTGCGATTCGATCCTGATGGAATTGAGATTGTATAGAAATGAACAGCACCATCTGTATGGGACTTTACACCAAGATCAGTTTCTTGTAGTATCCATGCTGGCACGTGTAGTTCAGCAACAGCTTTAGTATAACCACCCAGATTTTCATCTAGTCCCATTATTTTGCCTCTGATTTATTTATGACCACACATATTCCGCAGCGCTTCACAGAGAATATTTGAACATTCACATCAGTCCCTGCCCCAGTGGAGCTTACAATCTATATTCCCTACCACACACAGGCATTCTAGGGTTAATTTGTTGGGAGCCAATTAGCCTACCTGTATATTTTTGGAATGAGGAAACTGGAGTACTCAGAGGAAACCCACTCAAGCGCAGGGAGAATATACAAACTCTGCACAGTTGGGGCCACGGTGGGAATGGAACCCATGACCTCGGTGCTGTGAGGCAGTAATGCTAACCGTTACACCATCCGTACTGCCCATATATATAACACATGGTGGGGTTAGAACCCATGGCCTCAGTGCTGTGAGGCAGTAATGTAACCATTACACCGTCCGTACTGCCCTGCCTCTGATCCAGTATTCATGGGTTTACGCATCTTATTTTTCATTCTAATTTCTACTCATAAAAACAGAAAATAAATCCTATTAAATTATAAAAACCACATAGAGTAAAGATTTCCTCCAGTTACATTTGGCTGCATTTGCCATGGAAACCTTCTGTGGATGCGCTCTGAGGTCTGTCAGACTGATTCCTGTCAAGTGATGGATGATTATTTATTTATATATTTATTTATTAATTAACAGTTTCTTATATAGCGCACACATATTCTGCAGCGCTTTACAGAGAATATTTGAACATTCACATCAGTCCCTGCCCAATGGAGCTTACAATCTATATTCCCTACCACATGTACACGCACACACAGACATTCTAGGGTTAATTTTATTGGACAGGAAAGTTCCCTCTAGTTTCTTGTGGTCCCCAGCGAGGCTGATGTGGAGAAGGATCAATGATGTGTGGGACGGGATTATTCCTCTGTGCCAGGTTGTTAGTGGGCCAGTAAGCTTATTTTGTGGTCCTTAGACAAGGAGATTTACCCAGTAGCACATGCATTATGTCTTCCTACTCACTGGCTGTCATGCGGATGTCCGGTGTTTTCTTGCAACTGCTGTTGGTCCTCTGCATACCCAGAAAATGGGCTCCACACACCCACATCTTCCTGAACAGTTGTCGCACGTGCGCAGATCTAAAAACATTGGAGATGTATACGCAACATCTTTTAATCTGGCCAATGAGTTCAGTTTTGATAATGTTTTTTCCTTTTATGCTTGTGCTGCAGTGCACATAATAAGGCGCTGCAGACCCTTCACACCCTCATATAAATATATGTTTGTGCCCACATTTGCATGTTTTTGAAGTGTGCAAGGACCTACATCCTATAATGGCCCCCATATATTAGGCCGACAAGTCGGCCCCAACTTCCCCTGAGCTCAATAGATTTGGCACTTGATGTGCTTTTTTTTTTTTTTTTTACATGTGTTAGATCAGATGCAATTTAGTCACCAGGGGAAATGCAGGCGGGAGAATAGAAAAAATCCTATTCAAAATACTGGGCGGCCGCTGATTGGCAGAGAGAGCTCTCAGCCAATCAGCGGCCGTCCAGTCTTTTGAATAGGATTTTTTTATATACGCCTGCCACTACCCCAGACTCTGCTCTCCGGTCCCGCCCACAGCACCTGACTCCCCGCATGGCACCACGATGTGCCGCTGGAGGCCGCACATAAGACTTCTCTTGTGCAGGCAGTCTGACCGCCGAGTCCGATGAGATCGGATGTCAAACACTACGCAATTTGGGGTTATTTCACTGTGTAGTGTATGGGGGCATTAACTGAACACCAACCTCTCCTGCTATGGTCCATCCGTCACATTCAAAGTTCTGCAATTGTGCAACCGTAGCACCAACATCGCAAGGCAAGACTTCAGGCATGGACAGATGGAATGTGTTCTGCAATGCACAGTGTGTTCTAGTTATTCTTTTCCGATGGTGTTAAATATGTTTTCTGTTTTTCAGGGCCGAACTAGAAAAACATGGATACAAAATGGAGACGGCGTAGGAGTAATAAACCTTTGTATTCTTCTGTGTAGATTTTCTTTGTGTTTTACAATAAATTGTTCTTGTGAACTCTGTTTTGTTATGGTCATACTATACCACTGTAGGGTGCAGGGCACCGCCTGGGAAAACGGGCACGTATGTGCGCCAGAGCCATGTGCCCACCTGAAAAGGGGGAGAAGTCTGGTCACATGCTCCCTGCTCTTACTTAGAGAGATCCTGGGCTGCCCTCATACTCTCCCCGCACGGTGGGAACAGCAAAGGGCAGGCTGGTTCAGGTGGGCGCCTCAATTAGGACAAGGTGTATTTTGGCATTTTAAAATTGGGCAGGGCATGGGACCCCGCTGAAAACTGCTTAAGGGGAACACTATTGCTGTCATCTAATGCAACACAAAGCTTTATGGACTCTGCAAATAAAGTTGTAGGAATTGCTCAAACGTTTTGGAAATTCATTGGCGGTTTTAGGGGAAATGTTCAGTGTATTGCAGAACATTGTCCAAAATAGGAGTCGCTCTTGTTTAAATGCGATGTCCTTCATTTTCTGTTTCATGAAATGGGTCATTGGGTTGACACCTGAAATGGGTTGACACCTGAAATGGGTTGACACCTGAAATGGGTTGACACCTGAAATAGGTTGACACCTGAAATGGGTTGACACCTGAAATAGGTTGACACCTGAAATGGGTTGACACCTGAAATAGGTTGACACCTGAAATAGGTTGACACCTGAAATAGGTTGACACCTGAAATAGGTCAACAATGGAAAGGTCAACGTGAGGTTTTCACTTTTTTTTTTTTTGTCCCAAATGTCGGCACAGAAAAAAAAAACCATGAAACTCCTGTCAACCTTTTGGCGGTCGACTTTCCTATTGTAGCCCTAATGGTTGTCAACCTTCCAACCCTGTCGACCCTACCCATGTCGACCTGTTTCAGGTGTTGACTTAAGGCCTGTCGTCCCACTGCATGTCCCCCTTAATAGTCAACATAATAACCATATCCCTTTAAATCAGGCATGTCCAACCTGCAGCCCTCTAGAACTACAGATCCCAGCATGCCTTGCCATAGTTTTAGCATTACCTAATAGCAGAACTGTGGCAAGGCATGATGGGACTTGTAGTTTCACAAAAGCTGGAGGGCCGCTGGTTGGACATGCCTGCTTTAAATCAACAACACAGGGCTATAGCAGGGAAGTCATCTCCTTTGTTCCTGTGGTGTATAAATTCTACATTGTTCTGTATACAGGTTGTGTAGGGTGTAAATACAATTCCCTTTATAAAGAAAAAAATCTATATGTGGAGTATAACATATAGGTGAGAAGCTTCTCACCGATCTCTCGGAGGTCAGTGATGGGTCGCGCATGTCCCGTGACAGGAGGCCTGTGCTTGTGGGAAGCTTCACAACGCGTTTCATTACATTTTTTGGGGGGGGGGATGTAGCGACTTGTATGTAGAGGTACACAGGATACTAGTTTGATGCTTGAGATAAGAGATTTGCATTGTGTAGTTCTAAAAGAGAACAATGGGGTCTGTTCATGAAACAGAAGATGCCAATGGCAGCAAATCAGCTTTGAAGTAACATTTATCAAGCGCATTCTATAAAATTATACAGAGCAGCTGATTGGTTGCCATGGGCATGTTCTCACCTTGCACACTTATGTTTGTGTCACTTTCTGTACTTAGCTCTGGCTCCTTAACTCTAACATTTATATTTATTTACTGGTGTCCTGCTCTGCTTTTTTCGTTTGGGGTGCTGCACCCTACACCTAGATATAGTAATAGGGATCCCCAAGACACAGAGAAGCCTTGATGACGGCTTGAGGGCATATTCATACATTTGTGCAAATGTAACCAAGATTTTGGAATTCTATTACCATGTAGTGTTTAAAACTGGTTACTGATGTCATTCAGTGTGCTGGGGGAAACCAGGTATTTTCTCTCCATTTCTCCACTTGCCCAATCCTCCACTCATCACTGTTTCAGGAATAGACTCCTATGTCTGGTGTCAGGATTTGATATGATGGTATTATGACTGTTGTAGTGCTCAGGAGTGTCTCACCGCCCCATGCATTTGCACCGGACAGCCTGTACCACCTCTCATTGCTCTAGCTGAGGGCAGCGCAGCACGCTCTTTACCACTGCGCGAGGTGATGCATTAAATGTGGCCGCAGAAGATTGCGATTCATTTTACATCAATGTGTAAGAGTTCAGGAGAGTAATACCCCTTTTACACCAAAATCCCTGGTCGGACCCTGGTCTTTGAACACGGGAGTTTCCAGGGTTGGACCCAGCTTCATACCCCATTTACACAGCACTGTGATCCAGGTCGGACCCAGGTCTGCGCCGTTTACACTGAACTTGGGTCAGCACTGCTTTTCCCTATGAGTGACATTAAAAATGTCCATTTTAGGATAAACTGCCATCCAACCTTCCCCGAATGATTTAAAATTAAAAGACATGACAAGCTAGCTTTGAAAAATGTTGGTTTATTTAGTAAAATATTTTTCAAAAAGTTGTATTCATTGCTCAAGCATACATAGCGGTATAAAAGTGCAGCATCATCCATGAGCCTCTCCCCTTCCCCTGCAGCCGCAGACCGAATCACCCATGTGCTCCCTCCCCCCCCCCAAAAAAAATATATAAATGATACTGCATCCAATTATGATTTCTGTGTGCACTGCCCGTATCCTTCCTGGCTGCTGGTCTTTTGCCGCTGCAGCGCACTGTGGAGAGGTGTCCAGCACTTCTGGTATCGTTTCAGCACTACCCAGATGTCCCAACCTGCGTTGGGACCATTTACACCACTCACGACCCAGGTCCAACCAGTATTCAACCCTGGTCAGGACCTGGGTAGCAGACCAGTGTTACTGGACCTGGGTTGACTCCTTTTACACCAACGCTGACCTGGGTTATTCCTTGGTGTAAAAGGGGTATTCGTGTACACACCTGGGAAAAGGATCCCCTTATAATATGAGGTGTGATGGTTTGGGACAAGCTGCTTAAGCTCTCATATTACTGATGCATTGTATTAAGCAATGTTCTACATTAAACTGTAAGGGGGTATTCAATTACGGCTAATTGCCACTGGAGAAATTCAATTACCCCGTGAATTGCACTGCATGTGAATTCCCGAAGTTGGTCTGAATCTCACAGCTCCTGAAGTAAAGTCTGTAGAAAATGCAATATCGGGTACATGTCTGGTAACATAACATTGAAAACAAACATCTATTCAGCAGTTCATGTTTAATCCATGGGGTTTTGTCCCTGAATCCCAATTTTTAGGGGCAGGATAAAGGCCATTTATTGAATTGCCTTTACCTGCACCACTGGGATTTTAGCTTGCAATTAATGACTATTAAGGGTCAGACTTAAATAGTCGCAAGCTCCTGGTGGAGTCTAGAACAGCGTATGGCTACGTCCACACCGGGTATTACAGTATAATATATAACATGGCTTATTCTTGCCCACATCTCACGGAAACAGAATGGGACGGCAGATGTGAACCACTTGACCCATCTAGTCTGCATCACAGGTTTTCCCTAATACACAATGATGCCGGCTCCTAGGTGAACGACGGCAAGAGGGTGCTGCCACTGCAGAAGGACCATCGTTAAGAAGGACCTTCCTCGTCAGGACATGCTGGATAAGGGAGGGGGGCGTTAACAACAGGCGATATTGTCTAAACATTGCTCAGAAAGCCCTTTCTGAGTGATATTGTGAACAATATTGCCTAATGTGTATGGGGCTTTAGGGTACATATGGAGCCCTTGGCTAGATTCATCCTCAACGCCGGGATATCATATGTATCCCGTTTATAACTCCAGGGACCCTACTTTGGGCTGATCTTGAATACTTGGGTATGTTTTATATGGAAAAAGTGTCCCATTTATTAGGCCATCACCAATTTCCCGCTGCTCCATTTAATCTGGCTGCAAATGTTCCCATACCCAAGAAAGGGGTGCCGGAGGACTCACCGGCAGTCGAGATTCTGACAGTCCTTACCCTGACATCGGAATCTCAACTGCTTAAAGCCCGACACACGGGCAGCGGCTATTCTCCCTCGTGGGGGTCCACAACCCCCATAGAGGGAGAATAAAATAAGTGGCGAGCGCAGCGAGGCCGCAAGGGGCTTCGTTGCGTTGCCCCCCCCCCCCGCTGTCTGAGGCCCCGCGGTCGGGATTCCGACTGCCTGTCTGGAATCCTGACTTTCGGGGTGTTATACCACACCCCAAGAAAGCCATCAGTAAGACCCCTGATCTGTCTTGAAATTTATCATCAGCCACTGTCTTTGGGTTGTAGCGCAAAGGTTGATGAAATATTTCCTCCTCGTGCGCTTTTGCTTTGCTCCACCCATGGCGGGTTATTGCACTGTTGTATTATGACCCCCTTTTCTGTGACTCTTAACCAGATCATTTATTAAATCACTGATGGTAATGCTGATCTGAATCTGAATACACGTCCGAATGAAAGATAATCTAATTTAAAGACTTCAGGAGCGATATTTTCATGTACCTGAGAGTTGATCTTTTATCTGATTTACTTTTGGCGTTTCCTAACACGGCAGAAGAAAGAGAAATCCCCCCCCCCCCCCCCCCCCCAATCTAGCGGGATCTACGTGTTTTGCCTGACAAGTTCAAACGAACAATTGTTACCTGAAATAGCATGCTAAGAAACTGAGTGTAACCTGGGGAGAAATGGATGGGTCGACGTTTTGCAATGAAATTACCTCCAGTGTGTCTTTTGAACACATACCCCTATCTCCACTTCAATTACCCTCGTCTATAACCTCCATTAAAAAACGAAGGCTATGAGAGAGCTCTGGATGTGGTCGCTGTGCTGTGAATGCTCTGCAGGCTGAGCTTCTGTTGCAGCTCTGTATTCAGGCCTTGCGCTCATGCTCGCTGATTGCTCTTTGTGATTCCTGAAGCGATATCCGTGAAGCTGGCTAACTAATGAAAGCTGAATTGGTGCTACTGCCGTTTAGCTCAGCGGGGTTAAAGTTGGGGGGAAAAAAAAAATCTAATTTATTTGTTGATGGGTGGAGGATTGAACCTGTGCGGAATACAATGAGTGTGTAAGGAAGTCTGTATTGTGTGAGAGAGAAGCGGATCCTGTGTTGGAATCTCTGCCTTATTAAACGCCCTTCCAGCTTCTGCTGTGCCTAATGTTCTGGTGATACAAATGTTATTATGATGCTGGGACCAAACTGCACTGAAGACTCCATTCGATGATGCTATGTAATTGGACCTAACCAACAGATGTAATGCATCCTTGCTGCATTTCATTTACAAAGTGGGAATAGAAGATAGTATTTAGCTGGTATGGAACCGGTATGTGCAGAGCATTGCAATGCGTTAGCTTGTGCGTGTTCCAGGAGCGCTACGCGTTTCTTGGTTTTCTGTGCAACGTTAAACTGTTGTAGGATCTATATCTAGAGAAAGATAACTGAGAATGGAAGATGACCATCTGCTTTTATGGAAACGATTTGTGCAGAGCATTTGCTTGTGCATGTTCCAAGTTCCCTACGCGTTTCAAGATTTTCTGTGAAATTTACTGAATGATGCACAACATCAAACTCTTATAAGATCTTTAAGTGTGAATAGAAGATGACCATCTGCTGGTATAGAAGCGATATTTGCAAAGCATTGCAATGCGTTAGCTTGTGTGTGTTTCAGGTGCACTACGCGTTTCTTGGTTTTCTGTAAGTTTTACTGAGCAATGCGCAACACCAAATTGTTGTAGGAGCCTTATCCAGGGCAAGATAAGTGGAAATAGAAGTTGACCATCCTCTTATGGAACTAATCTGTTGACTAGTACGTACAGATGGAGTGCCTCTCATTCAGCAGAATGCCCCGCTGGCGGAGAGGTGCTCCATTTGAGTGGGACGCGCGAGCATCTAACACGCACACTTGCCCCAGTTTTCCGGCGGTGGGGATGGAAACCCTGCCCTTCTCCGCTTCAGGGAGACGGGCAGGGTTGGGGGGGGCTGCTTGGGCGTCATGGAGGTGCTGGCGGGGGCTGGTGGTTGGCGATCCGACTGCCTGAACCCTTGCTGGACGAGGCCGGCATCTGTATGTGAGTGTATCCTAACAGGAGGGATGGCCACGTGCCTGCCTCACATATCAATGCTACATTTTGGAGACACGTATTATTTGCAAGTGTTTCCAGGGAATATATCTCAAATATACATTGGAAGTCACAAAGAGAAAGTTATAGAATGGAAAGTACAGTGTCCTCAACAGCACAAAGTAGTTCTATGAGAGCTTGATTAAGACTTATTTGGGCCAACTTCTCTCTACCAGTTTATTAAACAGAAAATCTACAACCAGGTTACATTTATTTTGACCATAGGCTGAAGCTTAGGTTGCATATTTGTTTAATTAGCTCTGCACCTTTCATATTGGATGCAAGAAAATTTGATGCATAAAATACACTCATCTAGGTGCAGTATATCTAGGTGCAGTATAATATGAAGTTCCTACATGCAACTTGCTTGCTTGCAACTTGCGTGCTTTACAATTGGAAACGACAGTGCTTAAACTGGGTAGATACAAACCGACATGGAGGTAGGAGGGCCTTGCTCGCAAGCTTACACTCTATAGGGATACATAAGAGGATATAATAGGAGGGATACATAAGGATTCCATAGCATGGCAGTCCCATCACATTACAAGATGGTCCTGATGGCATGCAAAAATGCTGCAAGTGTAAATGGGAGCGAGTAATGAGTGTGGATGGAGATGCAGATCTTGTGCAGAGCGGAGAGGTCGGGTGGGGATATATTTTAAGATAAGCGAAGAGATATAAGTCGGTGTAGTCAGAGTGATGGCTTTGTATGCAAGTAGAAGTATTATATATTGAATGCGGTAATATTCAGGCAACCAATGGAGGGACTGACAGAGCGGATCAGCAGACGAGCATCTAGCCAGGAAGATCAGCCTCGCAGCTGCATTCAAAATGGATTGTAGCGATGAGAGTCTTTTCTTAGGAAGACCGGTAAGGAGGCCATTGCAATAATCAATGCGTGATATAACGAGTGCATTGATTAGAGTTTTTGCAGTGTCTTGTGTAAGGTACGGACGAATTTTGGATGTTTTTTTAGATGCATGTAACAAGATTTAGAGACAGATTGAATGTGAGGAATAAAGGACAGTTCAGAGTGGAGGATGACCCCATCTTGTCTGTTCTGTGGAAAGGGATTTAAAATATGAACCATAACTTATTTATTACTAGTTATTTATATAGAGCACACATATAACGCAGCGCTTTACAGAGAATATTTTGAACATTCACATCAGTCCCTGCCCCAGTGGAGCTTATATCTATATTCCCTACCACATGCGCACATACAGACATTCTGGTGTTAATTTTGTTGGGAGCCAAGTAACCTACCAGTATATTTTTGGAATGTGGGAGGAAACTGGAGTACCCAGAGGAAACCCACGCAAGCACTGGGAGAACATACAAACTCCACACCGGACCATGGCGGGAATCGAACCCATGACCTCAGTGCTGTGAGGCAGTAATGCTAACCATTACACCTGTATAACATACTGTACAGTGCAGAACCCTATATCACCTATTGCAATCATTTGTCAATTAACCCCAGAGCCGCGAAGTCACAGGCTGAGCCGCCCATACAGCGCACCCTGGGAGCAGCCCAGCTGTTTTTGTATTAAGTTACATCTCCCTTGGTTTTATTTGGCACTTTTGTATTCATACATCTCTTTTCCACCATCTGTCAGTGCTCATGAATCAGGGGATTGAAGTAGTTAAGATAAAGATCACCTGTTAATCCTTTTCACCTGAGACAAACAATTGTGGTTACATAGCTCCAGTCCTGCAGTAACACCGATAATATTCATATTTTCTTTTTCAGAGACATCAGGAAATAATAGCCAGTATCTTTTATGATGTACGTAATACCTGCCTACATTTGTTTATTCATAAGCAGCCATTACAGTGGCAGAAGTGTCTACAGCGCAGCAGACAGCACCACTGTCCTGGAAATAAATAACTCAATCTAATATAACATTGTTGTAATAATATAATGTTTACTGTTTCAATGGATGTTTATGGTGTGTAATTATATCAGAATCTGGTTACAGTTATTTATTATTTTATTTATAAACAGGTTTCTTATATAACGCAGCATATTCCGTTGCGCTTTACAATTGGAAACAACAGTAATAAAACAAACTTAGTAGAAACAAACCGACATGGAGGTAGGAGGGCCCTGCTCGCAAGCTTACAATCTATAGGGATAATACGAGGGATATATAAGGATAGGATTCCATAGCATGGCAGTCCCATCAGATTACAGAACAGTCCTGATGGGATGCAATAAGATATGAATGCTACTTGAGGTTGTGTGGGTGTTCCTGTATATGATAGGCTTGCCTGAAGAGGTGTGTTTTCAGGGAACGCTTGAAAGTTTGGAGGCTAGAGGAGAGTCTTAATGTACGTGGAAGGGCATTCCATAAGGTTAGTGCTGCACTGCAAGTGTAAGTGGGAGCAAGTAATGAGTGTGGATGAGAGACGCAGATCTTGTGCAGAGACAAACTCTCAAATCTTGCCCATAAACACGCTTGATTATCAGATCTGTTGGGCAGGAATGAAGATCTCCGCTGCAATCTCCCATTATTGGTCAGTCGGATTCTCAGTTTGACCATATGTCCAGCTGTAGAAGCACTAATGGTGCCCATAGACCAGCGGTCACGTTGGGGGATCGTGGATATTAAACATACCTAAAAAATGCCGATCACAGCAGGCAGTGGTTCTCAACCTCGGTCCTCATGGACCCCCAACAGTACACATTTTCTAAGTCATCATTATTAACTGACACGTTGTAAAAGATCACAGGTGGAGCTAATTAATTCACTTGCGATTCTGTGTGGAGACCTGGAAAACGTGCACTGCTCGTGGAATCCAGAGCGTTCAACAATTCATACTATGCCCGATTCCCTGACGTATCAACGAACATCGATGCCCGATGATTAGCGCATCCAGTCGACATAAGGGCTGGTCTGGGGATTGGTGTATGGACCCCTTAAGGCACTTTTTTGGGTACTTGTTTCCTAGCACGGCCACAATCGCGGGCATCGTGTGCCTTAACTAAGGCACAGGATGCCCGCGATTTCCCCATAGGCTTCAATGTTTAAATATTTTAACATTGAAGCCTATGCGCGTCCGACGCGATGCCCCCGATTTGTCCATAGGCTTCAATGTTAAAATATTTTAACATTGAAAATGAGCGCATTTAACATAGGAAAAAATGGGAAATGGCCCAATATGGGCCATTTGTCATTGGGTATGGCCCCGGCATATGTGTGTAAAAAATAATGGCCCCCCATTGTGACCGCCACCCCCACGATTGACGCGAACCCGAAGCGTGGCGAGCGCAGCGAGCCCGCGAGGGGCGGCGGTGCGCGTCCTCCGACCTTTTCATTCCCCTACTATCCAAGTCGGCGTGGAGTTGAGAATATATAGTGTGGCGAGCGTAGCGAGCCACCGAGCCCGAAGCCCGACCGACGCAATTTTTTTTCCGACACGACCACCCCGATAGAAATCGTGGTGGCCGTGCTAGGAAACAAGTACCCTTTTTTGTGCTGTATTCTTATTGAAAAAAGCTGCAGGGTGTAGTAAGGTCCAAGTTTCACTGGGTATGGATCACAGGGTCCGCATCAACCTATTTCACGTGTCGACCAAAGCCCTGTCAACCTTTAGTGGTCGACCTAAAAAGCTATCTGTACTGCTCGAATCTAATATGTACAGAAAGAGCCGCTCTCAGTATTGCAACTGGCGTGCCATCCGCATGTATGTGGTGGACGGCACTCCGGCGGCCGTGGATGTGTAAGTAATTCCATTGAAGAGGATCGTGCATGCGAGCGTCTCAACGTACACGCACCACATTCATCGGCATTTGGTGGATGCCAGTCGGCACACTGGGAGCCGCTCAGATGAGAGCCGCTCCATATGTATGGGTGATATTTGCACTGAGCGACCTCAGACTGGCAAGAGAATCTTTCCATTTATGGTTTCGAGAATGTTGATTGGTCAGTTGCTGCAGTTATCCAATCAGTAGATTTCAACACAAGAGGTACCAACAGCAGGGTCATCTTAATGTATGGGCTTACTGGGCAGCTGCTCTAGGGCCCCACAGTTCTAGGGGCCTTCGAGCAGGGGTTTGTTGGTGCCTCTGGAGTTTTTTGTGAGGCGAGTAGAGATTGCTGCCTGGTTGCTTTGGTTGTGAATTACACAAAATCAGAGCTGCTGGGAAACATTCTCTACCGGCCTGCAGCCAAACAGTTACTGGCTGTAAGCTAATGCTAATTGCTGGAGGGCTGATAGCAGGTGGAGACACAGGAAGTTATGATATATATGCCCCAGTGCATTGGATTGCCTCGGGCCCACAATGCTATTAAGGTGGCCCTGATAAACAGGCACGAAATCCTAAATATATCCCTCTGCTAAAACCATACTTATTTACTTTGCAGGTCTCCAGTCCAGGAGTAGCCTGTGATTTATGGGGGGGGGGGGGGGGGAGGGGGCATATGAAGAGGTGCCTTCTGTGATCACTAGGCCCCTCTCCCATTCGCAGGGCCACAGGAAGGGGCAGGGCTAAATTAAGCAAATTTGCATCAGTAAACCACACCTCTATTCGGAGCTGTGATTTCCTGTGTAATCTCATCCTGCCCACTATACAAGGAAGCAAATTACAAAGCAAATCTATCTAAGATGGGCCTGTTCCAATGCTATTATCGGGCCTAGCCTTGTTGGCAATGCCCAGGTGCCACCACCCATAACCTGTCATCTTGCAGCCTTTCCTCCTAGTTGTGGTGGGTCCAGGAAGGATGCTTCTGTTGAATGTGGGGGTCAGTTTTCTGCAGTGTATGGTGGGTTTTGGCTGGCGTTTGTACCTCTGTGTGGCACTGAGTATGAAAGATGGCCTTCATTTCTCTAGGTGCAAAGATGGGATGTATTAGAGAACATTTAGTCCCCATTCTCTGCACTCTATAGTTTTATGTAACACGGTATAAGCTCCGCCTCTATGTGATGTCATCACACCATAAATAAGTGTGGATCCTCCTTGACCCCTCCCCCCTTACCTGTAATCATCATGGTTTGGGGCAAATTAGGTATTTTTATTTTGCTAAAGTGCTTGAGTGCTGAAAACGAGTCCGACTCGTTCTTGACATTAAAGAGGCCAAAGTGACAACAGCCTCGGTTCTTTTTCCTGCTATATTGATGGATACAGTTGCTTTGTAAAACAAGCCGTAAACTTAAATGTCAGTTCTAACTGGAATGTTTGCGATTGGTCTGTACAGTGCTTGGGATGGATGTGATGTCGTCTTCCCCAGAAAGGGCAACACACAGAAACCATCCTATAGAAAGTCATTTATTGGCCATCTGTTGAGTTGGAGAGGGAATAATCTGCATTAGCGGTTTGGAATGTGGAATGGCCGATCTCCGACTATTGTGCTGCATTGTGAAATGGTGCATTCTGCAAAGTCATTGATTAATCAAAAGATCAAAGCTTTGCCTCTGACACTTTGGTAGGTTGAAATGTTTCGCATTTCTGCCCTGAGGAAGGCTAAGTGCCGTCATCAAAACATTGACATTTCTTCCACTCAAGACAAATGAAAGAAACATTGGAACTTCTTGGCTCCCTTCCTCTTCCTTTTACACAATTGTTGGCATGATAACAGGTGTTAAAAAACAGAAGCTAAATAAACAAGTGACTGTATACCGTTTATTTGATTGGTTCCGCTCACACTTATTCAATGATTTTATTGCCCTGTGGCTCCCCAACGGTTTTCCATGTTTTTGATTTCAACCGTGGCCTATAAACTAAGGCACCCACAGAGCTTAAGAAAGAGAAACATCAACGATAGCCAATGTCAAACAAAGCTGGTATAAGGTTCTCTTCATTCTGCTATGAGATGTGGTTGGATGAAGAAGACCATATTGTGCCCTAGAAATGTCACAAATATAGCGAGCAATAAATTTGCATGTTTTCTCTCTGTAACTAGAAATTTTGGGGGATACCTGTGTTTTGATTCTTAATCATTATTGTGCTTTGTTTTTGCCAAATCCACCAAGAAAAAAAAAACAGAACTAAAATCATGTGTAATTTTTGCAATCCAAAACCCGAAATTCGGATTTAACCACTTGAGTGGTGGGGTTTCCTGGGGCCGGACAAACCTACCGGGGCAGGATTGTCCTGCCCCAGAAATACTGACCACTCAAGCTGTAGCCACTACCTTCTGCAGATAGTGCTGCAGCCAGAAGCAGCAGCAGTAGCGGTCCCGGCCAGCTACATGGGAAAGTTCAGGGCCGCTCGTGGGGGGGTGGGGGGGTGGAGGGGTTCAGATGCGCTCTGGTGTTCGGGCCCAAACACACAAACACCCGAGGGCTCTTGAGCGGCCACTATCTTCCGGAGCGAGGTTGCAGGGCCTGACATCAGTGGGGAGCAGCCGCAACGGAAGCCCCGGTGATCCGCATTCGATCTCTGAAGAGGTATGGGGGGGGGGGGTAAGGTATGCGACGGTTGGGGGGGGGGGGCACCTGAAGGATATGTGTGCGTCAGAAGGCATCAATGGCGCGCACCTACATATCGTGGCATGGCCGGAAATTTTCTGGGACAGCCTGTAGCGCAGCTCTGGAAAATTTCCGGGCATACCACCTTAACCGGGCATACCACCAGGTTAAAGTCTCAACTCAGAACTGCAGGAAGATCCAAAGCAGGACTTGGTGGGAATCAGATCCACAAAATTCGGGTGGATTCGGATTTCTGGAGAATTGCACCGCAAGTCTCCAGCTGTGTAACACAATAGGTAATGATAGGATCCTAACTCACCTTGGGCACATTGATAAATAGCTATTGGTAAGTGGCAATAGTGTAGTTCCACTATATACCTTTAGTAAATATACCCAGGGAAATGTACTTTCCTTTATCATTCACAGGCCAAATACAGAGAAGATGAATGACGATCAGTAGATTTAAACATGTTCCTTTTTCTGTCTATGGGGCCCATTGACTACTGGATTGCATATTCAATGCGATCTGGAAGGGATTTACAACCCAGGATTGCATTGCATTATGCGATCCTTACTCCTGGATGTATCTCCCTGCAGATGCAGAGGCTCCGAAAGGAACACGTCCTTGCAGTCTGCTTTGCCACGGGTGTGTGTATGCATGGTTGGCACTGACCCCTGGCTGACTTTGTTGACCGCACTGCCCCATCAGCAGTGCAATCTGTAGCCCATAGTCTACAATGGGTAACCACCATCTCAAAATGGCGGTACCCTGGGACCCACTGCGATGCTGCCCGATATTGATACATCGGGCAGTGTTGTATCCCACATAGAAACCTATGAGGGACGCGGCTGGGGGCGGTGCATACATTCGGGGGATACCTAATATTTGTGGCTAACCCCGAAAACTGGTGTTCTCAGGGAGTTAGCCGCAAATATTGTGCCAGATGTATTAAGCCTGGCGAAGAGATAAAGTGGCGATAAAGTTGAAGGAGATAACGTACCAGCCAATCAGCTGTGTTTGAAATATGACAGTTGGGAGTTCATTGGCTGGTGCGTTATCTCTTTCTAATTTATCTCCACCACCTTAGGGAACATCGAAGACTCACCAGCATGGGGCATGGGGCATCACAAAGAGCCTAGATGCTTCTGGTCAGGACTGCCTTCTCCACAAATACTACCTGGGTGACACAAAGACAGCCCACAGGGTACTGCTCAGGCCTCTACAGATCCACATGTAGCATGTACCAAGATGGGGAACCTCACAACCAGAGGTTTGTGTGGATGAGGAGGTCTTGGAATATTTGTAATTAGCAGGTTACTCATGATACCACCAAAAATTAGTTTCAGCAGGAAGCCGCTCTGTATGGACTTATTTTGTCTTTGTGGGAAATCCCACTACATACTTTGAGGTATTTTTTTTTTTTTAAATGGAAGGGTCTGATTCATCTGACATTTCTGAGATACTGCAATCCAAAGGATAGACCACAAGCATTGCTGGGAAGCTTCCTTACAGCGGTGGAATTCTGTGTGTGAATGTCACCATGGCGATGTTATTCCATGACGCGGTAAACTATTGTTTTTAGACATATCTCTCATGAAACCATTTGCAGAAGTTTTTTCCTTTCTCACCTTAAAGAATAGAAGAGTTGGTGCCGGGGGACCTCCCGACAGTCGGGATTCTGACGGTCAGTATACCGACATAGAGGGAGAATATAACCTGTGGCAAGCCACCAAGCCCCAGTTCCCAACCTCTGCCCTCAAGTACCCCCAACAGTTCACGTTTTCCAGGTCTCCACACTGAGACGCAAATGAAATAATTAGCTCCACCTGTGGATGTGTCGGTGAATAAGGAGCACGCCTGTGCACCTGCCAGGTGACCTGGAAAACATAAACCGTTGGGGGTACTTGAGGACCGAGGTTGGGAACCACTGCTTTAAGGCAGAGGTTCTGAAACTCAGTCCTCAGGACCACACAGTTCATGTTTTCCAGGTCTACTGTGGTTTTTTAAAATGTGACAGTTGACGATACACAGTCCACCTGCCGGGTGACCAAGAAAATGTGGCCTGTGTGGGGTTCTGATGACCGAGGTCAAGAATCACTGCTCTAATGCAATTGGCCAGCTTTGAGAGTGGAACCTAAAAACTAAAATATACCGTAATGCCATAAAAATAGCAAAAACGCATTGTTTATTGCAAACCGCTTCATCGCAGCTATCCTATTATTTGCATGCGATAATTCTCCACAGGGTTTACTGCGACTTCTCTTCACCAACACTGAGCGGATGAAAAGTTGGGGAGAAGCCCTATTTGGGGGTAAAAAAGTGGGGGTAAATAGTTTTGTGGTGAAAAAGTGCGAAGTGATGGAAATGGAGGTACAAGGGATGAGTAATGGAACAGCTTTATTCTGAGCTTTTTGGGACAAGTGTTTTTAGGCTTGCAGGTGGGAGAAATCGGCTGTTTTTGCTGTGCCTTTAATTGACCCAAATATAGCTTGCTTTTTTTTCTGTATTTAAAATAAAGTGCATATTGCAGCTACTTTAGGAACGGTATTCGTTCTCGGCTGTTATTTCTGCTGGCGGATAGTGCGGCCCCCGCCTATTCAATGCTGCCTTTTCTGACAGTTTGTAGCCAGTTTACGCCTTTAATACTAGTCGGATCTGTTTTGTCGTCAATAGCCACGGATTGTTGACTTCTCTGCCTTTTTTTGACAATTTGTTGCCGTTTTCATTGATCCTAGGACTTTCCGACAGTTGGAACATTGAATTCCGACTGTCGAGTTTCTGTCAAGAGAAATGAAAACGGCCTGGGATTCCGACTGATGGGACGCTCCGACAGTTGGAATCCCAGATTGCATACCCCCCTAAGTCCCCAAAATCTTTTTTATTATGCCCTCTAATATACTTATACACTGTTATTCTATGTTATTTTGACATTTTTGAGGATGCAGGCTGATCTCGCCGTCTTCACCTGCACTTTTTGCTGGTTAACACCATTTCCCAATAGGATAGGTCGAAAAAACAGGTGTGCGCATAAAACCAATAATCGGCTATTTCTGGCAATGAGTGCAATAACTTTACCCGCATTTGCGGGTTATCGCTACTAATAAGATATCCCTCATAGTGTTTAAACAGCTTTGAAGACTGTAGGGTAAACCTGTTTGACAACCTAAAGCCTGTGTAAGACAAAATTCCCAAAAATATTTACATGTCTTTCAACTATCCTGATTTTCATGGGACAGTCCTGTTCTTTGAGACTGTTCCACTGACTCTCCCATACGCATATTGGGGCTGATTCTTGATCATTCGCAGTGATCCGAATTTGGCCCCTGCCTCGATGTTTGGGATTGGCTCATTCGTACGGGCGGCGTCTCTGGTGCTCGGTAGCTCGCAGCAAACCGAGGCAACCTGAATGAGGGCCCTTGTTTATTAACACAGACAGAGGGGATGGGGCATGCTAGCAGCTCATCAAGTGTGAATCTCAATCGCCCCCCTTATTGTGAGGCCACACCCCCTCTTCAGAGGATACGTCCAGCCATGTACAGGGGTCCTGACCTGGTAATTTGGGAGGTACAGTATGTATTGATAAGGGTTGATGGGCTGCAAACTCTTACCAATAAGTTGAGTATGAACACTTTTGCTTTAACATCTAACGAATAATGTTATTGAAGTGTTCCAAAATTCTCAATGACAATGTTTTATTATTTCCCTCAGTTATGGCCTAAGCAATGTTAATGGACAGGCCAGATTTTTTTTAAAAAAAGCAGTCGAACCTGCTTGAGCAACCGGCAAAGAATACCAACCATGACTTAGAGGTCTAGATGACAAGGGAACTTCACTGGAAACTGCTAAAGTGATGACCTCTGACCTTTCTGCCGATGACCTCATAGGTAACAACAAACTCATAAATCCCCAGATACAGGGACCGCATGTAGACAGGTGCACACACAACCCTCACTGAGTGACAGTCCTGTGTCTCCCACATGTTCCTCTCCTCATACCTCTTTCTAGAGCACAGCTTAAACTCAACACAAATGCAAAAATATACCGAACCGACAAAGTTGTTGCTAAAGACAAAACAGCGACTGTATAGTAAAAAGAGAGGAAGTCACTGGAATCGCAATAAGTCATTGCAGAGATAACATCAACATGGGCACGGGTGTGTCTGGCCGTTACCTGGGGGCTGACATAAATCAGCATACCTCTTTGTATTGTTAGTGTACGGGCTCCAACACCTGCCGGGTTACACCAACCAAATGCTGGGCTGTACAGTTTTTCTCTCCTTGCCAAGAAGGTAACCCACTCATCATGGACCCATTTATCACACAGGTGGACTAGGCAGTGGCCTGGGGCCTCATTGCCCAGGGGGCAGCATAGAAACGCTTAATTTAATTTAGAGATCACATGTGACAGTTGCATAGCCAATAAGATCCATTTTTGATATACGGGTAAATCCGAACCTCTAATTAAATTTGTCCTTTCAATTATTAGGTTTTTTTATATACATATTTATTTTACTGTTTTCTTTAAAAAAAAAATTTAATAAAATTAATGGTTCCCAATCTTTTTTGATTCACGGCACCCTAGAGAATCAGAATTTTTTTCACGGCACCCCTAGGTCCAAAAAAAAATAATTAGATTGGGTTTCTATACGATTCTTAGCAGCAGTTATGTGGTAAAGGGCAGGATTTGCTTCTGTTTGTACACATTCTGTGATTGGCAGCCACCAGCACTGGTTTTGCTCCTAAATAATTAACCATTAATAATTTGAGTTGGTCCTGGACCACCAAGCCGCGGCACCCCTGCATGTGTCCCAAGGCACCCCAGGGAGCCACGGCACACAGTTTGGGAACCACTGGTTTAGGCAATGAATTGAGAAGCATGATGATGTGAGGTGAATAATAACTGTTTTAGGGTATATTCACAGCTCCTAATGCAGCAATAACTATAAATATAGCAATTTTCCTGATTACCTGATGGGAAACAGCAAAAACCGCAATCAGGGCCGGCGCCACCACTAGGCAGCTCTAGGCATTTGCCTAGGGCGCCGGCACCTGGAGGGCGGCAGTTCGCCCTAACCCCCAGCATTTAGCGAACGGTACCTGTGAAAAAACGTGCGTCCCTGCTGAGTGCTGGTGCGTGCAGTCCGTGCCGCCGGGGGAACCTGCGGCGCTGTTATTGTGTGTAAGCTGGCCGCGGCCGGTGGGGTCCCTACAGTGAATAGAAAATAACTCGCCTGGGGCGCTCCGGTGCCTTGCACCGGCCCTGACCGCAATGAATCATGTGTGCAAGGAAAGCAGAAAAAGCTAGTAACTTTGTGTCTGGGACAAGCCCCGTTGAAAAGCAAGGGGAGCAAATACATTTAGATTTTTTCTGTGCAGAATAAATACTGACTGCTTTTGCATGCAGCCCACAAATGTTACATATGCCCATACTTATGTACATTTTTCTCTCCTGGAGTAGAAGTCTGGAGTAGAGAAGCAGCAGGTGACTTTAGGGCGTGGGACTCAACTGTACCAAGGTAGGGGAAATACCCATGATTCGTGTGTCCACTGGTAGGGGGCGGAGCTAAATGTAACCATTTACATCTTTTAGCCCTGTCCGCGGCACAACGTTGTTGCATTTGAGGTGCATTTATGTTCATAGTGCCCACTGCATGATGCGGGAGAGGCTCCAACCCTTTTGTGGCAACGGGGAACTGCCCCAAAAAATCAGGAGTCTTCCACAATAAATTTAGACTTGCTGAATAGCCTAGTAACCTGAGGCAGGCGATAAAAAATCCACGATAAGTGCTAGCTTCGGGGCTAATTGGATAGCACAAGGGTGGGCCTACTAGCTGTTTTGTATTCAAGCGGCTAATTGAATACCATCCATAAAGTATTGTTATGCATTCCCTTAGCTTGATATTTTGTTGTGTATTCTAGGAATTTCTTTTTAAAATACTTGTAAAACACAATGTTAATTACAGTCGCAAGAAACCAATGGGTATCCCCACCTTCCCTCTAGCCATGCACACATGTCATCAAGCTGTCATGGGAAAAAGAGGCTGGGACCAGGAAGTCAGACCACCCTGCAGGACAAATACAAGCGTCTCCAGGACAATGTCAGTGCCGCCTCTTCGGCCTTGAGCCCTGGGCAACCTCAATAATTGCACGCACCTATTTTCGGCCCTGGCTACATGTGTTCTTATGTGCTACAATTGTATATGCATGGACAGCTGTGTGATCATTTTTAGTGGCAGAATGGAGAGAGATAAAGTACCCACCAACTGACTATTGTCAGTTTTCAAACACATACCATAACATGCAGTGCCTTATTAACCAATAGGCTCATTAGGCTGCAGGACTGGGGGGAGGGGGGAAGGTAACCTTGCAGGTGACAGCCGGGGAATAAAAGCCAAGGCTTAATTTATTCCAAGCTTCTATGTTATCACCAGGGCTATTTTTCAGCAGGCTCCAGCAGGGACTGAGGCCCTTATTCTAGTTCACTCTTTCTGACAAAATATTTATTAGATGGACAAAACCATGTGCACTGCAGGTGAGGCAGGTGTTACTTGTGCAGAGATAATTAGATTTGGGTAGGGTTTTACACCTGCCTCACCTGCAGTGCACATGGTTTTGTCCATCTAAGAAATATTTTGTCAGAAAGAGTGAACTAGAATAAGGGCCTCAGTTCCTGCTGGAGCCTGCTGAAAAATAGCCCTGGTTATCACCCATCAGATGTACTGTCATAGGTGACTGGCAGATGGCCGTGCCAATGTAACTTACTGATGGAACCATTACTTTATGTACATTGTGCTACAGCGCCAGCCGGGCAGCCTAAAGCCAAATTCTCCTTCCCATGCCACAAGCATTAGATCCTACATGCCAGTTGTATAACCTTCCTTACATGCACATGGGCAGTGTCACGATCCGAGCTGTCAGACAGACTTTCCTACCGGCTAAGTGCTTCCGCAGGTTCAGCTTGTGGTCCAGACGTCATCCCTGCCGGCGTCCTGTCTGCCGTGCGCCATCACCGCTGCCATCCTCCAGTCTGCTCAGCGCTGCTGAGTCCGCGGCTGCGCGGCGCACCGCTCTCCTTGTCCCCAGTGACAGTACTCAGTGCACGGCAATCCATCTGTCCGCCGCCATTGCTCCCAGTATCCAGCATGGTGTGCACAAACATACTTTCCCGCCATAGCAGACATGGGGGCTGCCATGTTCTTCCCAGTCACATGTCTGTACTGTCCAATCCTGAAGGTTCTGATCTCCCAGTCATACCTGCCCGGCCAATCCTGGCCACTCAGTGGGTATAAGTATGCTGGGAGCTCTCAGAACCTTTGCTAGTGCTTCAGTTGTCTCCAGTGTATGGTCAGCTGTCCTTGTCTCCGTGCAAGTGTATTTCCTGCTGGTGTTGTCTCCCATGCTGCAGTGTATTCCAGGTTATTCCATCTCCTGTGAAGTCCAGGTTATTCCATCTCCTGTGATCCTGCCTCTACAGCCCAGCCTCAAGCCTAGCTCCGGGACTCTGGTCCTTTCGATGTTCCAACATCACCCACCATCGATGCTCCGACATCATCTGTAAATCCGATACTCCGGATCTCCAGCTTCCAAGCTTCCGTCCGTCATTCCGGACCCACAGTCATCCGTCTCCCATCCGATGTTCCAACATCGGTCACCATCGATGTTCCGTCATCGCCTGTAAATCCGATACTCCGGATCTCCGCTTCCAGTTCCCGTCCGTCATCCCGGATCTAGTCTTCCATCTTCCATCCGATGTTCTACCATCGATTCCACTCCATCATCATCCAGCTGTAAAGTATTGCTATCTGTGACTGTATTATCTCCTGCATACTTTACTGCCTGTTGATCTACAACCATCTGTACAATAAAACTCGGTTGTATCTTACCTGTGTTTGCTCCTTGGCTTCGGGTGCACTGTCGCGCAGTTCATGCGCAGGGGTCCTCTCCAACCTCCCCGGTTTAGGTACCGGTCCAGGTCCCCACCAGAGGTCTCAGTCACGTCGACTCAGACCCCTGGTGTGACAGGCAGTATGACTGGCGAGTCCCTGAGCGCTCATGCCCACGTGTTTAGCATCATTACAGGGGAGCTGCAGGTCTATTAGCCTAGGGCACCTAGAACCCAGGTAATTTGGCAGTTAGGAGCAGATAGGCTGGTACTTTATCCATCTTCAAGCATTGATGCAAATGCTTCTTTGTTATCCCAAAAGATTCAGTGCTGGGTGAGGCTAGGATACTGCCAGATGGTTAAGCAAAAGGACCTAGTAGGAGGTGTGCCTACAGCCAGGGCCGCCAATAGGGGGGTGCTTTGGGTACAGCTGTCCCGGTCCCCAGCCTCTGGAAGTGCCCGGGCAGAAAATTTGGCCCACTGCACAGGCTTCTTCAATGCCGAACGCCTGTGGCCAATTAAAATGCTGCACCAGCTTTTGAGCCATTCAGAGCTTGTGTACGGTTAGCCAATCAGAGTGGCTGCCGGTACATGAGCCAGTGCTGTATTTTAATTGGCCGCTGGCATTTAAGAAGCCTGTGCTTCGAGCCCTGCTGCGTTCAGCAGGAGGGGATGAGGGAGCAGGAGTCGGGCGGTAAGCGAAGGGAGGGGGGAGATGGGGAGGTGCCCAGACTGGAAATCAGTCCCGGGCCCCAATATTCCTAGTGGCAGCCCTGTCTACAGCACTAGCACTACCTACACAGATGAGCAGAGGACATAGCCAGCATATTGTGGACCCCATAGCAACATTTTGAAGGGGCCCCTGTCCCAATATTTCTGAAGAGACCACTCTCTGCAGGAGTTATTTTATGCCTCGTTGTAGTGCCCATGTTTATATTATGCCAATAGGAATGCCCAGTTTATAGTGTGCCGATAGTTGTGCCCTAGTTTATATTATGCCTAATAGTACTGCCCTAGTTTATATTATGCCACATAGTAGAGCCCCCGTTAATATTACGCCACATAGTAGTGCCCCAGTTAATAATATGCCACAAAGTAGTGCCCCAGTTTATATTACGCCACATTGTAGTGCCCCAGTTAATATTATGCCACATAGTAGTGCCCCAGTTAATATTATGCCACATAGTAGTGCCCCAGTTAATATTATGCCACATAGTAGTGACCCAGTTAATATTATGCCACATAGCAGTGCCCCAGTTTATATTATGCCACATAGTAGTGCCCTAGTTCACATTATGACACATTGTACACAGTACCCACATGTAACATTATGACATACAGGGTCCCTAGTTCATATTGTCACATTATAGTGCCCCAGTTCATTTTATGCCACACCGTAGTGCCTCCTATTCATATTTTGCCACATTACAGTGGCCCAGTTCATATAATGTACCATTATACAATGCCTTCCAGTTCATTTTATACCACATTACAATGTGGAGGTCCAGGAGCATACCTAGATATATTGCGGACCCCAATGTAACACCAATCGCTGAGAAATGTATGTAACACATGTAATTGTTACACATGTAATTGTTATATTTACAAGACAATTCTATTTTATATTTTTTAAAGATGAATCTGAAATGTGAACTGTTTTCCAAACTTTCTTTTAAGTTTAGCCATTTTTGTCCCTCATCCTTCAGCGTCAGCAGTTTTCCCAAACATGAGTCTCTGTAATAGGGGCATGCACGTAGGGAATCAGCTCAGATATTTAAATAGCTGGATCTTCCTAAACACAGGGGAAAATGCAAACACATGTGTGCGAGGTACAGAGGCACCTGCCGCTGGCTGAACAAGCCCAACTTCAGAGTGAAAGCAGTTTCACCCCCTCCCAGACCCGAGCTTTAGGGGGTGGGGGGTATGATCTGTCTGTTCAGGGCTGAAAAATCCTTTCATCATTTCTGACTGAGTCAGCCGCGGAGGTTAAAGCGTCTTATTCAGCCCTGATTATGACAGATGTTACCACACATGAATAAAGAGCTTTGTTCCACCAAAATATACATCCAATCTCTGCTTTAAATGTCCATTTTGGTTAAATACACCACTATGTTGAGAGCCGTGGCAATACGTATATACAGTATGGGGATTGGTATTTAATCCTGGCAGTCAAAATCCCAGCGGTCAAAATTCTGACCGCCGATATCCCGACAAGGGCACACTAATTTATTCTCCCTCTATGGGTGTCGTGGACACCCACAGAGGGACAAAGTGCCCGGATTTCCGCGGTCGGGATTCCGGCATCTGGATTTTGACCGCTGGGATTCCGACCGCCGGGATTGTGACTGCATCCCACAGTAAGGGCCGGACCTGTTCGCTAACACATCCCCTCGCATTTGGCCACTAGGAGGAGTAATCATTCATTCGATGGTTGCCGATGATCGAATGATTTCTCCTGCCTTTGAAAATAAAAGTCAGTCTGAACTGACTTTTATTTCCTCTGCATAGCGCCGAAGACAGGGCGGGTGATGAGAGTACTAACCAATCAGCTCCTAACTGCCATATTATACACTTATTTTGAAAAATGACAGTTGGGAGCCAATTGGTTGGTACTTTATCTCTTTCCTCTCCCCCATCTCTGCACGCATGCCAGCAAATTATTATTGCCAATACAATATGCATTTTTACCTTATGCCAGGGACAGCTAAACTGAGCTTCTCTAGGAATCTAATCATTCCCAGGTTTTGGACATGGCAATTGAAAAACGCATACACGCCCATTAGCCTGGACATGCGCAAGTGACCTGTAATGCATGGGTGTAGCTGCATAGGTGCAGGTGCTACAGGGCCCAGAGCTGAGAGGGGCCACCTTCCCTGTCACAGTTACATGTGTTATATACAGGGTGTAGCTACCATAGTTGCAGGGGGTACGGCTGCTATGGGGCCAGAGCTGAGAGGGGCCACCTTCCCTGTCACAGTTACATGTGTTATATACAGGGTGTAGCTACCATAGTTGCAGGGGGTGCAGCTGCTATGGGGCCCAGAGCTGAGAGGGGCCACCTTCCCTGTCACAGTTACATGTGTTATATACAGGGTGTAGCTACCATAGTTGCAGGGGGTACGGCTGCTATGGGGCCAGAGCTGAGAGGGGCCACCTTCCCTGTCACAGTTACATGTGTTATATACAGGGTGTAGCTACCATAGTTGCAGGGGGTGCAGCTGCTATGGGGCCCAGAGCTGAGAGGGGCCACCTTCCCTTTCACAGTTACATGTGTTATATACAGGGTGTAGCTACCATAGTTGCAGGGGTTACGGCTGCTATGGGCCCAGAGCTGAGAGGGGCCACCTTCCCCGTCACAGTTACATGTGTTATATACAGGGGTGTAGCTACCATAGGTGCAGGGAGTGCTGCTGCTATGGGGCCAGAGCTGAGAGGAGCCACCTTCCCTGTCACAGGTACATGTGTTATATACAGGGGTGTAACTACCATAGGTGCAGGGAGTGCAGCTGCTATTGGGCCCAGAGCTGAGAGGGGCCACGTTCCCTGTCACAGTTACATGTGTTATAAACAGGGGTGTAACTACCATAGGTGCAGGGGGTGCAGCTGCTATGGGGCCCAGAGCTGATAGGGGCCACCTTCCCTGTCATAGTTACATGTGTTATATACAGGGGTGTAACTACCATAGGTGCAGGGGGTGCAGCTGCTATGGGGCCCAGAGCTGAGAGGGGCCACCTTCCCTGTCACAGTTACATGTGTTATATACAGGGGTGTAGCTACCATAGGTGCAGGAAGTGCAGGCGCTACGGGGCCAAGAGCTGAGAGGGGCCACCTTCCCTGTCACAGTTACATGTATTATATACAGGGGTGTAACTACCATAGGTGCAGGGAGTGCAGGTGCTACGGGGCCAAGAGCTGAGGGGGGCCACCTTCCCTGTCACAGTTACATGTGTTATATACAGGGGACTGCAGTGCTTTGCAAACCTAAGTCAGTCTTTGCTGACTTAGATCGACGGCGTCCTGCTCCAAGAACTGGGCGGGCTGCTCATATCCGGTGACGTCAGCCGCCCAGAAGACAGACGCCTGACCCCTTTCGCATGGGGACGCCCATCGTTTTCCTGGGCACACCCAGCGTTTTCATGGGTACACTAGGAAACGCAGGGCATGTGAATGCGAACGCTCTCTGACCGTCCTACATGCCCCCTCCTTTGCAAGCGCCTCAGAGACTATGCAAGTCTCCAAAGGTGCCCGCATAGCAGCCCTACACATGCCCATACAACATCCAACTCCCCGTGCGAACACATGGGGACGTTCGGAAATCAGGGCCAATATGTATTGCAGGACTACTGATGTAACATTACTTTATCCCAGCGGGCTGGTTGGTTCTGTAGCATGTATCTAGTAGGATACTGGTGCATAACATAGATCATTTATAAATTCAGTCAGAATAGGAAACTTTCAATCACCTGATCCGGCAACGTGACAGATGTGATTCATGTCAATATGTCAGCTCCTTCCCTAATTTTCCTTCCTGTGCAAACAGAAGCTAATCCCTTATAACGTTACCCACCCAACGTAAATCACCAATTGTGAGCAGAGGGGCTGCATCCTCTCCAGGGCAGGGAGACAGCACATTAACCTACTGATAATTGAAATGTCATAGAAGCCTGCGTGGGACTTTTGTTGCATTGTAAAAAGAATAAGGCACTGATGTGACCTGGAGCCGGTATAACTCTCTGGTATCTCTTTTCCTGTATTATCAGTTATTTATATAGCGCACACATATTCTGCAGCGCTGTACAGAGAGTAATCACATCAGTCCCTGCCCCAGTGGAGCTTACAATCTATATTCCCTACCACATGTACACGCACACACAGACATTCTAGGGTTAAATTGTTGGGAGATAATTAACCTACCAGTATATTTTTGGATTGTGGGAGGAAACCGGAGTACCCGGAGGAAACCCACGCAAGCACGGGGAGAATATACAAACTCCGCACAGTTAGGGCCATGGTGGGAATGGAACCCAAGACCTCAGCACTGTGAGGCAGTAATGCTGACCATTGCACCGTCCTGTGGCAAATAAGGTAACGCTGTGACAGGAAACATTCCCCAACTCCGTGAAATTTGTTATTGGGATGGCCATTGACCACTGAGGATTCAGAATCATTGATGTCGATGGCCGATGGAGGAAAACCAGATGTTCCCCTCCACCAATGGCACAGCATAGCCTAATAGTTTTCCCTTTTTTTCTCAAGGTGCTGGGATACGCAGCATAGCTCAACTCCTGTCACCCGTAAAGCCCCGCCCCCGTGTTCTCATTATCCCACAGGCCAGTCAGTCAGAGAAAATTAATGACCATCAATAGGTAAAGGCAGCAATAATCGATGGTCCTTTGTACTGTAGCCAAATATGGAAACATCAAAGGTGATCAAAGCAATGGCCATCCCTACTTTGTTACCTTGGGTGCATTAGGAGTACTAGGTAATGGACACCTCCCCCAATTAGGGAGATGATCAACCAATCAGCTTCTAACTTCAAAGTTACAGGCTGTGTTTGAAAAAATGACAGGAGCTGATTGGATGGTAATTTATCTCTCTCCAAGCCTTGATACATGGCCCCCTAAACATTACTTCCCCCCCAAGATACATCCCACCCGCTGCCTACTGATTTACCACATTTCCAAGTGGAGGCAGTGCCATAATGTCATGGTTTGTTCCATCCAGTTGCGTATTTATAATGGGCACAGTGTGTGACTATGTGGCCCCGGCGTATTATATTAGGGATTGGGAGCATTTGGTCTAAAGCATGATGGTCGACAGTCATTAGTTCGACACCATTAGGTCGACATGGGGAAAGGTCGACATGGGAAAAGGTAGACATGGTTCTAGGTCGAAAGGTCATTAGTTCGACAGGTAGTTAGTTCGACAGGTCACTAGTTCGACAATGTCTAGGTCTACAGTCAAAAGGTGGACATGGGGTTTTTCACTGTTTTTTTACCTGAATGTAAACACACTCGACATGGACACAGTTTAAAGTGCACCGCACCTCACATCGCTCACTGCGCTCGCTATGCGTTGGGCACAGGGCCGGCGCCACCACTAGGCAGCTCTAGGCATTTGCCTAGGGCGCCGGCACCTGGAGGGCGGCAGTTCGCCCCTTACCCCCAGAGAACTGTGTAAAAAAATTGCTGTCTCTGCAGTGCTGGGGCGGTCAGAGGTGTCCGTGCCGTAGGGGTACCTGCGGCGCCGTCATGTGTATAAAGCTGGCTGCGGCCGGCGGGGTCCCTGTAGTGAATAGCAAATAACTAGCGCTATGCGCGCGGCGGCGACCGCCCCAGCACTGCAGGGACGCCGGGGCAGCAATTTTTTTACACAGGTACCACCCCCCCTCCCTCCCCCCGGCACCGGGGTGCCCCCACCCTGACTCGCTTGGGGCGCTCCGGTGCCTTGCATCGGCCCTGGTTGGGCACGGTTTCTTTTACTGCACTCGGCACACTATTTTATTCTCCCACCACGCCCTAGAGGATGGTAGGGCATGAAATACCGCCTGTCGGCACATGTCGGCTCAAAAAAGTGCGAAAAACCCCATGTCAACCTTTTGACTCTCGACCTAGACACTGTCAAACTAATGACCTGTCAAACTAATGACCTTTCTGCCTAGAACCATGTCGACCTTTTCCTATGTCGACCTAAACCCATGTCGACCTTTTCCCATGTTGACCTAATGGTGTCGACCTAATAAATGTCTACCATCTTGCTGTAGACCAAATGACCGCATCCCTATATTAGTGCAGTATTCACCGTTGACAATGCTTGCACAACCCAATGTATGCCTGCTTTATTGAGAATTGGAATATAACTGTAGCACTTTATACATCAGCGATACAGTATGTACTAAAGCAGTGGTTCTCAAACTCAGTCCTCCGGACCCCAAACAGTTTAAGCTTTCTCAGGTCCCCGGCAGGTGCACAGGTGTGTTTATTACTAATTGAAGAGATGTAGAGAGAGATAACGTAAAATCGTTGCCCAAAGCGACCAATCAACATCTAACTGTCATTTTAAAGCCTGTGCTAGATAAATGACTGAAGCTGATTGGCTTTGCTCATCTACTCCACTTTATCTCTCTCAAACACTTGATTCCCCTCCCCTACAGCAGAGATAGCTGTGATATACTGTACAAGCGTCTCACTGCCAGACACCAGTCGCACAATGTTGCGTGTTTTATTCTGCTTCTATAAATCACGGATACATTGTTTCTCCAACTCCTATGAGACGCTGTTACCATATAATTGAATGATACAATTTGCAATTTTTGTTATAGAAGCTCTGAATTCATGCATTTACCTGCTACATCAGAATATATCTTATATTAGAAAAAATGCCACATTTCTATGTACTGTATCTTCCCTTCTATGCACTGAAACGTTACTACAGAACAGTGGGGCAGATTTATACCCTTTTCACACAGAAAATGAAATTCCTGGGTGAAGCATTTCCACCCGGGAATATCATTAAATGCACGGGTCCTTTTTTGTGTGAGAGGCATTGCATGGCGGGGCGGGGCTAAATGACGTGATCACTATGGACACGCCCCTAATAGGGCAGCCCATCCATTGCTCTGCCCCCGAACCGCCCCCTTTCCCCTCCCGGCTATGGCCCCACCCCCTGCTTTACTGAGCTGGCAACTATGAGCTCCTCTCTGGTCCATTGCGATGTTTGAGGGCACAGATCCACACATACAGTAAATGTGATAGAAGAAGCTGGTACAATGGACATGTGCAGCAGCTCTGCTCTGTCCCTTACACTGCATGCTGTGGTGGCAGCTTTACTGATCATATTATATACCAGTGTTATTGTTGTCATATTTAGGGCACTTGCCAAGAGGAGGGGGGTTTCCTGGCAACCAGAATTCCCCCCCCCCCCTGCATTTGCCTATGGTCCTGTGCTGCGGCAGGTCAGTGAAACCCAGTGGTGCTGCTGATTCCCGTGTATAGCAGCCAGCACATACTGTACATTACATGCATATTTATACTCTATATGCTCATTGGCTCCCCCTGCAGTGTGTGGTCAGCGCTGCAGACCAGGGGCAGCAGCCACCACTGGCGTTAACCTTCACCATCCAATCACTCATTTTCTTAAATCTAATCTGTATGTTTGCATACCTCCCAACTATGTCAGGTTCCCATTCGGGAATCCCGCGCGTCCTGTTGTGCGCAGGCCCAAAAATGATAGACACGGCTTGAGTCAAAAGGGGTGTGGCTTTGTGGGATGTCTGCAATCGTGAAGCCACACCCAGTTTTTGCCGCTGTGAGCGCATGGCCAGCTCTGTGTTAGTTGCTTTCCATGCCCCCTGTCCCTCTGCCTCCCGTGAATTGGTGTCTATTCAGCGCTGAGCAGCGTGTGGCAGGGGTGAACTCCCAACTGCCCCCATCGCTGGACACTTCCTGCCCTGGGTGGGTTGCAGGACCGCAAAAAAAAAAAAGTGACGGTCCCGCGAAAATCGGGACAGTTGGGAGGTGTATGTTTGGTTGTTGTGCGGATCTGCTCTGTGCAAGTTTCCATCTAAATGAGTAAATAAACCACATTGTTGGAGCTATTATCAGGCAACCTTTCAGCACTCCTTCCCTTGGAACGAGACGTATGAAACACTGTAAAACCATCACTGTGAAATCTGACATGACTATTGCAGGATTAGCCGTATAGCATTATACAATAAACAAGGACTCAGCCTGCGATTACACCGGCTTGTAAAACTTTCAACCCCACCTTATTACAGAGGATATGTTAAATCACGAGGAAGCGCCGGATCTGACTCCTCTGATGGAGTGGCATTAATAGTGTGCGCCTGTAAGTACTGGTGATTTATTTAGTGACTGCCTAATGATAGATCTGCTTTAGTCTGTTATCTGTATATGATATGTCATACATTCAGCACTGACATGCTCAGGTAACCCTCACATTTTGGGAATTCTAGGTCTGTTATGTGTTTGTTGTAATTCTAGTTTACCATATACATTAAATGGGTCGCTGGACACATATTACAGAGCTGCACTAGTTGGCTGATGTAGTCGCATGAGATGCCACCATGACAGACTGGGCTTTCCCTGGGACGGTCGCATCAGGGGAGATGCTGGACGGCTCCTGGATGCTTATTTACCACCTCAGCTCTAGGGATGGCCATCGACCATCGATGATTAGAAATCATCGAGGGTTTATGGCCGATGTCGAATATTTTTGCCATCGGGGGGGGAGAACCAGATGGTTTTCCACCATCGATGTAAAGCTTAAACGAATAGTTTCGTTTTTGCTTTTTCCCTACAGTACCGGGACAAGGAGCATAGCTCCGCCCCCGACACCCACAAAGCCCCGCCCCCGCATTTTGATTGGCCCACAGGTCACTCAATCAGTGAAAATGGATGGCCATCGATATGCAAAAATATCGATGGTCATCCATAGAATGGTTATACACTATCGATGGGCAGTTGCACTTTTGCCATCGATGGCAACCATCGATGGCAAAGGCAACGATGGCCATCCCTACTCAGCTCACTCTGCTTCTCTGTTGTCGGTGCAACTTCTCCTCAGCCGCCTCCTGCGGGATCTGCTGCAGGAGGGGGGGACCCAGCACAGCCTCAGATGGTCTCCGTGGCCACCAAGACTGATCAGCAGGTCAGGACTGAGCAGGGGCAGGAAGGAGCAGAGCTGCGGTGGGATGTGGTGGCAAATGCGGGGTCCCTTTACTACTATATTGAAGTGTAGTCTGCAGAGGACTATTGGTCAATGTTAGGAGTGGGCAGCATGAGGATCTTCAGGGTTGATGATGCAAAGTCAAACACAAGTTGGCCGAAATTACCACCACATTACTAGCACAGAGTTTAATACCACATGGAACAAAGACTCCACACAACGATACTGAGCGCTGATTGTATATTCGGTACTGCTGCTGAGCCTGTAGGGGGATTACCAAAACCCCTTTTTATTCACAGAACCAGAAAAAGAAAGATAGGAACAGCGCTGTACTGAATATATGAAATATTTAATAAAATGTACACATTAAAAATACAATATTTGGCCAATATAGACACACAAGACACACAAACATATAACAGGAACTCCCCCCTTGGTGTTAGAACTGGTTAGTTTTGTTATGCATGCAGTTGCAGACTTTCATTGCTCATTAGCAGAGCCAGTTAGTAGGTTTAAACAGGTCAGAGTTCAAGTCCCCACAAACATGTGCACATTAGTATTGTGGTAATACTTATTGTAATCCAGGGGTATCAGTGGCTTGTAGCTTCAGCAACGAATTTCTCCGACCGCCCACACTGCGGTCATATCCGAGACCAATCCGATTGCTGGATAAAATATTAGCCTGAAAGTCCCCTCTCAACGCGTTTCTCCGCCTACGTCCTTCAGCGGCTTCTTCAGGCTGATGTATTAGGCTTGGTGGAGAGATAAAGTACAAGGTGAAAACGGGTGTGGATTGTTTTATCGACCACACTAAGGTCGACACCGTTGGGTCGTCAGGCAGGACGGTCGACAGGGTTCTAGGTTGACATGGATGAAGGTCGACAGGTGTCTAGGTCGACAGGGGACAAGGTCGACATGGTTTTAGGTCGACATAGCGGTAGGTCAACATGGATTGTGTCGACAGGTTGCGAGGTCGACGTGGGTTTTTTCACTGCTTTTTGACACGAATGTCGACACAGTCGACATGGACACTGTTTGAAGTCAACCGCAGTCGACACAGTTAAAAAAGTCAACATGGAAAAGATCAACATGAGTTTTTCATGTTTTTGGTGTCTATGTCATCATGGACACTGTACAAGTGCATCACATCCCCCCCACATGGCTCACTTCACTCGCTCTACGCCTCCCTCCATGTCCACCAGGATAGTAACGGTGTGCATTGTAAATGAGGAACTGACTGAGGTATAGATGGAAACCATGGTAACGGTACCACAGTTTACACCTACAACCTGAGCCCCATCCATATCAAATGGGGTAATACAGGGGGTCATTTATAATAAGGATATAACACAGGAACCCCCTTGTTATAAAACCGGCAAATCCTGCAATTGTCCTGATTTTGGTGGGGCATTTTTGGGTGGCAGAGTTTTAGTAGGATCGGGGACTGGGTGGGTCATGGATGGCTTTGTCAAAGCGTTGGTTCTGCTATTATTTATGGAAAAAAAATTCTTAATCTTGGGCCTAATTCAGCTTCCGGGATTTGTCCAGTACTGCTGCTTACATGTAGCTAAACCATCCACATATGAATCAGGCCCATTTTCCATCATATATTGGAACTACATAAATAATCTCCACCCACCACTTTTTAAAGTTATCAATGACTACAATCATGGAAATCGCATGCACAGGATCGGCGACGTTACTGCGCATGCCATTACCTCACTTCTATGGGCTGCATTGGCTGCAGCCCAAAGAAGCCAGCTAAGGCTGCATGATAAAGTTGGGGGTGGCTTCCTACAGGAAGTCAGCTCTCTGCTAATCGCAGCCCAGTCTGGCAGTCCCAGACTGTCTGTTCTATGGGTGACTGGCCTGTAGGACTTCCAATAGAAAGTCACTGCCATAGTCACAGTGAAACTCACGGACTGCATCTGGCATCAACATCTCTGAGCTGAGGTGGATTTTAGTGAGGGGGGTAACATCTGCCACTGACTACTATAAACAGTTATCTATATACTGTAGAAGCAACATATTCCCTTCCCTTGGGAATCAGGATCAAACAGTAATGAAAATAGACAGGGAAAAAACAGACATAAAGGTCCGTACAAATTAGACGATATTCCTAAAGATTTTGCGGTACTCTTTACCTAGAAGGGCGCCCACGATTTTGATCGTGGGCATCGTAAGGTAAAAAAATTGCGTCGGTCGCATCGCATGCGACCAAAAAATCGCATGCGATGCGACCGACGCGATTGCCGCGATTTCCCATAGGGAACAATGTTAAATGTCCCAATTGACCCGATTTTCCATAGGGAACAATGTTAAATGGCCCACAGAGGCCAAATAGGCACCCTGAAGTGTGAAATGGCCCCCCCAATTGTTAACGCCACCCCACGATCAACGTCAACCCAAAGCGAGCCCGCGAGGGGCGGCGGTACGCGTCCTACGACCTTTTCATACCCCCACTATCCACGTCGGCGTGGAGTTGAGAATAGAAAGTGTGGCGAGCGCAGCGAGGCGACGCGGACACCTTCACAGGTATACGCGTCCCCTTGCGGGCTTCACAGGTGTCCGCGTCCCCTCGTGGGGCTCGCTGCGCTAGCCACGCTTCGGGCTCGGTGGCTCGCTGCGCTCGCCACACTTTCTATTCTCAACTCCACGCCGACGTGGATAGTGGGGGTATTAAAAGGTCGGAGGACGCGTACCGCCACCCCTCGCGGGCTCGCTGCGCTCGCCACGCTTCGGGTTGACATTGATCGTGGGGTGGCGTTAACAATTGGGGGGGCCATTTCACACTTCAGGGTGCCTATTTGCCCTCTGTGGGCCTTTTAACATTGTTCCCTATGGAAAATCGGGTCAATTGGGACATTTAACATTGTTCCCTATGGGAAATCGCGGTAATCGCGTCGGGTCGCATCGCATGCGATTTTTTGGTACATGCGATGCCCGCGATGGCCGCCCTTCTAGGTAAAGAGTACCGATTTTGCTGATTCCAATGAGTTGGAACGACAACATCTAAACATTGTCTAGTGTGTACGCTTGATGTTGCTGACGGTGCTGCAGTGTAGACAGGAGGCATCACTGACAGGTGTCATGCTGCGGAATGCAGCATGGCCGCCCATTACAGTACTCGCTCCTGATCTCGCTGGCTACCCACATCATTAAGTGTGTACCCAGCTTACCAGGGTCATGTTTGAAAAACATATATACTATCAGTGGCGTAACTATAAAATTTGCTCCCCCCTGCCAATTTTGTTTATGGCGCCCCCCCCCCCCCCCCCAAAAAAAGAGAAAATGTCCACGTACCATACACTCCAAACCTGCTCCCCACACACTCCCTCCACCCCACACACATTATATGCAGCTACCTTTGCAAGGTGGGGGGGGGGGGTCAGGGAAGCGACACAGAAAATGGCAGGCAGGAGGGGACATAGGAGCCCTGTAACAATGGGGTCACTATCACTGATGCCGAGCCATGCATGGTGGATTGGGGCCACAGATGCCGGGCTGTGAGGCTGTGAGGGCACAAATGACGGGCGTAGTGCTGGAGCAGCCAGACATCGGCGGGAGTGTGGGAGCACAAGGGGGGATGGGGGCCACAAATGCCGGCTGCACGGGTTGGAGTGCGGGGGGGGGGGAGACACTTGTTGATGCTGGGGCAGACAGACTTTATAGAGCTTCTCACCTGTCTCCTTCATCACTCTACACAGTGTCTGACTGTCACGCTGATGTCGGGATCCTGCCTCCTTCTGCTCCGTCACCTGCTTGCCCAGCCATTCACTGTGCTGCAGGGCAGGCTGCTGTGTGATGATTGGACAGCTGAGCCGTCGCTCAGCTGTCCTGTTTTTCTATACAGTCGGGCCGGCGTCTGTCAATCCCGGCAGCAGGGAACTGGGGGTGCCGGTGGAGCGGGCGCAGCACTGTGACCCGTCCCCGCACAGCAGCCAGCAACTTGGCGGCGCTCCCTGCAGACCCCGGCGGTGCTGGCTCCCCAAAGCCAACGAGGGGTATGCGGCAGTACTGCCCCTAGCTCCCCCCTGTCACGGCACTGGCGGCAAGCGGCACACCTTGTCAGTGTCCCAGGCGGGTGCCAGCGCCCATGCAGCCCGATTGGAAGGGAATTGTTATGTAGTATCTGGGCTGCCGATTTTGAAATCGGGTCCATCGCATCGCATCGCATACGACCATATCGCATGCGATGCGATGCGATGGACCCGATTTTTCCATAGGATTCAATGTTAAAATGGACTGAGTCCATTTTAACATGGAATTCAATGGGAAAAGGGGTCCTTTTCATACCCCTACTATCCAAGTGGGCATGGAGTTGGATATAAACCTGTGGCGAGCGTAGCGAGCCACCGAGCCCGAAGTGTGGCGAGGGGACAGAGAATACCGTTCGCTCGCCACGCTTCGGGCTCGGTGGCTCGCTACGCTCGCCACAGGTTTATATCCAACTCCATGCCCACTTGGATAGTAGGGGTATGAAAAGGACCCCTTTTCCCATTGAATTCCATGTTAAAATGGACTCAGTCCATTTTAACATTAAATCCTATGGAAAAATCGGGTCATCGCATCGCATCGCATGCGATATGGTCGCATGCGATGCGATATCACATCGCATCGCACTGATTGTATGCCTTAAGTTAAGGCATACAATCAAAAAATCGGCAGCCCAGATAATACATAAGTACCCTTTTATCTATATATATTATTGTCAACAGTTGTACTGTACTCCCAATCCCCCACCCATGCACCATTCAGCAAGATACTGTACATTAATGATATTTTATAATCACTACAAAAAAACCCTGTAGCTGAAATCTTCTAAGGAAGCTGTAATCCTAAACGAACGCCGTATATGTAGCAAACAAACAGCTTAGTGCGAGACAAACTGTCTTTTGAAGAACTAAATCTGGCTTCAGTCTCCGCCTGAGTGTCTCCCGCTCATGTCCCCTCTGGCAACTCAGTCTATCTCCTCACAAGTGAAGAATGGAACTAGCTGGGAGTCTCACGGTTCAGCCTACAGCTTTGTACAATGCGCTAGCAACTGTCAGCAGCTCTCATATATCGGTCCTAGCACGCTCGCCTCCTGTACTGGGAATAAACGTTAAATCAGCGTTAGAACACTGATTCAATAGCACCATTGTCTTACAGGTATCGTGAATATTGCCTGGATTTCAGCTTGACTTATAAACCAAATGCAGTCAGTTGCAGTGCATGGTCCCCATAGCCAGTTCACTGGGATATAGCCAAATGTCAACATTTACAATGTCCACAGTTAAAATGTCAACACCACAATGTCCACAGTTATGATGATAACATTATCAGAATGTTGATATTAGGGTTAAGCCCTGTACACATGCATCGATTTTTCCCGATATTTGATTTTGCGGTACTTATGTATTATCTGGGCTGCCGATTTTTTGATTGTATGCCTTAACTTAAGGCATACAATCAGATGCGATGCGATGCGATATCGCATCGCATCGCATATGACCATATCGCATGCGATGCGATGCGATGACCCGATTTTTCCATAGGATTCAATGTTAAAATGGACTGAGTCCATTTTAACATGGAATTCAATGGGAAAAGGGGTCCTTTTCATACCCCTACTATCCAAGTGGGCATGGAGTTGGATATAAACCTGTGGCGAGCGTAGCGAGCCACGGAGCCCGAAGCGTGGCGAGCGAAGCGAGCCCCGCGAGGGGCCGGTATTCTGTGTCCCCTCGCGGGGCTCGCTACGCTCGCCACGCTTCGGGCTCGGTGGCTCGTTACGCTCGCCACAGGTTTATATCCAACTCCATGCCCACTTGGATAGTAGGGGTATGAAAAGGACCCCTTTTTCCCATTGAATTCCATGTTAAAATGGACTCAGTCCATTTTAACATTGAATCCTATGGAAAAATCGGGTCCATCGCATCGCATTGCATCGCATGCGATATGGTCGGATGCGATGCAATGCGATGGACCCGATTTCAAAATCGGCAGCCCAGTTAGTACATAAGTACCGATTTTGCTTATAGAAGCAAAATAAAATCGAATCCTAAACTAAATTGAATGGTTTTTGTGTCAATTTCGGTCTACATTCGATTTGATGCCCGCTCCCGTTTTCACAAACTCAAACAGAAAAATCTACTGTGCAGCCAAGGAAATATCGAATTCTTTCTAGTAAATCGAATGTGTACATGTACCATGAATGTATATCGAATTCGATATCTAATGCAAAAGTACAGATCTAATGCCAAATCGAATGGAAAGATCTAATGCCAGATCTAATAGAAAATCAAATCTAATATTGAATCAAAAGCAAATCAATGTGTGTGTACATAGATTTAGGCTGCAGGCGAGAGAGATCAGAGTTAAGCTATGTACACACACATCGATTTGCTTTTGATTCGATGTTAGATCTGGCTTTAGATCTTTCCATTCGATTTGGCATTAGATCTGCACTTTTGCATAAGATATCGAATTCAATATCAAATTCGATAAACATTCATGGTACATTGAACACATTCGATTTACTAGATCGAATTCGATATTTCCTTGGCTGCACAGTAGATTTTTCTGTTCGATTTTGTGAAAACGGGAGCGCGTATCGAATCGAAATGTAGATCGAAAGTGACACAAAAACCATTCGATTTAGTTTAGGATTCGATTTGATTTTGCTTCTATAAGCAAAATCTAATCGAAATTCGGGAAAAATCGATGCATGTGTACAGGGCTTTAGGGTAATAATACTTACCAGAAAACGGGAAGATTGGAAGTCTGACCCACAAATGAAGTCACAGTGGCGTAAGTTTGTCCCAGTTGCCCAGAGGCAAGATAAATATTGGTGCCCCCAAATAGCTCAATCAGTAAGGTGTCTGTCTCCAGTAAGACAGGTCCTGGGTTCTAACACAGGGTGTGACACTTGCAAAAATGATGTTAGGAGGAGGAGTCAGCCACAGAAGCGATATCGAGGGCTTTCAATAAACCAAATTCAAACTTCCATTACAGGACGGGTGCCCCTTTGGGAGCAAGAGCCCTACGGCAGATGACTCCATTGCCTTCCCTAGTTACGCCTCTGTGAAGTCACATGAACTTTACTGCAGCCATCAGGCTCAGGAAAGTCACCACTGGGCCACCAGTGACAATATGTTGAGAATCTGACATGTGAACATTTCCTCATTACCATGATGACGAAAGTTCACCTGTTCCATGTTGGCATCATAGAAACATAGAATTTGACGGCAGATAAGAACCATTTGGCCCATCTAGTCTGCCCCTTTTTTTACCCTTCAGGTAAACTCAACCCTTTTTAATCCTTATTTCTTTGTAAGGATATTCATATGCCTATCCCAAGCATGTTTAAATTGTTCTACTGTCTTAGCCTCTACCACCTCTGATGGGAGGCTATTCCACTTATCCACTACCCTTTCTGTGAAGTAATTCTTTCTAACATTTCCCCTGAACCTACCTCCCTCCAGTTTCAGTGCATGTCCTCGTGTTTTATTACTTGTTTTCCTTTGAAGAAAATTTCCCACCTGTACTATGTTAAAACCCTTGATATATTTGAAGATTTCTATCATGTCCCCCCTTTCCCTTCTCTGCTCCAAACTATACATGTTAAGATCTTTTAGTCTTTCCAGGTAAGTTTTGTGATGTAGGCCATGAACCATTTTAGTTGACCTTCTTTGTACACTCTCAAATGTATTTATATCCTTCTGAAGATATGGCCTCCAGAACTGGACACAGTATTCCAGATGAGGTCGTACCAATGACCTATAAAGTGGCATTATTACGTCTTTTTTTCTGCTACTGATTCCTCTCCCTATGCAACCAAGCATCTGACTAGCCTTCCTCATTGCTTTGTTACATTGCCTCCCTGCCTTTAAGTCACTTGAAATAGTGACTCCTAGATCTCTTTCTTTCTCAGTAGTTTCCATTATAGTACCCTTGATACTATATTGAGCCTTTGGGTTTTTGAGTCCCAAGTGCATAATTTTGCATTTCTTCTACGATCCCCATGGCAGCCATAACACTGGGATGTTCCCTTCCCCCATAGAATTAGACAGGATAATTTTTCTCTAGGACCGCCCACCTTGGGGTATAATAGCCTCCTCTTCCCCCTCCTCCATGTCTTTTTTCCTGTCTCCGTTAGAGTTAGGACAGAGTAGGCTGTTATGTTTTGTTTAAGCAGGGTTACCTCATGCAGCATGGAGCTGAAGGGGTGGCTCCCCGGGGAGAAGAAGTGCCTAACTAGCTTTAGCTATGTTAGTGCAATGGTTCCTGCCTGTATACGCGATGTGAATAATGGTGACAGTCCCACGTCTGAGCGGAGGTACCTGTAGTGAGATGAACACAGGACGCCAGCGGGATCCTTGCGGCATGGTGAAGCTGGCGCGCGCTCCACGTGGAGTGGGGCAGACCGGCTGGAAGCCGCGTCTGCACGCTCCGGATACATCAGGCAGAAGGGGCGGAAGTGTGCGCGCGCGTCACTTCCGCCTGAAACGCCGGGGGACGGGCGGTAAATGCTTCCCCACAGAAACAAGGGGAAGCATATTGGTTCCGCTTGGCCATCCTGAATGAAGGTGAACCAGGGAACTGAGGGTTAAGGCGCCATATTTAAAGGCGCAGATGGACAGCGTGCCTTACACTGATCTCAGTGCCTGGCTGTCTGACTGCTGTGTACATCATGGATGAGCCTTCTCCCCATAAGCCGGATAATGCCCCTCAGAGGTAAGCCCTTGGTTTTTGTGGGCATTAGTTGTTTTATTTGTAGCGTTTTACTACAGAATAGTACTTAGTAATTTCTTTTTTGTAGTGTGCCTATAGAACAGGATGAGGATGTACCTGCTATTCCTAAGAAGAGAACAGCCAAAAAGAAATTTATACAGACTAATTGCATGTCATGTGACAAGTCATTTGCATCTGCCCAGAAGAAGTCTCTATGTGGAGAATGTGAGACCAGACAGGACAGATTAGAGAAGAAAGAAAAGAAGTCAGATGTTCTTAGAGAACTCATGGACTGGATGAAAGAATCCTTTGTGTCAAAGCAGGAGTTTGCTCAGTCACAGACCCAGAAAAGATCCAGAACCCAGGCAGAGTTTAGCCAGGAGGAGGATACAGCTGAAGAGATAGAGGGTGATAGAAAGGATTCTACAGATGCAGGTGAAGTTGAAGATGTAAGATCTTTTAATTTGGAGTTGGTGGAAAATGTATTAAAAAACATCTATAAAGCAATGAATTATAAGGAAGAACCAGGCACGTCAGAGAAGAACCCCCTATTCGAAGATAGGGAGAAGAAAGGGAGAATGTTCCCGGTTCACAAGATGGTCAGGGAAACCATTTCCAAGGAATGGACGAATATGGATAAGAAACTGACTCTGGGAAATCGTATTGAGAAGATGTATCCGTATAAGGATGATGAGTTCCTGGGATGGTGTTCTATCCCGAAGGTGGACGCTGCTGTAGCAGAGCTGACCTCCAAGTCTACTATCCCGGTAGAGGACGTAGCAGCATTCAAGGACTCAATGGATAGAAAAATTGAGAACGGACTTAGAAAAGTTCATACGGCCTCAGCTGGGTCTCTTAAAGCTACGGTAGCAGTCGCGTCGGTGTCCAGGGCCCTGAGACTGTGGGCGACTAACCTACAGACAGATATAGAAGAAAGAATATCTAAACATTATGTATTGAAAAGTTTGGAGGTGATGCAAAAATCCATAGATTACCTGTGCGAGGCCTCCCTGGATTCAGTGGCCTTTGCGGCGAAGACTATGGCAGCAGGGGTAACCGCTAGGAGGGCCCTGTGGCTAAAACCCTGGAGCGCTGACGCGAATTCCAAGAACAAGCTGACCACTCTGCAGTTTGAAGGGAAATTTCTTTTCGGCTCAAACCTGGACGCAATGATACAGAGACTGTCAGGAGGAAAATCTGTACGTCTCCCGCAGGACAGGAAGAGTCGCTTCCCGTACCCCAGCACGACCAAGCAATCCTATAGGGAATCTAAGAGTTATAGGCCTGGTAGGCCCTACTATAGGAGAGGTGGAGCAAGCACTTCACGGCAAGCCTTCCGCCAGCCCTTTCGAGGACGCTTCCAACCTGACAGAGGAAGATCATGACTATGCCCAAGAGGCAGTGATAGGGGCCAGACTCCTCCAATTCAGAAGCCAATGGGAGAGTACCATATCCGACAGATGGGTACTGAGGATAATCCAACAGGGTTATCATATAGAGTTTATGGAAATTCCACAACAGAACAGATTCCTGACGTCCAGAGGACCTATAGAAAAAGAAAAAAGGTCAGCTTTATGCTCCAAGATAAGTCAACTACTGAAGCAGGGAGCGATCGAGTTGGTACCCAAGATTTACCACAAGAAGGGATTCTACTCCAACCTATTCTTAGTAGAAAAGAGCAGTGGAGGTTTCAGGACGATCCTGGATCTCAGGGACCTGAACTGTTTTATCAAGAAAATAAAGTTTCGCATGGAGTGTCTGTCATCCATAGTGACGGGCATAAGACAGGGCGAGTACTTAGCGTCAATCGATCTCAAAGACGCTTATTACCATATCCCGATTTGTACGGAACACAGAAGGTTCCTAAGATTTTATGTGGCTGGTCAGCATCTCCAATTCACGTGCCTCCCGTTTGGGTTGAGAACATCCCCAAGAGTCTTCACCAAAGTCTTGATTACGCTGGTAGCGGAAATGAGAAAGCAGGAGGTCCAGATCTGGCCATACTTGGACGACTTATTGATAGCTGGGAGCTCAGTGGACGAGCTGAAGCAAAGCCTGAACCTGGTCACAGAGACACTGCAAAGCCACGGATGGGTCATAAACAGAGACAAAAGCCAATTGATACCAACCAGAAATATTCTTTTTTTGGGGGTAAGGATAGATACCAGAAATTATTCTGTAGCCCTATCTCTCGAGAGGTGCATGAAAATAAGGGAGCTAATTCTGGAAATCCTGCAAGGAAAGAAAATTCCCCTAATAAAAGCAGTACAGTTATTAGGAATGATGGTCTCCTGTATAAAAGTCATTCCGTGGGCACAGTGGAATTCGAGACAGCTTCAGTGGTTTCTTCTGCCCTTACTAAAAAGAAGACTAAGGGACCAGCATATGATAAAGTTATCGAGCCAGGTGAAGCAATCCCTTGGTTGGTGGATCCAAGACTTGGAAAACAAGACTTCAAGTTTGGAGAACCCACAGTTCCTGGTCCTGACCACGGACGCCAGCTTAGTGGGGTGGGGAGGTCACCTCAAAAATATGTCGGTCCAGGGAACTTGGTCCAAAGAAGAAGCAAGGAACTCTTCCAATCTCAGAGAACTACAGGCAGTCTGGGAAGCTATGTGTCAACTAAAACCCAAGATTCGGGGCACACATCTGAAGATTATGTCCGACAACGTGACTGTAGTCGCTCACATAAACCATCAAGGCGGGACCAGGAGCCTGAAACTGATGAGGATGTCGGAAGAAATTATGAAGTGGTCGGAGAACAACCTAAGGTCAATCTCGGCAACTTATATTCCAGGCAAGAAAAATGTCATAGCAGACTACCTGAGTCGCAAGACTGTATTGCCAGGAGAATGGGAGTTGAACAGCGAGGTCTTTCTGCAGATAACAAGAATCTTTGGAACACCAGAAGTGGACCTGATGGCCACCTATTTGAACAAAAAGGTGAGCGAATTCTACGCAAAGTATTATCATCCACAGGCGAAGACGTTAGACACTTTCTCAATCAAGTGGGTATTCAAACTGGGATACCTGTTCCCGCCATTCCCAATGATATCCAAGGTATTGAAAAAGATCAGGGAAGACCAAGTAATAGTGCTGATAATTCTTCCACATTGGCCAAGAAGAGCCTGGTTTTCCAATGTCTTGAGGATGGCAATACAAGGACCGTGGCAGCTGCCCAGTAGGCGGGACCTTCTTCATCAGGGACCTATGCTGCACCCAGAACCGGCGAGTTTACAACTAGAGGCGTGGAAATTGAGCGGCAGATTCTGAAGAGACACAATTTGTCGCCCCAAGTAATTGAAATGATGCTGAGAGCCAGGAAGAAAGTTTCGTCAGAGGCCTACTATAAAACCTGGTATAAGTTTATCAGTTGGGGACGGTTCAAAGATAACTGTATGGACATTCCTACTGACCAAGTATTACAGTTCTTGTTTGAAGGTTTCCAGATGGGTTTGGCCACAGCGACGATTAAGGCGCAGATATCGGCATTAAGTGTGTTACTGGACAGGCCTCTAGCAGAAGAAAGAATTGTTAAAAGGTTCGGCAGGGCGATGAAGAGGATCAGGCCACCGATAAAATCAATTGTCGCCCCCTGGGATCTAAACCTGCTTCTGACGGTCTTAACAAAGGATCCTTTTGAACCGCTTGAAGATTGCCCGTTAAAATATCTAACTTGGAAAGTGGTATTCCTAGTAGCTGTGACTTCAGCACGACGGGTCAGTGAGCTTCAGGCACTGTGGATGGAGGAGCCATATTTGATAATCTTCCCTAATAGGGTAGTATTACGGACACATCCAGACTTCGTTCCCAAAGTAGTGTCAGCTTTTCATCTGAACCAGGAAATAACCTTACCTGATTTCTATCCTCAGCCTAAAGGTAGAGAAGAAGAGGCGTGGCACACGTTAGACCTGGTGAGAGGGATAACGTTGTATCTGGAGAGAACAAAGCCTTTCAGGTTAACTAAGCACCTGTTTGTGATTCCGGAAGGAATAAAGAAGGGTAAAGCACCTGTGAAGCAGACCATATCTCGGTGGATTAGAGAGACCATCTTATTCGCTTATAAGAAAGAAGGCAAAGCACCACCTTCCATAGTACAGGCACACTCTACCCGGGCAGTGTCTACCTCATGGGCGAATAAGGCGAAGGCGTCAACAGCTGAGATCTGTAAGGCAGCAACATGGTCCTCAATTCATACTTTCTCAAACCATTTTTCACTCAACGTTTCTACTGCCCACTTTGGGACGCATGTGTTGCAAGAAGCCCTTACGGGTGAATGACTATATATATATATATAAAATATTTCATGCAGTATCTAACCCTCCCGTGTGTTTACTTGGGTATGTCCCAGTGTTATGGCTGCCATGGGGATCGTAGAAGAAAGAGTCGAATTATACTCACCGATAATTCCTTTTTCTTCCTAGAGATCCCATGGCAGCCACTGGTTTGCCCTCCCTATGTTATATATTTTTCTCCAGGACATATTCGGAGACAAGAAAAGACATGGAGGAGGGGGAAGAGGAGGCTATTATACCCCAAGGTGGGCGGTCCTAGAGAAAAATTATCCTGTCTAATTCTATGGGGGAAGGGAACATCCCAGTGTTATGGCTGCCATGGGATCTCTAGGAAGAAAAAGGAATTATCAGTGAGTATAATTCGACTCTTTTTTAGCATTAAACTGTAGTTGCCATTCTCTTGACCAATTCTCAAGTTTACTTAGATCATCAGTCATTTGATTTACCCCTCCTGGTGTGTCTACTCTGTTGCATATCTTTGTATCATCTGCAAAAAGGCATACTTCCCCTTCAATACCATTTGCAATGTCACTAACAAAGATATTAAAGAGCACTGGTCCAAGTACAGATCCCTGGGGTACTCCACTGGTAACATGTCCCTCCATAGAATGCACTCCATTTACTACAACTGTCTGTTTCCTATCCTGCAACCAGGTTCTTATCCATTTAATTGTTTTATAATCCAATCCCACACTTTCAAGTTTATTTAGCAGCCTGCGATGTGGGACAGTGTCAAATGCCTTACTAAAGTCTAGATTTGCCACATCTACAGCCCCCCCTTCATCTAGTATTTTGGTCACGGAGTCAAAAAAGTCAATGAGACTTGTTTGGCATGATCTCCCTGCAGTAAAACCATGCTGTTTTGGATCCTGTAAGTTGTTTAATTTAAGATATTCCACTATTCTTTCTTTTAATAGTGTTTCCATTATTTTCCCTACTACTGATGTTAGGAGGAGGAGTCAGCCACAGAAGCGATATGTAGTTACTTGCTTCTTCTTTGCTTCCGCTTTTGTGCAGTGGAACTACATTTGCTTTCCTCCAGTCCTCTGGAACTGCACCTGTATCTAGTGACTGGTTGAATAAATCTGTTAATGGCGCTACCAACACGTCTTTTAGTATCCTTGGATGCACTCCGTCTGGCCCCATTGATTTATCCACTTTCAGTCTTGAAAGTTCTGTTAGGACTTTCTCCCTAGTAAATGTACCTCCATCTACCTTATTTTTATGAATGTCCTTGCAACTTAACTGTGGTCCCTTCCCTTCTCCTTCTATAGTGAATACAGAGCAAAAGTAATTATTTAGATGATCTGCAATTGCCTTGTCTCCCTCCACCAAATTCTCAGTGTCTGTCCGCAGTCTTATTATTCCTCCGTTTGATTTTCTCCTTTCACTTATATACTTAAAAAAAGTTTTGTTTCCTTTATCTACCGACTGAGCCATTTTCTCCTCAGCTTGTGCCTTGGCACGCCTGATCACTTTCTTAGCCTCTTTGCGTCTGGCAAGATACACTTCTTTGTCATTATTATTTTGAGTCTGCTTGTATGTCCTAAAGGCCATCTTTTTTGCTTTTACACTAGTTGATACCTCTTTAGTAAACCACACTGGCTTCCTTTTCCTGGTACTTTTCTTAACCCTTTTGATACAAAGGTCCGTTGCCTTTAGTATTGCACTTTTTAATTTTCTCCACCTCTCCTGCACTCCTACTGTTGGCATCACAGAAGTTCCAATTGGCTTACAAAATCCCATGGGGTACTTGTGTATTATCACGGTGCCTGAATTTACTACGTACGCAAACGTAGTGAAATCGCATAACATTGCATTGCTTGCCGTTATGGTATGGCATGCGATGCGATGCAATTTTGATGCTTATAATGGCATTTATTAATGCCCCCCCCCCGTATCGACGTGATCCCGAAGTGTGGTGAGCACAGCGAGCCCCGCAAGGGGCGGCGGTACGCGTCCGACCGACATTTTCATACCCCCACTATCCACGTCGGCGTGGAGTTGATTTTATATAGTGTGGCGAGCGCAGTGTATTATGTTACATGTATTACGCGTCCCCTCCCTTGGCTCGCTGTGGGGGGGGGGGGGGGCTGAGGGTCCAAAGTAAATTACATTATATGTCATTTTATCATTAAATGCCATTATTCTAGGTTCCATCAGAACCAATATCTCATCGCATCGCATGCCATACAATAATGGCATGCGATGCGATGCGATGCAATTTTTTATCGCATCCTATCTTTTTAATGGATTCACTGACACCGAGCAGTGAATACATTACATAGGAAAATCGCATCGCATGCCATACAATATGGCATGCAATGCGATGCGATGCAATTTCACTACCCTGAATAGCCCTCTACGCAAATGGAGTAGTGGGCGCCATGATAATACACAAGTACCTCCCATGGTAACTAGACATCTCATCGCATCAGATCGCATGCGATGCGATCGCATGCGAATTTATCAAAAATACATAAAAACACGGGAAAATCGCATCGCATCGCATGCCATCGCATGCCACTACATATGGCATACGATGGCATGCGATGGGAGCCGTGAAAGTACACAAGTACCCATATTCCGTAGCTCTGAATCATAGATGGCAGGAAACCATCAAATCATCGATGGTGGATCGCCATCACTAGTTTAGGTTGGTAAGAGAGTTGGGTTTAGTTTTGCAAATGCATTTTAGAAATTGGTGTAGATAAATAGATCTATTTCTATGTGTACTAAAATAATTTCATTGTTCGAAACAGAACAATGAGCTTCATGCTGGGGGTGTGTCCTTTCCATATGGCGGAGATAGTGCAGACGTCGGCCATGTTTGATAAAATAGAGGCTGCTGGGTATTCATTAGCAGACATCCTCCAGTCTGTCCCAAACACTTCAAATTTAATAAAATCCCAAATATTGTGAATCTTTCCAAATCAAATCATTTCATTCATCTTTACTTAACATGTTTGGTGGTGATTTAAATGTTCTCCATTAAATATATCATCTCTAAAATGTATTATTTTAGTTTGCAATTTATTACAATTCTCTTTCCAGCTGAGTTCAGAACTATGGGGTAAATTTACTAAGATGGGGGTTCGATTAAAGAGGGGGTGTCTCAGGCAATCAGATTGTTATTATTTATTCGGCACCTTCTAGAAACAAAGAGAAAATGTAGACTACAGTATAGGCGGAAATGGTAATGTCATCTAAACATGACTTGAGTTAAAATGAACAAGCTCCAAAAAGCAGGTCCGTAATTAGGGTTGGAAGAATGGTGCCAACAACCAAGGTGCAGGGCCTTGTGGAGCAGTACCGTTATCTGTATTTGGCACAATGACATCACTTATTCAGAGGCGGGGCCAAAACAAGGCACTAGTATAGATGCATTTAGGAGCTTGATAGTTTCAGCATAGTAGTAGTAACTCCTATGGAAACCTATGGGGAATGTGTTTGCAAAAAAAATAAAAAATCTGTGTGTATTTTGTACTTACACTCCACCTCAAGGCTAATAAAAATCCGAGCTTTTGAATGTTTATTCTAAATTCCTTGTGTGATACAAATATTGATAGGGACTACTCAATCTCCTATCCCACTGTCCGCTGTGTCCTACCTTGCCTTCTGCTGTTCTAACCCTTTCCCCGCTCCATCCACCCCCTCCCCTGCTCTCCTACTACAATCCTTCCCGAAAAAAACCTCTTGCCCCTTCTCGCATAGGTATCCCATTCAGGCGGTAGGTCCTCTTCCTCTCCATCAGCCGGCTAGGGTCTATCCATTGGGGCATGCACACTGAGGTGTAAGAGCTGGCACCTGGCCATCATAGTATGTGCAGTTTCCCCCAAAAACATATTGTACCGCACCTTGCAAAACTCTCCATGGACACGTCTTTGTTGACCAAACACGAGCATGTTCTCTATAAAGGCCCAAAATAAATAGTATTATGCACTATAACTCCACTCCTATACATGACTGTGGGCCTTATTTTGGTTCATTCTTTCTGACAAAATCCTTCTTAGATGGGCAAAACCATGTGCACTGCAGGTGGGGCAGGTGTTACTTGTGCAGAGAGAATTAGATTTGGGTGGGGTTTTACTTCAAAGTGAGATCTATATTGCAGTGTAAAAATAAAGCAGTCAGTATTTTCCCTGCACAGAAACAAAATTACTCACCCAAATCTAATTCTCTCTGCACAAGTAACATCTGCCCCACCTGCAGTGCACATGGTTTTGTCCATCTAAGAAGGATTTTGTCAGAAAGAATGAACCAAAATAAGGCCCTGTGAGGGATATGTATGAAATCTTGGCATAAGCTAAAATGGAGAATAATAATTTAACAACCAATCAGCTTCTAGCTGTCATTTTACGGGTCATTTCTCAGTAATGAGCTAGGAGCTTATTGGCTGGTACTTTTTCCTCTTTTTGGGCCAGATGTATCAAGCTACAAAAATGTGATAAAATGGAGAGTGATAAACAGCCAGCCAATCAGCTCCCAACTGTCACGGTACAGGCTGATTTTGAAAAATGACAGATAGGAGCTGATTGGCTGGTTGTTTATCACTCTCTGATTTATCACTTTTTTGAAGCTTGATACATCTCGCCCAATGTGAGAGTTGGACATACAAAGATGGACCAAATTTTGAGAGCGGGAACTGTATATACGTATCTCATCAACGAACCCGCATTTACATTTTCCCAAAAGTACGTGACTCCAATGATTTGTGATTACTAAAAGTGCATTTCGATTTTTTGTTCCATTTGTTCCTCGCTGACATCCAGATAAATCCTCATTTGATGTGTTGAAGGCACCGGTGTAGTTTTTTTTCATGAAGATGACAGGTCCACTTTAAAGAGTTCAGGCACGTATGTCAAAGTGATTGCTGAGAGCGAAGAGACTTTAATTGTTGACTACGGTGATTATCATTCAACTTGTGAGATAAAAGGAAGGAATTGACAAACACAAAGTGAGTGGGGAGATATTTTATGTTGCTTACATATTGCTATTCACGACATTCAGGAGTACGGGGAGGGGGCAGGATAGATGGGGGGGGGGGTAGATGGAACGTGGTTGACAGCCTCACATGGTTACAGTTGCTAAGACGAACACTTTGTATTTATACAGAGCATGAAAAATGGATTGAAAAATGGAGAAATATGATAATGAAAATGACCTGCGTGTGAACTGACGGAGGAATAGCAAATCCTTTGATAGTTATGTTTTTTGTTTAACATAAAACTTCTTATGATAATATCTTGGTAAAACTCCCCATAGGCAGAACTTGCGCCTGGGGACTTTGTAGTTCAGGTGGAACACTCTTCTGCCACCAGTATGGTGGCTGCATGTACAGACGATGGAGGACATCACTGATGAGTGTTGGCGCGCGTCGCCAGCTACATTGTGCGTACACACTGGGTACCCTTTAAATTTTGTTGTTTCGACCCGTCGGAATCTGCAGAATCGTTTAAAATGTTGTGTAGTGTGTACCAAGCTTAATCTGCATTCTTTATCATTGTGGCTGTGGCGTATTTATAATGGATGCAGTGTGTCCCGGTGCACAAGGGCCCATGAGTCCCAGAGGGGCCCACACCTCAAACGCTGCACCCATTTTTTTTAAACTGCAAAACTCCATTTTGCTGGAGATCTGCGCTTGCCTAGTAATGTCTGAGCCCTCTAGGTATCAGTCTTTATTGTGCTACATGGCGGTACTGCCTGCACAGAGGAGGAGGCCGAACAAAGGACTGTGCACACGGCCTCATCCTCTCTTAAGCCCCGTACACACGGGGGCGATATATTGCTCAGCCATAAATTGCTAGCAATATATGGCTGAGCAATATATTGCTCAGTTTCTCCTTTTCATCAGCGACCAGAGATGGTCGCTGATGAAAGGGAACCTCTGCCAGCGGTGCCGCAGAGGTAATCAGCTGGTCGCAGGAGCAAGCTCTTGCGACCAGAAATTAGAATGGGGCTGAAAACAGGAGCGCGCACCCGACGATTTATCGCCGTTGCACACTCCCATCACTGGCAATATGGTCGCCTGTGACCATATTTCCAGCGATTTCAGCCCCTATCGCCCCCCGTGTGTACACAGCTTTAAGGCCAGATGTATCAAGCTTCAAAAAGTGATAACATGGAGAGTGATTAACAACCAGCCAATCAGCTCCTTACTGTCGTGTTACAGGCTGGGTTTGAAAAATTACAGGCAACAGCTGATTGGCTGGTTGGGTAGACACATATGAGGTCAACATGCATTAGATCGACCACTGAAGGTTGACTTGGCTTAGATCATCACCTAAAATTGGGCGACATGTCTAAGTTCGACACAAGCAGTAGGTCGAAAATGGCTAGGTCCACAGTCAAAAGGCAGACTTTTTTTGAGCCAACATGTGCCAACGGACGGTATTTTATGCCCTACCATCCACAAGGGCGTGGTGGGAGAATAGAATAGTATGCCTGAAGCATGGCGAGCGCAGACAGTATCCGGGAGGGTTGCCCACCTTTCTGGGGAGCTGGAAGGGGCTGACGATTTTTGGGAGCCTCGCGGCCATTCTGGGAGGGTAGGTAACCCTGACTTACACTCTAACCTAGATTTACTTTTATATCAAAATGGATGCAGTGTGTCCCGGTGCACAAGGGTCCATGAGTCCCAGAGGGGCCCACACCTCAAACGCTGCACCCATTTTTTTTTACTGTACAAAAAACATAAACGAAAACATTTTCAGATACTTTAGTCTGTCCATATCAAGCATGCAGATGATCATCAGTTTGATGTTTTGTTGTCTTAAAAATTCAATGATCTATTAAATTTGCCGATTTTAGGGGGTAGATTTACAAAAGCTTTTAAAAATGTCTTTCATTTCTCTATTGATTCGTCGAAAACAATAGACAGAATCTTTAGAAGCTTTAGTAAATTTAACTCCTTAAGTGTTTGGATTTTAAGTTGTTAACAGATGCAAATCTTCATTAAAGGAGTTTATTTTTCAATTAGAATTATCTCTTTAACTTTTTGTTGTAATGAAAAAAAAAAAGTTTTATCAGCAGTGGTTGCATTAAAATGTGATTTTTACGGCTGGACCGGAATTATTTTTTATAACTCTCACGTGAAATTTGATTATTTAAGAAATCAAAAAGTGGCATAGAAATAAAAGTAAAAACAAACAAAAACATCCGATGAATTTTATTTATTATACAGAACGAACCATTGACTGACGGAGGCCTCAGCTCATCCAAACTGATTACTGGTTGAAATATCCGTACTGGAAGTAATTATATACATGGGTTTGTGCACAAGAGTTGTATGTGAGCCAAAGACAATGGCGAGACGGTAGGGGAGCCGTTGCAAGACAGAAAATGTATAAAAGACAATAGAGAAGCCGTTAATTAAAGTGCGATGGTGTCGTTTTGGCACAACTACACGATAAGTAGTACTTAATTACATGAACTAAAAATACATATTTAAACCAAAGAGTTGGTGTCTATAGACTGTCTACAGACAGCTTTACATTGATACGATGGACTACTCTCGTTGGTCTTGCTTTGCGTAGAACACCTATTTCACGTTGATTTGTTATCACAAAAAAAAGTACAAGCAGACCTTCGAGAAGATGTTGATTCCAGGAGAGATGGGTAATAGTAAGCTGTAGGAGCAAATTTGGTGGCTTGAAATTTGTCGAGACGTACAGACATGATTCTATTCTATATTCTCACCTTTTTTATGGTGATATTTAAGTCAGGGATGTATTTAAGGTTCAAGACACATCAGTAATGGCCCACACATTCTAACTGGACATTGAGAATTCATTCAGACTGACTTGGACAGAATGTCAACAAGTCAAAATGTCAGTAGTGTTTAATGTTAGGGTTAGGCTGTGGTTAGGGTTAGGCTGCGGGTAAGGTTCATGCTAGAGTTGGCCAAACACCTAAAGATTTTCTGTCCAACTAACTAACCAATTCGCTGGTTGGAAAGAAAATCTGGCAATAGGGGGGAGCAAATGTCCAACCATTTGCGGTGGCCATACATTACTGCTACTGCCGGATCAGGATTCCATGCAATATATAACACGGTGTATGGCCAGTTTTGGTCTGAAACACTGGAAAACAGATAAATACAGTCATTGAGACCTTGGGGGGGAAAAACAGACGGGATATTCTGTGCTGGAATTATTTGTCACACCAAATCCTCAATTCTGAATGATAGTTGGTATATTATATAGGTGTATGAAAATAAAATAAAAATGTATAAACAAAGAGAAACACTTACAGTATATGAAGGGGTCCAAGTTATGTTATTGAAAATTGTACACAACTCACAGTATAACCGGTAGAGATATACACATAAAGGTATCTTTTATCTTTCCAATCTTGTAATGTCACCACGGTGTACTGTATATAGATTTGGATTAGAAGAAAATGCGTACTGTACTCACTCAGAGGCAAGACACAGTGAAGCCTATAAAGGTTTCTTTTGCAGGAATCAATGCCGTGCAGCAATAATATGAGGATATCTCTGTTTAAAGGATCACTATGTGAAACGTATAAAGTCATTAGGTACCAGAAAATGCCTTGTTTTTTTTAAATGCGTATTGTACTCACTCAAAGGCGTGGTGGTTTGAAGCATATCAAGCATATCATGGTATCTTTAAATGCTCATATTCTCCACATCCTCTCCATACTCCACCATATGGGTATAAATGGCACTAAAAAAGGAGAAGAGATGGTCTCAGTTAAAGCCACAAAGATATTTAATGAAAAGAAAAAAAGTGAACAACATGAAAAATAGATGGTGGTGTCAAAGTAGTAGTAGCAGTAGTCACACTACTTTGATTCTACTTTGATACCGCCTATCCCTGGGATTGCGGCTCTTGGCCAATGTGGCCGCTTCTCAGGAACAAGCACTGGCGGTCTGTGAGACTGCACTGGCTTCACTGTGACTGGCAGTGACCTCCTATTGGAAATCCGACCTGCCAGTCACCAAGGTAATCCCATTGGGAGGTGTTCCCTCCCCCCCGGGATGCCTCTCTATGCGCAGCTGCAGGGCAGCCCCTAAAAACGGGTTTTGCGCATGCACATTACCGCGGATGATACTGAGCATGCACCGGACCCGTGGCCGTCAATACAATTCTACGGGACTGCTCCCATAGAGGCTGGGGCCAGCGCTTGCGCAGTACCGAAGACATACCTCCCAACCGTATTGATAACCGCGGGAACGTTCAGGTTTTCGGGGACGTTCCCGCATCCCTCCCACGGCCGGAAGTGTCCTGTGGTGGTGGTGGTGGGGGGCAGTTGGGAGTCCCTCTGTTAGCTGCTGGAGGGGGGGGCGCATCTCAGCAGCCCCTCTCCTCCGATGAGGTTAGGGTGTGTACACACGGTGAGATTCCCTTGCTATTTGACTTAAGACTCAAGTGCTATGCAATCTTTGCTATCTCTGTACTATTTACATACAATTCATACAATCTGCATTCAATTTGCACTATATAGTCATTGCTGCCCTGTCTATCTGGGTTCCAATTTGTGCTGTCACGGGAGCGCCCATCGGGATCGCAAGGAAAAAAACCTGTGCGATCTGCATGCGATTTTGACTATATAGTCAAAATCTAATGTCAAATCTCACCGTGTGTACACAGCATAAGAGCAGGGCGCTGTAAGGTTTCACAGCACCCTAGGCAAAACTTCATTATTGAACCCCCCTCTCATCCATACTGCCACCAATACCCACTTTCCAACCCCTTAAGTCATACTTGACAAACATTCTGGAAAGGATTTTTAGGCTCCCAAAAAATTAGGTGGTCCTCCCAGCCCGGCCTTGGGAAGGTGGGCAAGTTTCCTGCTTTCCCTGGAGGGGGCAGCAAAGTAGGGAAGTATGCCTCAAGCGAAAGTATGGGGTTGAGGTCTAAAGGTCCATACACACTGGGCTATGCCCATCGTGTATGGACAGCGATGATGCGCAGGGAAAGCAGCTCAGTGCATACAGACTGAGCGGCTATCCCCCTGCCCGGCACCGACGGAGGGGGGGAGGGTGGTGTTGCATAGTGCAGCGCTATGCAAAGCCGTCCTGAAAGCCGTTCATCTGCTGGTATAACCAGCAGATGAATGCCTTTCCCGGCGATGTTGCGGGAGCGGGCAGCAGCACTCACCGCTCATCGCCGGGGCATACACACTGGGCGGCTCTGAGCTGAAAGCCACTCAAACCTGCTGTTTCAAGATTTTCATTTCAAAAGACTTTGCCAAAAGCCTGTGCCAGCGGTGTATACATTACCAGCTCACTTTTTTTTTTACATTGGTGGGCAGTGGTTTGCTGGTTAATACCAGCATAATACATAAATACATTGGTGGGCAGTGGTTTGCTGGTTAATACCAGCATAATACATAAATACATTGGTGGGCAGTGGTTTGCTGGTTAATACCAGCATAATACATAAATACATTGGTGGGCAGTGGTTTGCTGGTTAATACCAGCATAATACATAAATACATTGGTGGGCAGTGGTTTGCTGGTTACTACCAGCAAAATACATTGGTGGCAGTGTACTCACTTTGTAGGAGCGCAGCAGCGCTTCTCAAGGAGCGGCACTGTCAATGGACGGACGGAGCAACCAGGAGAAGGGGCGGGTGAGTTATGACTGGGGGAGGCAGGGGGGGAGTGCAGCGGCACCTACTTGGATGGAAGAGCAGGTCAGAGGGAGCGGGTGCAATTGCCGCGGCACCTTAGAAACAGCAGGGAAGGGGACAGGGGGAGGGAGCAGTGGGATGGAGGCCGGGCCAGAGCCGTTTCTTCTTTGGGCCATCATCGCTCACCTTATACACACTGAGCGATGATGGTTCCAAAAGAAGAGATTATCGCCAGGCATGCTGGTTTTACTGGCAGATTATCCACTTTCATAGCGATGATGCGGGAGCGCGCATCATCGCTAGTGGGGCGATTTACACCTAAAAATCACCAGTTTTGTCCGATTTTCAGCTGAAAATCGGCAAGTGTGTATGGGCCTAGAAGTTTTGCAGCAACCACCTGCATTAAGTACAACAAGAATCCTCATAGACATCCTTAAATTTTGATAGGCAGACTTGGTGGTGACCAAACCCCCCCCCACCCAGAGCCTGGCGCCCTAGGCAGCGGCCTAAAGCTGCCTAATGGTAGAGCCGGCCCTGCATAAGAGCCACCACTGGGAACAAGATACATTACGCAATTGAACTGTAAATCCGGGCATCTTACATGTATACACGTAGGCTTGGCTTGTAGCAGAAAAGACAGCAAGTTAAAACTTATAGGATCTGCCTAAAAAGATTCATGGGTGGAGCTGCTGTAATGCTGCATTTTCTCCGAGGCTAAAATTAGCCCTCCCATCCCTGTGGGGGATACAGAATTAGGTAGCCAAAACCTGCTCCTGCTGTTGCGGAACTACAAGTTCCAGCATGTCAACGTGTCGTTCTACAACAGTTCATTCAATATTACATGGTGTTCTAAGCTAGTTAACAAATCCTTTAATTATACAGACCACTTTCTGGAGAGACGTCCTCCGAGAGCTGATTTATCCTTTAATTCTAGCAAACCAGAGAAAATTTCACTTCAAAGGAAACAAGTCATCTCAGGATTTGTGCATCTTGTTGGATTTTATTACTTTTTTTTTTTTTAATTTTCTGTGATCTATGAAATATACTTTATCATTGTTGTTTTATATTGATTTTTAAAAAAGATGGAAAAAATCTAATTATCACCGATGTTATACTCATATTAGTCACAGTCCATTTTCCAACAAAATTGCTTTAATAGAAAAATAAACATTATACACCTGTAGGATTCCTTGTACATTATTTTGTTGTAAATAGTCTGTAAAATACACCAGATTATGATCCTGTTATTATTACTGCATTTATTAACCTTTTCCATGGATGTTTATTAACCCAAACTTGCTTATCTACACATTAATTAGAACATTTCAGTGATTCACATAAATTCTGGCCCCATTGGAGCTTGCAACCTGTGTTTTCTAAAACATGGGCACTTAGGGGGTTATTTTGGTTCACTCTTTCTCACAAGTTCCTTCTTAGATGGACAAAATCATGTACATTGCAGGGGGGCAGATGTAACTTGTGCAGAGAGAATTAGATTTGGGTGAGTTATTTTGTTTCTTTGCAGGGAAAATACTGACTGCTTTATTTTTACACTGCAATATAGATCTCACTTTGAAGTAAAACCCCACCCAAATCTAACTCTCTCTGCACAAGTAACATCTACCCCAACTGCAGTGCACATGGTTTTGTCCACCTAAGAAGGAACTTGTCAGAAAGAGTGAACAAAAATAACCCCCATATACACAATACGGTTACTAGGGAAACCAATGATGGGGCATTTTTTCAATCCCGGGATTGGCTTCCTCATTTAAAAAATTGCCCTGGCCGCCCCACATATTTACTTACATGTTCGGGAGCAGCCGGGAGTCGGGCGGATGGGTGGTACAGCCGGGAGCCATGCAATATGGCTGAAAGCGAGGCGTATGGGCGGTCTGAGCTAGGCGGTTGGTGGCTGGTGGAGCAGCTGTGCGGCCTGCACAGTGTGACCTCTGACAAGGTCATGCTTTGCAGAGCCACCGGGGGAGCGGAGAAGCTGGGCAACGTCTGAGCTCAGATGCTGCCCGGCATTAGACTGTGCTTGCGGATTGCAAACCAATCCCGGGAGTGAAATCCTAACAACTTTTCAATATCGTTAATGATGCGTACTTCCGCGCATCGTTACCGACCCTCCCTGTCATCTGTACATGTAGCTTAATATCCTCAGAGCCTGCATGTATGGAGCGGGGCTCCCAGTGATGTCACTGACCGATATTGTTAAGGGTATCGGTCAGTGTGTATGCGCTATGCGATTCTCCCGTGGCACCACCAATTTAGTTATCAATATTGGAGGAGCCGGTAATAGCCCAGTGTTCCAAAATCTCTGAAATGTTTGTGTTTCAAATATTTGAAGAGACAACATTAGGGAATCAGTTGCCACGCCATCAGATCTTGATAAGAGGGGCGTGGCTTCATGAGAATCAGGGCACAGTTTTGGAGGACCAGGTTGATGTTGGAGTGAATCGATAAGGGGTGTGGCCAGATTGGATTCTGATCTGCACATTTGACAGCAGAACCATAATGACTGGTCAGTGCTAGCCCCACAGCTTTGTGCAGATTTAGGCAGCTGCCTAGGGGCTCCAGGTGACCTCACCTCCACACTTTCACCTGAGGTTCTGGACAGTCGGTATTGGAGCGTGACCTGCCCTGAACTGGATTGCACCCTACACTTCTCCAGCCCTGGCATGGCAAACGGACAAGTGTTTATAATAGAGATAAGCCGTTCAGTTCTCCAGAAATTATGCGGGTGATTCAGATTTTTGTCCCGTTTCCATAGCGGGGTCTGCTTATGTGCATGCACATATTGGCGCATTTGCAGACCCCAGGATCTAACGGCTTGGGCAAGTTTCATGGTCGCCAAGCCATTCGCTCCAGAGGGGGGTGGGGGCAGACAACAGCCTGGAGCAGGGGAACGGGCAGCATTTATGGACATCCCCATGGAAACGGTGAGCTGGGAACGCAGGTGGACTGATGCCTGCTCAGGACAGGAGGCTGATGTCACATGATGTCAGCACCTGCCCCCTTTTCGGCAAACAGCAACAGAAATAAAAGACAGTTTTTACCTTAATTCCGAAGGGATAAGAAATCATTCCATGGTCGGTAACCATCAACTGATTTCTGTCCCCTTTGGCCGCATGCGAGGGGATGCAGGCGGTGCTGGCGGTGGCAGGGCAGCGCATACTCGCTCGCTAGGCAGCAAAAGAACACTGCTTAATGAGCAGCCTGAAATAGGCCCTATGTCTATTTGAACCGAATCAAAACCCAGTTCGGATCTCCCCGAGGATCTTCCTACAGTTTCGGAATTTGTATTTTAAATACAAATTTTGAGTTTTTAATTGCAAAACTGATTTTGGCTGTTTTTATTTTTTATTTATTGATTTTTATCAATAATTATAGATTATTTAAATCGATTTTTAAGCAAATAAAAAAACAAACCTGAACAAAAACACTCAAGGGTGGTTTTGGCAAAATCGAAACACAATGATGAATTACAACCATAACACGGGTTTCCACGCATAAATAAATAAAATGTCTCTAGTTATTATCGCTATTTCCCCTATTGCATGTGCTATTTACCTGCTATACATGTATTGCTGCAGTCTGATCAATGCCATGAGTTCTTTTTCTGTTAAGCCCCACCCCCTTACACACTAGAGCGGGAGAATCTTAGCTGCGTGCTATTTGTCCGCACGACGCTCCACCGAGCTTCTATATTTAAACCCTATTATTTGATTATTATTTGATCAAAAAAACAATTTAACCGAATATCGAAACTCCTTATGCTATTATAATTTTCAGTCTGCGGCTACTTTTGACTTTGTATAATCGACTAAATTAAACTATTTAAAATATATCGTTTAAAATTGAATTTAATTTAACTTAAAAGATATTATTTAAATTAAAATGTTACAAAACTAATTTCTTTCATTACAAAAAAAAAGAGACATTTTATATACAATATTAAATAATTAGGTTTAATTATATTTAATTTTCGGGCCACATATTAAAACTTTTATCTTGACCACAGATCTCCGTTAACCTGCCTTTTCTCAATTTCCAGCTAAAAATAGAAAAAATTGTTTCCTTGCCGTTGGCACCCCTTCCATTTGCCTAAACTTTGATATATGATCCCCCCCCCCCCCCCACCAACCCGACACTGACATAAAAATTTATTTATCCCCAGATCCAGCAGAAAAAAAACAAGGGGATTGACAAATTGCAGATATCTGCACTCCCAACAGGCTGAGCCCTGGTTTCTGTGCAGAGAGACTTGAACCATTAAGTATTAAGGTGACCTGTACAGAGAGCAGGTTGATCTACTGCAGTGACCTTTAATTTTTACAGAAATTATTCCCAGTAAGGAAAACAGGTTGGATACGTGCGAGTCTAAAATGAAACGAAAAAATCAAGATGCACACTAACCAGACATGGCTAAGATCCCAAGTCGCTTTGTGCTGCCTTGCAGCTGTTCAAATAAGCAAACTGCCCTAAGGAAATCTATCTACCATTCAGCATGTAACCTAGATTCACCAAGCAGCTTAGCGAAAGCCCAGATGCAAGTCTTACAAGGGTAACAAATAGGTGCCTTGTGGTGAATCATTATTATAATTATTGGAAAAATAAGATTTGGCTGCGTAGACTCTGGAACAATGGAGAACTTTGCAAAGCTGTTTGTTTATATCGAATTCGACGCTTGCACCTGAGATATCCGCTGAGCTGGGTCCCCGTAGGATTACCTGGTGGTATTTTGCAAAGACATTCACCACATATGACACCGTTTCTTTTATTAAAACCCAAGGTGGGATATTAGAGAATTTACGCCTGGAGAACACTTAGAGGAGGAAAAGTCTTCAGGGGGTTGAAACAGTTTCTCGCTATTAAAATTTGCTAAACTGATATGGCTACATCGGTGATAGAAAAAAAGGGATGTAATGTTATTTTACCATCGTGTACAGGTGTGCACAGAATTAGGACAGTAGCGTGATTTTCTCTTAAGGCGGATAAGGGATACATCCTAAAATATTCAGCAGGTTTTGCTAAATAAAATTAAATAAGATTAAGCGAGGGCTGCATAGGCATGAGTGCATTTAAGAGCCTGTGACATTTGTGATTGGTTAATAAAGTTTTGTGCTAGGTAGATTACCCAAGAGCCTGTGGTAGTTGATTGTTTGGTGGATTATCCAATTAGATGGCAAAGGGGCGGTAGTTTTGTCAGGGGTATATACAGGGCTGGCAACAGAAATCTTGGGGCCCGGAACACTGATATCTCGGGGGGCCCCCCAACACCGAACGTGGATTCTTATTACATTGCATACTGAATGTATTTTTATTTTATTAGAAGTAAATAGATAATTAATATTTACAATGCAACATAATACGGGAGGGCACAGCATTGTGCATTGTGTGGTTTAGTGTGTTGTGTGATGTCACTAAACTCATTAGTACAGGTAGCCAGACAAGTGATTACACAGCCATGCTTTCAGACCCCGAGTCCCTCAAAGTCTTGGGGCCCCTCAACTGGTCAGGGCCCGGTACGAGTGTCCCCTTTGACCCCCCCCTGTCGCCTGCCCTGGGTATATAAGGGGAGTCATATGATGCTACTTCCTCTTTGAGTCCACCCTCCCTTTCCCTTGATCTCTCAATTGCTTCCTGGCCTGTTGCTACCTCAATTGCTACCTCACCTAATTGGCTTTTCGAAATATTTTATTAAAATTGGCGGGAAGGTGCTCTCGACCAGCGGTCATGTTGAGGTACAGGTGGTTGCTGTCTGGTATTGCCCCCCTTTGACAGGACGGCTGGCGAGTCCTGCCTCTGCGGGGGACGTTGGCCACTTCCTGTAAGTGTCCTCACCATGCCAAAGAAGGGGCTGTGAGATCATCACAGTGCAGGCTGTACCTTTAGATAGGTGGGGCGTTCATCGCCCGTGTTATAAGTAGGGGCATTTTAGTTGCCTCCATTATTAACACCGATTGACCTGAGCTGGTCTCCAAGCGCTCTTCCTAGCCATACCTTTACAACTAGGGTCATACCATTTAATAAATATCAGTGACCTTTTAACTAATGCAGTGGTTGTCCGTGTCTTTATTTTTAGTGATAAGATGTGTCCGTGTGATTTATTTCTAGGGGTAATATAGAGTAAATCTAGTGTCAAAGGTCAATTACTATAATTCAATAGGCACCTTAAAGCAATCAGAAAATTATTTAAATGAATTCTAATGGGAAAAATGACAAGAAACGATTTCATAAACTCAGATATTTAAACATGCAGTTCCAATAACTGTACTGGAAAGAAAATGCAAGTGGTCTTAGATTTGAGCCTTTAAAATGTCATTTAAATGTCAGTAGCATATAAGGAGGGGAGTATTTCTAGGATCGTAATGCAATCAGTTGTAAAATAAAATATCAGGGCACTTGTACACCTCTGCCCAACACCCAAAGAAGGATTAACATTGTAAAATCACAGACAGAAAGTCGGGTGCTGGTTGTATCCTTAGGATTCATTGCCAGTCTGGACAAGTCAGAGAAGGGTGTTACTGGCTGGCAGTGCCAGTTGCACACCCCTACTCGCAGCCTTGGAAATAATATACAGTATTTAGATGATAAATCCAATAAAGCAGTCTTGTAACCTTGCACAGAATAGTGCAAGTCAGGGCCGTCTTTTCTTATTGGCTTAATGGGCACTTGCCCAGGGGCCCCAGGTGTATAAGGGCCCTATGCTGATAGCTGAGGATCCCCTTTTTCCCGGGATACCAGAATTTTGAAAATCAGCCCTGGGGAACTGGAGATATCCAACTTCAAAGCAGCAGTCCACATCCGACCTGTTAATTGCAATTCCCAGTCATATTTCTCAGGTTCTCTCTGACTTAAAAGTTTTTCTGAGAGTATATTCCCAAAGCTGGGACTCTCCCCTTTCTGTTGACACTAGTGGCTTGTCTCTATCATGCAAAGAACCAGAGATATCAGCCTTCCAGCAGCTGGTCCCAGCTCCAAACGTCTGGTGTACAGTTTTATATTTTTGGCAATGGATTGCTCTGGCTGCTGATCTCTGATCCCCAAGTTCCCAGCACCTCCTGGAAGTTGGGACTCTAGGTTTTTATACTATTGAATGAAGGCTAAGAAATCTATTTCCAGATAATGGTGATATCTGCAGTTAAACAAGCTGCCCTTCCACCGGAAAATGACGAATATTTAGCCCACTCCATTATCCAACCCTCCCCTGCGTAAAACACCCCCTACCTGGAAGTCATTTACAAGGGACCCTTCATTCAGCTCAGTGCCCCCTTCCACACGTTAGTGTTCTCCCTCCCACCACCTGTGCCGTAAAGGAGTAATTAGCAGAAGTTACTGCTCCAGGTCCTAAAGATATAATAAATGCAAAACAACCTGAAATTCATATTCTCCAATTTGTCTATTGTTATAAATAATCTGTAGAAAAAAATATTATTTTGACTGCATTCTTAAAAAAAAAAAAAAAGAGAATGATATTATTATGTGGAATTACGTACAGAAGAGTCTATTTGTTTATTGATAGATTTTAATGACTTTTAACTCCAGTGTCCGATGCCACAGAAGACACAGTGGGGCAGATGTATTAAGCCAAGTAAAGTGATATAGTGGGTATAAACAGTGATAAATTTGAAGGTGATAACGTACCAGCAATCAGCTGTGTTTGATAAATGGCAGTTAGGAGCTGATTGGCTGGTGCTTTATCACCACTTTATTACCACTTTACCTGGCTTAATTCATCTTCGAAAATTTAGTAAGTGGGGCAGCACGGATGGTGTGATGGTTAGCATCACTGCCTCACAGCGCTGATGTCATGGGTTCCATTCCCACCATGCCCATAACTGTGTGGAGCTTGTATATTCTCCCTGTACTTGCGTGGGTTTCCTCAGGGTACTTTGGTTTCTTCCCACATTCCAAAAATATACTGGTAGGTTAATTGGCTCCCAACAAAATTAACCCTAGAATGTCTGTGTGCGTGTACATGTGGTAGGGAATATAGATTGTAAGCTCCACTGGGGCAGGGACTGATGTGAGTGTTCAACTATTCTCTGTAAAGCGCTGCGGAATATGTGTGCGCTATATAAGAAACTGGTAATAAATAAAATAAATAATAGTAAAACTTACTGTATATTGATGTTAGTAACATGTAAGGGTTTTTAATATATCAAATAATTTGCAATTTAAAAAATATGATATTAAGTTTACGAATCCCAGTGTTGTTGGTGCCAGAGTCACTGACAAGTGTATAATATTACTGACCCACCTGGAGCCAGTGGGATAAACTCAGTAAAGTATAATGTACAGATTATAAGGGAAATCCTCCCGACCATCCAGACTCCTCTGTAATCTAAAGTCTTCATCAGTGACAACTTTCGTTCTCCTCAAATCTGTCTCCACTGTGTCCCATGTCTTCTAAGGGCCTGCAGCTAAATACGGTTCTGCAAAACACGCTAATCCTGCAGAGTTACATCAGGAACATAGAGCAGGGTTTTATTTTGGCTGCTGAACAAGTATTGTCATGTCCTGGTCGGTGTTACGGCACCTGAGCAATTGGCACGGCTGTTACAGCCGCTAAGAGCAACAACGGCCGCAGCTCCAGGCGTCCACATAAAAATAGGCCCGTCACCATGGTGATCACAGACAGACACCGGCTGGCCAGATGGTTGACCAATAGTCATAAGTATTAACATTGCATTTTTATTTCCACACATTAATACAATTTGTGTCCTTTTTATATATTTAGGGAAATATTGCGGCAGTTAGTGTATAGATTCTACATGGCCTTGTCCTCACCTCCTCCACTTCTCCATTTATTTCTTTACAGTTTCTTATATAGCGCAGCAGATTCCGTTACAGCAGGGGTGGCCAAACCGGTCCTCGAGATCTACCAATGGTCCATGTTTTCCAGATCTCCTAGCTGGTGCACAGCTGTAGTCATTACACATTTTCAAACCTGCTGCATTCATTACTACTATAGATCTTCAGGTTGCCTGGAAAACATGCACCGATGGTAGATCTTGAGGACAGGTTTGGCCACCCCTGCGTTACAGTGTCTTATATAGCGCAGCAGATTCTGTTGCGCTTTACAATTGTAGACAGTGATAGAACAAACTGGGTAACAACAGACAGACTGAGGTAAGAGGGCCCTGCTGCAAGCTTACAATCTATAGGAGGAGCGTGGCAGGTGGTGCGGCGGGTGCCACTCTGGGCAGCAGCGGAGCGGGGGGTGCGGCCTGTGTGGCTTGACCTCTGACATCACATCGTGCTGCACAGAGCCGTACACCAGGTCAGGAGCAGCCGGGTGCTCAGATACTGCCTGGCATTAGACTGAGCATGCTCAGTCTAATTGATAAATCATGGGATTGGAAACTCTAATCCTGGGATTGAAATCACAGCTATTTTGGGGCCATTTCCCAGGATCCCTCTGATCCCGGGATTGGCCACCCTAGTCCTTACCATTAAATCTCCTTCTCCAAGTCCATCTGGGGAACGCGGCGATCCCTCCATTATTGTGTTGCGCGAGTAAGAAGGATCCCATTGTCTATAAACCCATCCTTGTGGCTTTTTAAATTCAAACTAAGGAATGAGTTGGAGGGGATGAGCTTAGATACTACAGAAAGTTACCCTATGAAGTGCTAGCTCCCCAACAGTCACTACAGTCCACCGTCACAAGGTGAAAAAGATTTACTGGGGAGAACAAAGGAAGAACATACTAACTCCACACAGAAGCATGATTGAAAGGCGTTTAAGCTGTGGTTGTGGGACGCAATGCTAACGAATGCACTATTGCCCCAAATTGCTGATAAATGAATGCTAATTACATTAATTAAATACATTACTGCTGATACAACGTCTGCATTAAGCCTCAGAGAGAGACAAAGTATCAGCTCCTATAATTTTTCAAACACATCCTGTAACACGGCAGTAAAGATGTGATTGGTTGGTACATTATCTCTCTCAAGGCTTAGCACATCTTCCCCTACAGCCATGTACCGAACACTAACTAAACATTGATTTATTTTTCTTGCATATAATAAATTGCTCCTTTTGATTTTTTTACCCTTTCATGTCTGGAAACACCTGTAACTTATCAGCTGTATCTGAGGACAAGGCGTCAGGGTTGGCAGTAACCTGCTGCAGTGTGTGGCAGTATGGGGGTATCTTCTTACAGGGGTCTGTTCTGTGTCCTATGCCGTCTCTAACATGTAACCCGACAGAGCACAGAAGGGAACTTTGCCTTTGTGTAAAACAAACCTTTTGGTCCAAGTGATATCTGCATTAGGGTGCACAGATGGAACTGATTTCTGTGTATGGGAGCCGGGATACTCAGCACTCGCCTGGCTGATGATCATCGAATATTATAATATGATTTTATTATTGGAACTGTTGGAGGTCACGATTCAGACCTGCTTGTTGGGCTGCGCATGGCGAGGCGGCAGCTGCTTTACCCCCCCCACCCGGGGCGCCCCCCCCCCCCGCCTTGGGCCAACACATACCTCCCAATGTTGGAGAGGCAGAAAGAGGGCATAGCGACAAGGGGCGTGGCCTATGACCGTGATGCTCCCTTGTGGCCACACCCCATTTTCGCCACTGTGGGGGCCTGGCAAGCGGCTCTGTGAGCTGATAGCCATGCCCCCAGTCCCTTTGGCTGCAGGAATAGACCCTGTGCGCATGGGTTGACAAGGTCAAAGGTTAACAGGTAAAACGTAGACAGTGGGTAAGGCCAGTGGCGTAACTACATTTTTTTGTCCCCCATGCAGAAAAGTTCCTGGTGCATATACTGTATACACACACATAAACACAGATCAGCTCCACACATAAACACAGATCAGCTCACCCCAACGCAGCTATGGGATACGCTGCTGCTGGAGGCGGGAGGCAACGCTGAAGCTCTGTGCTGCTGTCTGACATGGTGCTGCTTCCGGTTCTGTGTCCCGGGGACGGGGACACACAATGCCGCTACAGGTGCTGGGTCCAGTAGCCAGCCCAGGGATATACACAGTCCTCCATGAGCTGGCTGGTTTGGGATCGCCAATGGCAGGGGGGGGGGCGGGGTCAGGCCTCAAGGAGAGCGAGCTGAGCGGCTGTGCGATAAGACTCCGCAGCCACCACTGTCTCTCACCTAGAATCTCCTGTGTCCCTGGCAATAGCTCCCGCAGACCCCCGGAGCCCAAATTTAATATGCGCCTCCAAGCCATTGCGGGGGCTGCGGAGCGATAGTTACGCCACTGGGTAAGATAGGGTTGTCTACCCTTTTGGAATGGCCGGGAGGCTCCCGAAAATCAGGTCCTCCTCCCGGCCCCCTGGAAAGGTGGGCAACCCTCCGGGATACTGGCGGCAACTCCGAACCTCCCTGGCGCTGGGGGGAGGGGCTAAAGATGCAATTTGCATCATTTAGTCCCGCCTCCTCCTCGAAGACCCACAAATTGTGGGATTTGCCATACTGGGGGCGGGGCGGGGCTTGATCCCCACCCCTGCAGTGCCCAAGACAGTCTCCTCTCTGGGCTTCTCCCGGAAAGGAGACTTTAAATGTAGGCAAACTTGGGGTAATGTCTGCAAGTACAAAAGGTTGACCGAGTCAAAAGGTGGACATGAAATAGTTGACACAGAAATAGTCGACATCCATTTTTTTTTTTGGGGGTGTCATTTTGTATGTGTTATCATATGTAAGCAGTGGAAACGTGTCCTCCCACAGGGTCACTTCCCTCTCCACGCTTCAATGGTTCCCGAGCCCTGTCTAGGATGGACGTCCATGGGCCAACTACTAATGGTCGAAAGTGATTAGGTCGCCACCTATAAATGGTCGACATTGGCAGTCAACACAAACAAAAGGTTGACATTGGCATATTTAACGTTGAAAATGTCAACAAGTGTTTCATTTCTTTTTTTTGGGTTTGGACCGACTTGGTTCATACTTTACCATCCAAGTTGACACAGAGGGAAAATATCATAAATTGCCGAGACAGGGGGACTCGGTACACTTATATGGTGTTCATGTCGCCATATGTCAACATAGACACCAAAAAAAGTGAAAAACTAGTGTCGACCTTTTTAGTGTCAACCATGCCAATGTCGACCATTTCCTTGTGTCAACCTTCTTTTAATGTCAACCTATGGAATGATGACCATTCTTAGGTGTCGACCTAGTAACTGTTGACCATTATTGGTCGACCTAGACATTGTTGAATCACTATCCCAGAACCGCTTCAATCATGGTGGCTCGCATGGTGGCTTGTCACAGGTTACTATTTTCCTATTCGTAGCACACATGGACAGTAATAAAGCAAAAGTCGAAAGAACATGTTAAACCCCCCCCCCAAAAAAAACTTCTGTTGACCATTTTTGTGTCGACATCATCATGTTGACCTTTTGACCCTGTTCGCCTTAATTTATGTCTGCCTGTTGACATTTTGACCATATTGACATAATGCATGTCAATCATATTGTGATGACCGATTTACTGTCGACATATCACTCGCATACCACCTTGTACTAAATCCAGTGCTGCATGGGATGGTGATCAGCAGGGCTGGCAAGATATACAGTGGGGTGGGCCCCAGTGATACGTATACACATCTGGTGATTGGCTGTACACTCATTTTGGTGTAGTTATTTACTAAAAATTCTAATAATGGAAAAAAGTGATGTTGCCCATAGCAACCAATCAGATTCTGTCTATCTCTCTAGGGGGGTGGACCCCACTTGGGAGAATAGCCACTGTCAGTCGGGGTACCAACTGTTGGGCATTTGAACAGTCGGAATTCCGATGTCGGTATACTGACCATCGGGATCCCGACGGTCGGGCCGTCATCCGGCCCGCACTAAAGGCCCCCATACACTATGCGATTTGGTCCCGATTTAAAAAAAAAAAAAGCCCATTTAATGAATGGGCAGCCTGTGATTGGCTGAGCGCTCTCTCAGCCAATCAGCAATTGGCTGAGAGAGCGCTCAGCCAATCACCGGATGCCCATTCATTGTATGGGCTTTTTTTTCAGTACAGACAGCTCCATGCTCCCCCTGCCGGACTAATGTATGAGGGCCTTAAGGGTCAGATGTACTAAGCTTGAAAAGTGGTAAAATGTAGAGTGATAAACCACCAGCCAATCAGCTCCTAACTGCCATTGTACAGGCTGTGGGGCAGATGTATTAAGCATGGTGAAGGGATAAAGTGGAAAGTGGTAACTCACCAGTCAATCAACTCCTGTCATATTTCAAACAGCTGATTGGCTTGTGCGTTATCACCTCCTACTTTATCTCTTCACCAGGCTTAATGCCTATGCCCCTTTCTTTGACAAATGAAAGGTAGAAGCTGATTGGCTGGTGGTTTATTGCTCTCCATTTGATCACTTTTCAAGGCTTAGTACATTTCACCCAATATGTTTCCAAGATGATGATTGGTACTTGTTTCCTATCTGGGCGCCCACGATTTTAATCGCGGGCATCGGGGGTAAAATCGGGGCCATCGCGGGCATCGCGGCCGATAAAAAATCGGGTGCGATTGGCCAGACGCGATGCCCGCGATTTTCCCATAGGGAACAATGTTAAATGCCTCAATTTACCTGCGATGACCGCGATTTACCATAGGAAACAATGTTAAATGGATCAATTTCCCCAAATTATCATAGGGAATACCCCTGAACATAAAAATGTCCCCCCAAAAGTAGTTGACGCCACCCCGCCATCAACGTGAACCCGAAGCGTGGCGAGCGCAGCGAGCCCGCGAGGGGCGGCGGTACGCGTCCTCCGACCTTTTCATGCCCTACTATCCACTAGGGCGTGGAGTGAGAATAGAATAGTGTGGCGAGCGCAGCGAGCCCGCGAGGGGCGGCGGTACGCGTCCTCCGACCTTTTCATACCCCCACTATCCACGTCGGCGTGGAGTTGAGAATAGAAAGTGTGGCGAGGGGACGCGGATACCTTCACAGGTAAACGCGTCCCTTCGCGGGCTTCCCAGGTGTCCGCGACGCCATGGACACCTGGGAAGCCCGCGAGGGGACACGTATAACTGTGAAGGTATCCGCGTCCCCTCGCGGGGCTCGCTGCGCTCGCCACACTATTCTATTCTCACTCCACGCCCTAGTGGATAGTAGGGCATGAAAAGGTCGGAGGACGCGTACCGCTGCGCTCGCCACGCTTCGGGTTCACGTTGATGGCGGGGTGGCGTCAACTACTTTTGGGGGGACATTTTTATGTTCAGGGGTGTTTTTGCCACATTTCCCATTGGTCCCTATGATAATTTGGGGAAATTGATCCATTTAACATTGTTTCCTATGGTAAATCGCGGTCATCGCGGGTAAATTGAGGCATTTAACATTGTTCCCTATGGGAAAATCGCGGGCATCGCGTCTGGCCCATCGCATGTCATTATAATGACATGCGATGTACCCGCGATGCCCGCGATGGGCGCCCAGATAGGAAACAAGTACCTGATGATTTATTATATTGATGGATCTGTTAAAGGATCGACACTGGTATCATTAAACCTTATGTGGTGAGTACAGAAGTTGACCATATAGGTGATTGTTTTAACCCCTTGAGTGGTATGCCGGAAAATTACCACTAATATAGAAAAGGTGCGCAGCACCTCTAGAGCACCCCCCCTTCCCGGTCACATCCTTTCTGCGTCCCCCCCTCGGGTATGGTCTGCGTGGCTCGGGGGGACCCGGGAGCGCTCAGGCACCCGAGTCCTCCCGAGCCGCCGCAAACATCCCCAGCCTGCTGCCGACGTCACTGCTGAATGTGACAGCCAGGCGGCTAAGGCTGGCAGTGGGACAGCGGCTGCAGAGAAGATCCGGTGTACTAACGCCGGAGCAGAGGTGCGGGGGGGCTTCCAACTTCATGTGGTGGGTTTTGCTGGGGCAGGACAAACCTGCCCTTGTAGGTTTGTCCTGCCCCAGCAAAAACTACCACCCAAGGGGTTAATGGTATAAGAATCAATGCTGCATTACCCACTATGTATACTAAAAGACTGGTATATCAATATAAGGCCAACATTGGATGACAATTCAAATATGTCAATACTGGAGAACAGGGCCAGACTGGCCATCTAGTACTTCTAGCAAATGCCAGAGGGGCCGATGGCCAGGTGGACCAATTGCATCTTGCAAGGTGGAGGATTTGTGGCGGGTCCGGTGGACCCCCTCCTCACACGCCGCTATTCCCCTCTCTTGCAAGCCAGGAGAGGATGTGCGCATACGCGGTGTCCAGCGTGTGAACGCAAAAAAGGTTGTACGCGTGCACAAATGCCAGGGCCGATTCGGTGGCCCAGTCTGTCACTGCTGGAGAAGACCATATTAACTACGCCGCCTAGACTTTATCATTAAATAGATATTTTATTTATTCATTATTTACAGGTAAAACAGAACTTTTACAAGAAAACATCTATTCCAGTTTAACTGTCGGTAATCGCACTGTTACATCCGACTTCTTTGTATCCGCGGTATTCTGGGGCGCAGAGCTATTTATAGCGTAACGCTGATCTCCGTCATATGAATACTTATGAACACAGAACCGTGTTATTTCAGCCATTTGAATACAGAATTCAGAAGCCTGGTTGCGTAAAGCACGCTTAGTTTAATTGGCTGTAAGAAATGTGGTTTTCACAAATGCTTATGCGCCTCCAACCTGATGCAAATCAGTTTTTGGGTCCCGCTGAATAATTACTATAGATTAAAAAAATAATAGTAGAAGCCAAATTTTAATCTTTTTTAAACCCTTTATATTTTCTAATAAAAAAAAGTTGATTTTTTTTTTTTTCAAATAAATTTTTATTTTATTTGCAGCTGAGCGAAACAAAAAGAGCCAGCTCTAAACCAATTTGGTGCCCTAGGTGAGATTTTGGCTGGTGCCCCCTAGCAAATAATCCACCTGCCAAGCTTATTGGCACCAAAAAAATCCCCACGTCAGAAGACATTCTAGTTCTACAGTATATGGCACAGCACAGCACCTCAGATTCGCCCTTCACAGCACCCCTTTATCAGCACAGCAACCCTCTTACAGCACAGTATAGCACTCCTCACCCAGCACAGCACCCCCTCCCAACACAACACCCCTCACCAAACACCCTTCTGCCAGAACAGCACTCCTCTCCCAAGACCCCTCACTGAGCACAGCACCCCTCTCCCATCAATGCACCCCTGACCCTGCACAGCACCCCTCCATTAGCACAACACTCCTCATCCAATACAGCACCCCTCGCCCAGCACCACTCTCTCATCAATAAACCTCTGATCCAGCACAGCACCCCTCACCCAGCACATATCACAGCACAGCACCCCTCACCCAGCACATATCACATCACAGCACCTCTCACCCAGCACATATCACAGCACAGCACCCCTCACCCAGCACATATCACATCACAGCGCCTCTCACCCAGCACATATCACAGCACAGCACCCCTCACCCAGTACATATCACAGTACAGCACCCCTCACCCAGCATATATCACATCATAGCACCTCTCACCCAGCACATATCAAATCACCCCTCACCCAGTAGCTCACCATTCATCGCTCAACCAGACCAGCACAGATTCCAGCACAACACCCATCACCCCTGACCCAGCACAGGACAGATCACAGCACAGCACCATCACCAACCACACAGCACATTGCCTATCACCCATGAGTCCTGGGATTGACAGGTTCCCGGATATTGGGCATTTTTGGCCCAAATTTGAATCCCCCTCAAATCCTGGAATTTCGGGATCAAAATGGGCATCGGCTCAGGCGCTGCCCAGCAACCAGATTGTGTGGCTGTGCAGTGTGATGTTAGAAGTCATGCTGCTCATCCAAGCAAAGGACTGCCCCCTCCACCACGTCCACCAGCGTCACCCTGCCTCCCTGCTCGTTCTCTCCCTTTTTTCCTGCGGCCATGACAGTAGGGACAGTGTGCCCTTTCAGGTGATAAGATGTACCAGCGGGCACCTGTCATTGCCAGAGGCAGCCCTAGTCCGTTAATTACATGTCCTGACATATCAGGAAACTAATCCCGGGAATCCTGGGATTGACAGTTTTTCAATTCCGGATTGGCCTTTGTACCCATCACAGCATTTCTCCCAGCAGAGTACCAGTCATTTATCACAGTGCCCCCTACCCATCTCAACAGCACCAATCACCCTTCATCCAACACAGTACCCTTGACAACTGACTTACTATGAGCTCCGCAAAGGCCCGATTGTGGTAGCCGCCAAAATGACGATGCCCCAATCTGCCGCCTGGTTTAGGTTGTCCTGGCTTAGGTTGTCCCTAGGGCCAGCACTGGACACAAATGTCAATGTAAACCGTCGTAGCAAGCAGGAGCAGGTGTGTGTGTGAATGGGATCATACGCTCTTTTCAGCATCTTCATCTGTGTTCTTCACCTGGGGCGGCGGCCAGGGGCTTAACTAAATATTCATAGGCCTCCTAGCAAACGTTTGTAAGGGTCCCCTATTTAGCAACTGAGGGTGATAAATGTATGTAAAACATATTACTTAGATGGTAAAAATGGGCCCCCTTCAGCTCTGGGCCCCATAGCAGCTGCACCCCTTGCACCTATGGTAGTGGTCTTTTAAGCTCATTTGCATGGCTGCCACCTCCCAGGACTTGGTCTTCAGGATCTCTTCTCTGCTCCTCCTCCTCCATTATATATATATATCATTTTTTAACCTCCGCTGCTGCAGTTGCCTCCCATCCCTGGGGACCATGACCGCCGCCGCTGAGACCAGGTTGGGTTCTGCAGATGGATGTGTGGGGGTGCTGCAGGTGGGGGAGGTGGGGTTGCAAGTGACGCGGGGTCAGAGGTGCTGTGGGTGGGGGAGGGGGGTTGGAGGTGCCGTGGGTGGGGGAGGGGGGGTCAGGGGTGCTGCATCGCCCGTTTAGAAGGTGTAAGTCCCATTGGGGATCATTTATTTCTAGGGTTAGCAATGCCATCCGTGGCAATGACAGCCATCTGATGTATTATGGGGGTTATTCTGGTTGATTTCGCTCGGGTGCGAATTTGCACCCTTGCAAATCAACCAAACCCCGCCTTGCGAATGGTTCCCCTGCCGCCGCCCATTTGGAATCGCGGTTCGACCTATTTCATGTTACACAGTAACACTGCCCAGGGGGAACCGAACATCCAAAGATGTGGAAGGAGCAGGCAGATGTAAGGTTGCTCTGAGCAAGGAAAGGAAATGGGTGGGGAAATGTCACCCACCAGCCCCCCCCCCCCCCCCGCATGTCTGTCATGGCCTCATTAGCATGAGAACGTCCAGCATTCTCATGGGAACACCCATGAATCGCTGGGCGTTCCCATATGCTAATAGGCCACCCGATGCCCCACCCCCCTCTCCGCCCCCCATGCCCACTGTTCGGGGTGCACAGCTCCACCATCAGTCCCCGTGCCAACGTAGTGGAATCGGGACATCTGTCAGAATGAACTTAGGTCTACAGTCATTAGGTCGACCCCACTAGGTCGACTGGCAGGAAGGTCGACCTGACTTAAGGTCGACATGGGCCAAGGTCGACATGACTTAAGGTCGAATTTGCATAAAGGTCGACATGAGGAAGGTCGACTGGTCATAAGGTCAACATGGGTTTTTCACTGTTTTTTATCTGAATGTCGACACAGTCGACATGGACACAGTTGGCAATGAGAATCGGACCCTCGCCTGTCGGCACATGTCGGCTCAAAAAACAGTGAAAAACCCATGTCGACCTTATGACCAGTCGACCTTCCTCATGTCGACCTTTATGCAAATTCGACCTTAAGTCATGTCGACCTTGGCCCATGTCGACCTTAAGTCAGGTCGACCTTCCTGCCAGTCGACCTAGTGGGGTCGACCTAATGACTGTAGACCTAAGTTCATTCTAATAGATGACCGCATCCCAGCTTATTCTGTAATCACACTCATGCAGGTTTATAGGGACCTGCTGCAGCTTCCTCTGTTTATATGTCTGACTAATAGTTTATTGTGCTAGTAATTGGCTGCCTGTTTATATGATAGCACTTCATTGACTCGTATTTCCTACACTAATCTTTTCCTATCTCCAGTCTGATAGCAGCCGGCTTAATGATTCCCCTGCAATTAGACGTACATTCTGAGCTGTAATGGATTGTATACTGTATGTCTCCTAGGACTGTCTCAGAGACACCAGCAACATCCTGCTTTGTGTCTCATCCGGTTCAGCTTGTCAAACCACTCCTATGCCTCAGAGCCAGACTCACCAGGAACCCCCTGAAAGGATAACTCTGATAGATACGTCACACCCATGCTGCACTGCAGAGGGGGCAGATGTAACAGGTGCAGAGAGCTTTTATTTGGGTGGGGTGTGTTGAAAGTAGTGTGGCCAATCCCGGGATTTCGGGATTAGATTGCAGCATGCGCAGTCTAATGCCGGGCAGCGTCTGAGCACTCGCTCAGACGCTGCCCGGCTGTTCCCGTAAGCTGACTCGGCGTGCGGCCTGCGTAGCGTGACAGTAGAGGTCACGCTGCGCAGGCCACACGTCACCAGTGACCGCCCGCCTACCCGCCGGCCTGCCTCCGCCTGCCTGCCTCTTCTCCGCCGCCCGCCTGCACATCAGCCTGCCTCCGCCCACCTGCCTGCTGTCTTCGATGGAGGTGCACTTGCCGGGAGGCACCGTGCACCTCCAAACCCACTCCCGCCCGCCCGCCCGCTCCCTTATGTAAGTAGATGTGCGGGTCGGCCGGGATGGATCCAATGCTAATAATGGGCTTTTTGGTTTGGATGCCAATCCCGGGATTGAGCATTTTTCAATCCCGGATCCCGGGATTGAAAAAATGCCCCGGGATTGTCATCCCTAGTTGAAAGTGAAATCTAAATTACAGCATACCTCCCAACTTTGGAAGGTCGAAATTTGGGACCGCAAATGTAGAGGTGGGGTCTTGGGAGGACGGGCAGAGCATCATAGCACGAGCGCCGCTATCGTCATGAGGAAATAGGCAGCCCAGGACAGCGGGACAGCATCCAATTTGAAGAACTGTCCCTTTACAGTGTTAAAATAAAACACATTTGTGGGCTTCACGCAAACGCAGCCAGTATATACCCTGCACAGAAACAATATAAAGGTATTTGCACTACTTGTATTACAATGTGGTTTGTTCCATACTCAGGTCTTTGTTCTACTTACAAAAAATGAATCAGATCCTTGTGGTATGATCCTACTGTATCAATATATGTCTCTTAGGGCGAGATGTATCAAATGGAAAATGCGGTAAAACCCCGGTTTTACCGCATTTTACAATGTATCAAAAATGAAACCGCAATGAAGGGTATCGCCACCTTTGGGTGGCGATACCCTATAGAAGCCTATGGGCTTCTTTTCACTGCCCGCCAATGCCGACGCAAACCCTCGCCGACCCCCCCTCTGGCTTACCTTCCTGAAGGGTCCTCCTGGATCCCGGAAGGTAAACCCCTCCTCCCCCTAGTGAAGCAGCCGGACATCCTTCCGGCTGCAGGGGGAGGAGGAAGCGCCGGGGACAGCATGCATAGCTGTCCCCGGCGTGAGGGGAGAGCGTGGCGGCAGGGAGGTGACGGAGTGTACAGGTATCGCGGGGGGCCTCCGTCACCGCACCGCGATGCCAGCCGCATATGTTAGAACATATGCGGCAGCATCGCGGCGGGGGGGGGGGGGGGCGGCGAAGGTCGGCAATGTATTTTAATACATCCCGCCCTTAAGGAGCCCATACACGCTCCGTTGTGGACCGGCTCCGTTCTGTACTATACGATGCGCGCTCCCGCGCATCACATAGTACGGTACAAAAAGCATGTGCTGCACATACATTTTGTACTAGGTACACATTGTATCGGATTGCAGTGCATGCACAATGCATGCACAAGGCATGAGATCCGATACGATGTGTACTTTAAAAGTACAAAACGGACCGGCAAAATGGAGCGTGTATGGGGGGCTTTAGTTTTCAATAATACTATTATCAGACATACAACCTGCTCAGAACCAGGTTTATCTCTTGTGTAAAATCCTGGTAATCCAATGATTACCTCGTTAGTGATTGTGATCACACTCAAGCCTGTTACAGGGCAAATTGAGTACTTGCATATTGCGATACATAAGGTGCCCATACACGCACCGATTTTGTGTGCTGTGCGTTTTGAACTTCAAGCTGCCATAGTAGTCTCTGGTAGGGATGGCCATGGATGATTAAAAATCATCAATGGTTTATGGCCGATGTCGAATAGTTTTGCCATCGATGGGGGAGAACCAGATGGTTTCCCACCATCGATGTAAACCTTAAACAAATTATTTTGTTTTTGCTTTTTCCCTACAGTGCCGGGACACTGAGCATAGCTCCGCCCCAACACCCACGAAGCCCCGCCCCAGCATTTTGATTGGCCCACAGGCCACTCAATCAGAGAAAATGGATGACCATCATATCGATGCAAAAACATTGATGGTTATCCATAGAGTGGTTATACACTATCGATGGGCAGTTGAACTTTTGCCATCGATGGCAACCATCGATGGCAAAGGCAACGATGGCCATCCCTAGTCTCTGGGCAAAGCAATGCTCCTGTAGTCCAACACCATCTCTCTCCTCATGCTTCCATACAGTGACTGTCTGTTAGCATTTTGATTGGTGAATAGGTCCATCCATCCACCAACCAGCATGCTCACAACCATTCACTGTCTGGCTGCAGTTTTATGACCCTGGAGTCCTTCTGAACGTACGCGGGATGGTGCACGTGTCGTGCGAGACACAGGGTGGGAACTGATTGGATACCTCTCGGAGATAGCGGCAGAAAGAAGACCCAGGGCCGGTGTAAGGCTTCTAAGCACCCTAGGCAAAACTTCACCCTGCTACCCCCTGCCCCCCCCCAACCCCAATACCATACCTCCCAACTGTCACGATTTCCGCGGGAACGTCCCGATATTCGGGGACGTTCCCGCGTCCCGCCCGGGGCCGCCATTGTCCCATGGTGGGGGAGACAGTTGGGAGCCCCCCCAGCTTGCCGAGAATAGACGCTGTGCGCATGCGCACAGCATCTATTCAGTGCCGACGAGCGGCGAAAACGGGGACGTGGCCGGAGTTCGCGTCACCCCGTGAGGCCACGCCCCTTTTCTCGAGGCCACGCCCCCTTTTCGGGAGCGAGTGCGGCTTCGCCGCGCGAACGTCCCGACCTCCAAACTTCAAAAGTTGGGAGGTATGCCAATACTGCCACCAATAACCATTTTCCAACCCCTTAATGCAAACTTGCCTAACATTCTGAAATGGCAGGGAGCCTCCCAAAATTGAGTGGTCCTCCCAGCCCCCCCATTAGGTGAGCAAGACGCAAGCACCCTCCCCTTTTCCACCCACAACAGAGTACAGGAAGAGAGGACAGCAAAATAGGGAAGTATGCCTCAAGAGAAAGTATGGAGGTGAGGTCGTAGAGGTTCCACAGCAGCCACCTGCATTAAGTACAACAAGGATCCTCACAGACATCCTTGATTTTTTGATAGGTAGACTTGGTGGCGCCCCCCTAGATCCTGGCGCCCTAGGCAGCTGCCTAAAGCTGCCTAGTGGTAGAGCCGGCCCTGAGAAGACCATCAGCTGTACAGATGGCGCTGCCTACCAAGTCCATGCTCTGGAAGGTGCAGCATTCCGGGGCTTCAGACATACATACAGTAAGTGCGGGTAATTCACTGAAACTGCAGTTTTTGGGGGAACTCCGCACAAGTAAGTATCCACGGGACCAGCGGCCATGCGAGTTGGGGTGTACGCACACACACACACACACAAACACACAAAACCGATAACAAACATTTGTTATTTAATTACACCGTCTGCTTTCAAAAATTTATTGGAAGTGGAGTACCCTTTTCTGCAGACCCTCCAGGGAAACTTCATTAGCTCCATTCCCTGTACCAACATGGCTGCTGAGGCTACTGCTGAGCATGTGCGGAGCCATCTTGAAACTGAGAATGTCGCATAGCTCCAGCAAGATGGGTGTTTACCTGCAAGTACACCACTGTTCCAGCAACCTGCACCACTACCCAGTCCCTACTTGCACTTACCTACTTGCACTCACCACTCCGTTCAAAGTCCGCTCCATCTGCCAGTGCATATAACAGTGAGTACAGCTGCACCTGCTTTAGCATCAGTAAAACCACCCCGAGTGTGTACAGAAATTCTGCTACATTCTCAACCCTGAACACATATTTCTTACAAACATCTGCCCCATAATCAGTTATCAGGAAAGCTGATTAAAAACAAATAAAAGACTCAAAAGCATCGGATTGCATCACTGAATGGAGCAGGTAAAGTACAGAAACCCTCAGTGCTCACCTACATCAGTAAATGGAGCATCAGAGATAACAGATTCCATTTACCATCTAGGTTCAGTGGTTGCTATGGTTACTACACAGTGCAACCTTGCACCTATGTTAATAAATAGCCTCCATTGTGTGCATCTCTATACATTAGGAATGTGAAAATAAACTGCGGTTCGGCATTTCACCTGTCATGTGTTTCCGGCAGAGAAAGAAGACTATTCGGGAGACAAGGAGATCTGCTTAGCTAACCTCAATAAATAAATAGCACTTCTTATGTCTGCTTTACTACTACAATCACCGGTTGAATGTACCACTAAAAGCCAAGGTGCCACTTATTCTGATGGATATGCAACGCATATATAATGCTTAGCACTGAGTTGCCTCATTCACATGCATGGCTCAGTTGGGGGCCACGCTCATCGACAAATGCTTTAGACAGATTCAATTACAGGCAGAAAGGGCCTCGGTCAATTAGTGACGCCCGGGGGATACGTTAGGGTGGTGTCTGTCGTTTTATCTTCAAACACCAGTAACCCCTCCCATGCCTGAGTATATTAAAGAAATTAAAAAACACCCATCCGAGGAATTTTTTTTAGGAATTCCCAGCTCCCTGTAATTTTATTTGACTCCGCCACCCTCTCGTTCTGAAATCTCAAGCATTTAATCCCATCGCTCTACCTCCTATTTCAGCTTCCCTTTATCCCTACGCCTTAACGTCTCAACGTGTTCGGATTCACAATGAGTATTTAGGAAGCAGGCAGGTGCCCTCTTGTAAAAAAAAAAAAGCAAGGTTAACCCATCCGAGGCAAATTCTTCAACCGACACAATGGGAGCACATGAGCGGGAACACAATTAAAACAGGTGTTTGCACAAGATTTAACAAACGCCACTTGTCTTTTGTACAGAGGTACAAAAAAAAAAAAATACATAAAGACAAGCATCCCTTAGGGGGTTTACTTTATATTAACTCAATACAGAGAAGACTCGTGTTAAGCGAGTGCAGCACTTGAAATGTAATTTGTAACTGTTCAGAAATTCCTAGTGTTTATACATAAGTAAAATTACTACCCCCGGTGCTTCCTTACCTTCGCTCTGTAATGGTTGCATTAACTAAATTAAGAAAAAGCCATCTGAGTCACATAATCACAGAATATTTTGGTATAATTTGTAGTTTAATGATTACATTATGATACGCTGAAGAATGGCAATGCATCTTAATTATGCAAAATGCTTATATAATTTGATAAAGGTTCCTGCCGGTGGGTTTCCCCTCTTTGTAATTGGAAGATGAGAGTGTTCTCAATGGTGAAATACTAACTATTACCCTGGAAAACTAACTGGGGGGAAAGAAATGAGGTTCATAAGTAATGATACGTTAATATGACTGTTAGTTTGAGTCAGTTATATATATATATATATATAAAATATACAGGCGATTGTGATGAACTAGGGTTATAATTACTATTGTTTAATTTGTAAAGCACCAACATATTCGGGCCATTCATGTTGGCTCTTTAAACAGCGGAAATAACTGCTTACCAAGCGCTAAAGCATGCTCAACGAACAACCGCCACCCCTACTGCCAAATCCCCTAGGTACCATTCGCGGGGATGTGTTCACTAACACATCCTCTTGCCGGGCGTCTGCTAGCAGGAGAAATATTTCGATGTTCGCGGATAATCGAATGATTTCTCCTGCCTTTGGAAATACTCAACTGACTTTTATTTCCTTTGGTGTCCCCTGAAGATGGGGCAGGCCAGACGTCTTGTGATGTCAGCAGTCCCATCCCCCCCCCCCAGCAGGTATCGGCCTGCCTGCCCATTGTTTTCACTGGGACACCCATAAAATGCGGAGTGCTCCCATGGACTAGGGCCGTTTCCGCCACTGGCCCGCCCTCCCCACAACAAACAGACCAGCGAGTGTGTAAATCGCCAAAGCTGTTCGGTGCCAGGGTTTGCACATTTGCATAAATGCACAAGCCCAAACCCCCCACTAGCGGATCGGCCCCTTCTGATCCATAGTGTATTATGCCCGTTGCGTGGTGCTCCAGACTGTTGCAGCCTGAAAGGAAGGAAATGATGGCCCTGACCATAATGTTTAAACCATCTAAAAAGGTGCGGGTAACACATACGGCCTGGTTCAGCATGGACTGCAAAAGCAAAATCTAACGGGCAAAACCATGCTGCACTGCATGTGGGCAGATGTAACAGGTGCAGAGAGAGTTACATTTGGGTTAGGTGTGTTCAAGCTGAGACTTAAACTGCAGTGTAAAAATAAAGGCAGACAGTATTTACCCTGCACAGAAACAAAATAACTCCGCCAAATCTAACTCTCTCTGCACATATTACATCTGCCCCACCTGCAGTGCAGCACAGTTTTGCCCATTAGAGAAAGATTTTGTTTCTGCGATCCATGTTGAATCAGACCCATAGGTCAATGCTATTGATATCAGACACGGGCCCGTGTACTGGGGCCGGAATCCTGAGACTGATTAGAAGACCGGCAACGGAACACAACAACACTCGAAACGCTGGAACCGGAATACCCACTGTGGGCACCCCAAACGTCAAGAACAGTTAAGGTGGCCATACACACACAGATTTATCTTCAGATCTGGCTGGTTGGAACAAAAACATGGTTATGGATGAGAGCCAATGACAGTTGACCATTTGCTTGGAAATGCTGGAAAACTGACAAACTGTCCCTCATCCATAACCATGTTTTTGTTCCAACCAGCCAGATCTGAAGATAAATCTTACAAGTGTATGGGCACCTTTAATGTTATGCCGTGCACACATTTGTGTATGTGTGTGTGTGTGTGTGTGTGGAGGGTTAGGTCTAGGCAGTATAGGGGAGGTTCGGGTTACGCACTAAAGGATTAGGGTTAGGCTGCAGGGGCAGGGTTAGATAACTTACCCCCTACCCGGGTGGCAGGATTTTTTGCATCGAGATGCCGCTCTTGGTCTATCTACTGTAGTCATTGCTTTAGACCCCATCTAGGGATTTGAGGGATGCCTTTTGCAGAAATATATATGATTTACTGTAAAATTCCTACGTTTGTCTAAAAACAAATAACGGCTACCTGGATCTAGGGTAGAGGGAACGCTGCGGCTGGCTTATTTTTAAAGAACCATTGTATTATTTACCTCCTGAGCTTAGAACATGAGAACATTTTCACTCTGGCATTTTTGTTAAGAAATGTTTCATTTTTTTTTTACTCTTAAATTCATGTTAATAGAGGTTGTTTGTGTAAGACGCATCTCTACAGAAAAGACCAAAAATCTGATTCCCCCCCCACTACCTTTATACCAGGTTGTGATACTAAGTGCTGTCAAACGCTGTTAGTTATTTTGTATTTTCGTTTGAATTATTTTCAAATCAAAATGTTGTAACAAAAAAACAACCAAAAAATCAAAAAACCCAAAATATCTGTGGAGCGTCAGCATTGAGGAAAACCAAAGCATACTCTACCCGGCAGAGAGGGATACATATTTACAACAAATAATATAATTTGTGGAAAGTAAATTGATTTGATAAATAAAATATTTCCTCTCACCTAGAATTTGACCTTAGATAAAAACCACTTGGCCCATGTACAAACACCCTCATACTAAGGTCAGGTTTAGTTGGGAGCCAATAAGCCTACCACTGTATTTTTGGCGTGTGGGAGGAAACCTGAGTACCTGGAGGAAACCCACGCAAGTACGGGGAGAATATACAAACTCCACACAGTTAGGGCCATGGTGGGAATTGAACTCAGGACTTTAGTGCTGTGAGGCAGCAATGCTAACCATACTTCTTATTTTTAATTTTAGGACAGCAAGTTCAGTCTCCCCTTCTTCCTTTCTGAAGAGAAACAAGTCCCCATTGATCAGAAGACAACTTTAGTGTCTGTAATGTTCTGTAGGCCCTTAATGTGGTTTCACACGCTTCGGCTGACACCGGGCGGCAAAACCCCGCACGGCCAAAAGCTGTGCCGTACTCAGTAGTTAACAATAGACAGGAGTGTGTCTTTTCACATGGGACGGCCACGGCCCGGCCGCCCGCCCGGTTGCAGCCGACTATCACCACTGGAAAGGACGGCTCCGGGCTGTGGCCATCCCGAACATTGTAAACTCCTGTATACGGCACGGCTTCTTGGCCGTGCGGGTTTTCGCCACCCGGCGGCTGCCGGTGTGTGTGAAAGGGGCCTTAGGCTTTGTGGTGTCCTCAGCCAATCCCTACAGGCAATCCCCATGCTCAGCAGTCACTATAACACATAGTCAGTGATTGCAATAAGGCACATTATCCCTGATGCACAAAACAGTCCGATCGAATCCGCGTGTAACCACATTGGACATCATTTCTGGGACTCGCCTCTGTGCAGCCAGCACAGAAACTCACACACCTGTGGTAGGCCTATAAACTAATTTGAGCAACTACCAATTTGGGTATCACTGGTCTGAGTGGCATCAATGGGATCAATAGTTGGAGGGTATCAGCTTCTAAGTGTCATTTTATAGACTATGCTAGATAAATGATAGCTATGGGATTGATACATCTATGTACTCAAAGATAAAGTAAAGAGATAAAGTGCATTCAGCTGGGGGCTGGTGATAAAATAGAATCGCCAGCCGCCAGCCTCCTCCAGTCCCCGCTATCTACCGGAAAGGGGGGCGCACATATGAGACGCTTGCGCGCCCCATTCCAACAGAGCTCTCCACCGCCTCCCTTCGTTATGTCCCCACCCCCTCCCCGCAGCCCCCCCACCCCATTCCTGAAGCGGAGAAGGGCAGGGTTTGCACTCCCCGCTGCAGAGTCCCAATCCCCGCTCGCACGTCCCAATCGCATATCTCCACCGGCGATTGCCAGTGGGGGAATCTGGGCATTCGAGGCGATGAATGAGAGGCGCTCCATCTGTACCACTCAAATCAGCCCCTAACTGCCATGGTACATGATGTGTTCAATAAATGACAGCTAGGAGCTTGGGTGATACTTTATCTCTCTCCATCAAATCTCTCTCCAAACCGTATTACCTAAATCCCATAGTGTTTTTCCTTTATAAGCTCTGCAGCAGGAGTGACGAAAAATGAAAAATAAGCATGTAGTGGTGGCAAGCCATATTATTTCCAGGATTGAATGTCAAACCCAACTGGATTGTCAACCATCAGTGACCAATGGTACATCAGCATCACTACGGGGTGAGGAATGCACCTGGGAGTTACTCTTGATAGTAGCCTGGTACTTCACTGTAACATTAAGTGCCGAACATGTCTGCTATCCCTGAATAAGTGACCAAAACGGGGGTTCGGTCCGTGAGGCCACACCCCTAACCCACGAGGCCGGGCCCCCTTTTGCCTTTTGAAGACACCTCATTGGGTGTCTACAAAAGTAAAGATGCCACTGCAATGACCAGCCCTAGTTCAGATGGAACAGAATCAAAAATAGAATCAACCTTCCACTATTAGCGATATACACCCTGAAATCGTGGTTGGTACTTAGTATACAGTATATCAAACTTCTTATGATATATATATATATATATATATATATATATATATATATATATATATCCTAGTTACTTTGACATATGAAGTCCCAATCAAACCATCAGTTTGATCTGTTTCACCTGAGTACATCCCATACATCTAACAGGGAACAGCCAGTCCCTAATGTTAATTGACAGCATAAAAGAAGAGATGACTATTTTGTTGAAAGGCCAGGAGTGTAGTCACCGCAGTAGTGATGAGCATACATTTACCTACAGGGACTGCCTCTTCCCGGATTGACAAGATAACAAGTCTGTATGCTCAATTAAACCTGCTTTTTCTAAAGTACTTCAGACCGTACCAAATTATGCAATTATTTTCATTGCACTTTCCCTGGATGTGAAGTACGGCATTGAGTGCTTGGTAAAAACCAACTTTGGAAGCAATATTCTTAACGTATAAATAATAAAAAAAAAAAAAGAAAAAAAAGGCGCTGTGCACTCTACAACCTTAATAAAGTCAACAGAAATATTTCCGCGAAATGCGAAAGTAGTTGAAAGTGGTTTTTAAAGCTTTCCCAGCTGCTCTGGCGTAATTATAGAGTTTAAACGATCGACACTTGTGTCTTTTTTTTTTAGAGAGAATACATCCATGTTTCCTCTTCATTTTGTAAGAGACTCCGAAAATCACGCGTGTAAGACGAATATGAATGTTAATATTCTATAGAGTTGCCGCATTCTGTTGTTCAATACAGATTTCTGGAGGCTGGTTGGATAGATGCAATACCGGGAAGACATGGCAGGAGAGAACATAAGGAGACGGTTATGGTGCGCTGCATTGGGAGATCACCTCAGTGGTGGATTTAGACCTCATGGCAAGACACCAGTTTGGGGCCCTCCTCCCTCAAACAATCCTTAGCACTATATTTTTGCTGCTAGTTGCTGGCGGCATCGATAGAGTACCTTGGCGCGTGCGCAGTCTACCGATAAATGCGTGAACATCGGCAATGCGTACCAATCTGAATCAGGCACTGAGGCACTTGGTGTTTTGGAAGGAGCCTAATACCTGTGTCACATTTACAGTAAACTGACTGTCCACATACAGGGGAGGCCTTGTGGAAAATCGCTGCAGCAACACGATTAGCGTCCACTTCTGAATCAAACTTATTCTGCTCAAATGTACCTAGTTACTGGTTAATAATAAATGCCCTGATTCCATGCTTCCCATTGCTGTATGATTATGTCCGGAGGCGGCTCCAGATGTGGGGCTGCAACGAAGTGTCAAATTCAAATTGGGGGAGCCACACCAACTGCCACTCCAGACACTGCTGTGCGGGACTCACTGGCAGTTGGTGTGGCACCTTATTTAAATTTTGGGCTGTGCTGTAGCCCCCCCCCCCCCCTTCCTGAATCCGCCACTGGTTATGTTTACGGAGTATGGTTGGGATGCACTAAAGTGAAAATGCCGTAAAAAACCCTGGATTTTTCCCACATTTTCAAATGCACTAAAGCTGCACGTCGGGGAACCGGCAGCAAAAGCTGGCAATACCTTATAGAAGCCTACTAAATTGACATATGACATCCTGCCAATTTTATTAATAAGTATAATATGTACATAACCCCATGGGCTACAGGGCTGCAGCCCCCCCCCCCCCCCCAGGTAAAATCCGCCACTGTAGTGAAGCCAGATGCAATTTGTGAGACTGCTCTGGCTTCACTGTGACTGGCAGTGACTTCCTATTGGAAGTCCGACCTGCCAGTCACCAAGGCAGTCCCATTGGGAGGTGTTCCCTCCCTCCGGAATGCCTCTACATGGGCTGCCGAGCGAAATCCGGAGATTGTGCATGCGCAGTACCTACATTGGTACTGTGCATGCACCGTCTCGGTGCCTATACAGGCACCAGGACCGTGATTTCCCTTGTATGGGCTGTTGCTGAAGCAGCCTATAGAATATGGCCTCATACGCAGTACAGAGCTATGTACTGCGCATGCTCCAGTCCCGGCGCTTGTCATCATAGTATAGATGCCGGGAACACTCTGGAGGTTATTCTGGTTGGTGCGGAACTTTCCGAATTCTTTCAGAGCGGACCGCTCGCCACGCTGTGCGGACATTGTAAGAAGAAACGCCCAAAGGTCCTCCGCATTCGGAAGGACTCACTCTTTAAAAAAGAGGGTGTGTTTTCGGACTACATCCAAACCGTGCGTGTGCGGTGGCCACACACATAATCTGCACGGTCTTACAGCGGCAGAACGGACGGGAACCTGCCCGATGCCGGGTATGTCCGCAAAACATACTGCTATCATCGGAACTCATACATCACACACATGACACACTTATGCAATTAGGCTACCTCATTAAAAAGGGATTGTTTTTATTGGTCATCAATTATTTTTCGAATTGATAATTAAACACGTTACTACCACTTTAGATGAACCCTTACATCATGCAAAGTCCAAATCATTTTTTCTTGCCCCTTTACGCCCATGTGTTATGTATGCATATTAGATCATAAATTATTCTTCAAATGCAAATACACACATACACACCAACACACTGTCTACATCTTTACATTACCCTTCACTTTCTAGCACTTGTATGCAATAAACCCATCTATATACTGTATATACCTTTTGCAACTTACATAAATATACAACACTATTTATACTTATACTGTAAAATGATACAAAAATACACAGACCACTTCTAACTTTCAACAAAACATTTATTAAACTACAAAATTATGTAAAAAAAATTATAACAGCAGGTCACATAGGTCCTGCACATCGGCTGCCAACAGGAGCAGGTGCTGGCGCATCCTCTGTAGGGCCGCTCGGACACCTTCGCCTTCTTCCCTCTGGTCATCTGTGGGCATGTTAAAGGGGGTTCAACATTAAAGTATGCTATTCAGGTTGACATTGTACATTGTGATACCTACATTCAATCCTAACTACCTACAGCATGATAAATCATACATACACACAATTACATAGCCAATAGTGTTTCAAATGCAAATAAATACTATGATGGTGACACACACACAGTGGCTTACACTATACAATATGTTACTTATAACATTGCCAATGTATGTTTCAAAAGCACAACAACACTTGAGCCTCACTCACACTTGTCCTGCCTTACCACTCACCAATGTACTAGAAAGCAACATCCACTAGAACTTGTCACATTTTGCCATACATATAAACCTGCATGTCACTGCTCAATGCTAAACTGCAGGATAGATAGATAGATAGATAGATAGATAGATAGATAGATAGATAGATGGATAGATAACATACATACCACATTAAAAGGCTAGGTTAGTCCCTTTACCCCTTACTCCATGAATCATTGTCAGATAGGTGAAGGTGCAGCACTAATCCACTCCCATGCACAAAAATTTTCTAGGTAAAATCCATCCTACATATTTGGTTTCAAAAATACATGGCAACAACATGGGGCCACTGGCTAGAGGGGGGCCCAGGGGCTCTGACCACTTGTGACTCCATTATAATTCAGGCCTGGCCATACTCTTTATGTATTATTTTTTCTTGTATAGAAAGACCCATCATAAATAATCAATAATCACCTACATGAGCCTCCAGATTCTACGTTTGCAGCAGGGCCCTCTAACCACAAAGTGTGTCTGTTGCTAACCACTTGGTTTTACTACTCTTTACTATTGTAAAGCACAATATAATCAGCTGTGCCACAGAACAAACTGTACCAAAATAAGTAAGTAATGAGCCATTATGTCTACGTACCATTGGCTGGCATCTCCACTCCCATGTCATCATCCAGGCTGATGGGTGGTGGGTAGTTGGGTGGGGGTAGGGGTGGCTCCTGATGAGCAGAGTACATGGGTGGCGAAGGAAGGGAGAATGATGAGGTTGGGGAGTGGCTAGGGGGAGGGGTGTGGGTAGGGGGAGTGGAGTGGGAGTGTTCCGCCTCCTGATGGCCCTCCTCCTCCACATCCACCTCCGCACGGCCTGCCTCCTCCTCCTCCACCTCCACCTGGCCCTCCTCCTCCACCTCCTCCGCCACCTTCTCCTGGGCCTCCACCACCACCTCCTCCGCCACCTCCTCCTGGGCCTCCACCACCACCTCCTCATAGGCCGCCTCCTCCTGGGCCTCCACCACCACCTCCTCCTCCACCACCTCCTCCTGGGCCTCCACCACCTCCTCCTCTGCCACCTCCTCCTGGGCCTCCACCACCACCTCTTCATGGGCCGCCTCCTGGTCCGCTGCCTCCTCACGGGCCTGTCTGGCTCTCTCCTGTGCTGTTGGGAAAATGAACAAAATGGATGAGTGTCACTTAACAGTCATTATAGTATGAATCACAATCCAATTTCTATTACAGTTACATATTATATCCACATTAATGCATGTGAAAGAGGAAGTATCACACATATAGTATATGCCATTTGAAAATCATCACCACCCACATGACCTCATGTAATCTAATTAGTTAATAATGTGAAAAGGAAACCAATCACTGTTAATTATGTGTGATTTGCGTCAATACTTACAGCGTTCAAGACGCCGCCTCAAACGTTGAAGTAATTCCGGCTGCCACCTACGCAGGTTGGACCATCGCCTCTCCAGCTGGGCGACGGTCCTCCGCGTGTTTGTGCGGGCGAAGATTCGGCGCCGGGCAGCAACGTAGGCCCGGCGCTTGTCCCTGTTTGAAATATAGGGCCCTGCACGTCCCAGCTTCCGCTCCATAACGGAGACTAGGGCCAGCAGCTCCGCAGTGCTGAAGGGTGCTGCACGTTGGAATGAAGCCATTTTACCAATGGCGCATGAAAAATATTCATGTCCTGTGATTGGTTGTTAAGTGTAGTATTTTGTATTAACTTTATTATTCATATTGACATGAACATTGTGTATGCGCCCAACAATCGGCGAAAACATTGCATCGCCAAGCAACCCTTGCCATAGGTTTGCATCGCTGACCTGGCCTTCGCCACACATACAAAGCAGACAGGGTGAAAGAAGTAGGAGATCCAAAATACTCACCAACCAGGGGTGAAAACAACAGGTGAAATATTGTGCCACAATATACAGTTACACATATATGTACAAGGTACTAAATTAGACAGCCTTATTGGTCTGAAACCAATACACCACTAACATACAAAATAGTGCTATACCTTTTCCCATTATTAGGCCATGGTGCCATTTAAACACTTACCTTATACCGACCCACACTATAGATGTGGATTAAAATGTACCTAGCATCAAGGCAGTATTTATAGGCCTAGCACATGTGATTTGGATGCAAGCAGTGATTACTATTGCATGAGTTGTGGACTGGATTGACATATGGAATGGGTTAGTGTCATTTGTTGTACATACCAAACAAGTGCACAGTACAAATGAACATTCACATATATAATTTATATCTGGCCAAAGTTGTAGGTGTTTATTGGTGTCAAAATCTGGCAATGATTACAAAATCAGACTTGAAATGAACGCCTGGTTTTGTACATTTGATTTTCCGCTGGTATGGGCGTGGCCTAAGCGCCGCACAAACGCCACGGTGTACGTCGCCGTACGGTACGCTGCCGCACAGAACGCAGGGTGGGGCTGATGTACGCCAATTACATCAATGTGTATATATAGGTGTGCAAGAAAAACAACATTGTGCTGCAAACATGTCTGGTTCACAATCAGAGGGAGAACAGGAGCATCAGCGCCTCCTAGCTCAGCTGGACTCCATCACCTCCAATGTGCACCTCACCAGAGACCAGCCATTGGGAGGTGAGCAGGCAGCTGGGCCACCTACAGCTGGGCCATCTACAGCTGGGCCATCTACAGCTGGGCCATCTACAGCAGGGCCATCTACAGCAGTTCCATCTACAGCAAAGTGAAACTTGCTTATCAAGACCGCATATTTCCTGGCTGTTGGTTCGTTTGCAGTCGGTGTTCTGTCTGAATGCACGCCTACCAGAGTTAGTGCACTCCCTCGTGTACGCCCATATTTACGCCCAGTTTAGCCCACTTTGAAACTACGTGTCACAACATTCAGTTATTGTTTGTTTCTTACCTGGTTTGTGGCTTCTCCTGTCTGTTCAGCCTGCTCCATGCTGCAAGGAAAGTCTGTGTGGCCTGAGCTTTGCTAATTACAGCACCTGGAGGAGTCCTTGCTGCTGACAGCTCTGTATAGTTGAACTGTGCTGTGAGATCTGAGCTCAGCTAATTAGTTACACCTGGGTAACTCTCTCCTGCAGGAGAGTTCAGTGTAAACTGAGCATGCTCAGCCCACTGATTAGTTCACCTGTGGGTTCCCTGTGCTTCCTATAAAGGGCAGCCTCTGGGAGACAGAAGCTGCCAGAGTATAGGTTCACACCAGCTCCAGCGTTCCAGTGCCTTGTACTATTCCAGACTTCTGATTATTGCATCTGACCTCGGCTTGTTCCTGACTATTCTCCTGCCTGATCCTTTGGTACTGTGTCCAGTGACTCTGTGTATGACCCAGCTTGCCGTTTGACTATTCTTCAGCCTTATCCCAGTGTACCGCGAACTGTGCTTCCAGTGTATGACCCGGCCTGTCCTTGGATACTCCTTTGCCTTTCCCTTGTGTTCCTACTTGCCCGCACTGATACCAACTCGGCTAGACGACCACGCTTCCATATTTCACAAGCTACCGCCACTCATACGGGGAACCTGACCAGGGGGCCGCGACCGACGTGTCGGGTGCCGCAGAAGCCCATATCCCGCTTGGAGGGGTCACTGGCAGAAAACCCCCAGCACGGTTAGACTCCGCGCCCCTGTGTCAGGTCTAGCCAATCCCCGAGTGGTAGTGCACCCCAAGTTTGTGACAGAATACTCTGGCCCAACTGGAATATGGATGCTGTTAGTGGCATGTCTCATAAAGAACTCATGGAACACCTGCTGGTCCGGGTTGACAAGCAAGAACAGCACCAAACTCTGATTATGCAAAGCTTGCAAACTCTGCAGCAGCAATTGGACCTCGCTCCACCCTCTCCAACACCAGTGATTTCTGATCCGGAGTCCATTAGGGTGCCTCGCCTGCTAATACAGCAGTTACAGGAGCTGCTGTCTAACGTCCTCACCCTTGTCACCAAACTGCTCGGCGAGTCTACTGTGGGCTTGGTGCCTGCAAGACCCTCAGATTCCACTCCGGGTCCCCCATTGGCAAATACATCTGTGCCCTTTAAGGACAAGTACGTGAGTCGGCCTCGTCCCCAGTTGCCAGATGAGGAACGCCAGCGACGCAGGTCCTTAAATTTATGTTTTTATTGTGGAGGCCAGGACCATTTGATTGGGGATTGCTCCCTCCGAGAGGCCAGGAATAAGGTTATTGCTTCTGTGCCCACTCAGGAAGAGTTGCATGGCTATCACTGGGGTCCAAGAACTAAAATCTTTTTACCTAAAAGCAGTAAATTTTCGGTCAAACCGCAAGAAGCGAACCCGAGTGTCAAGTTCCGAGAGGGGAGTCCAGGTGTCCAACCCCAAGATGGGGTTCTGTCCAGCCAGCCCCAGAAGGGGGTTCTGTTAGTCCAGCCCAAGGAGGGGCTTCCGAGTATTGTGCTCCAGGAGGAGCTTCCTAGTGTCTTGCCCAAGGAAGGGCTTCCTAGTGTCTTGCCCGAAGAGGGGCATCAAAGTGTTTCACCCCAAGTGGACTCTCACAGTGTCGAGTTCCGAGAGGGGTCTCAGAATGGCAAACCCCAAGAAGGGGTACAGAGTCTTTTTCCTCAGAAGGGGTCTCGGAGGGTAATTTCCCAGGAGGGTTCTCAAATTCTCAAGCCGCAGAACGGGGTTCAGAGTGTCGTGCACCAGGAGGGGTCTCAGACTGTCAGACTCCAAGCAGGGTCTCAGAGTACCACACCCCAAACAGGGTCTCTGAGCATTGCGCCCCAGGAGGGTTTCCCGAGCACTGCACCCCAAGAGGGGTCTCTGAAAGTGGTACCCCAAAAAGGGCCTCTGAGTACACTACCCCAAGAGGAATCTCCGAGAGTTGCACCCCAAAAGGATCCTCTGGTAGCCACACCCCAGGAAGGGTCTCTGAGTGTGGCTTCCCAGGTTGGGTCACTGAGCACTTTGCCTCAAGAAGGGGCTTCCGTCGCCCCAGGTGGGGGTTCCGAGTCCGTCGCCCCAGGTGGGGGTTCCGAGTCCGTCGCCCCAGGTGGGGGTTCCGAGTCCGTCGCCCCAAGTGGGGGTTCCGAGTCCGTCGCCCCAGGTGGGGGTTCCGAGTCCGTCGCCCCAGGTGGGGGTTCCGAGTCCGTCGCCCCAGGTGGGGGTTCCGAGTCCGTCGCCCCAGGTGGGGGTTCCGAGTCCGTCGCCCCAGGTGGGGGTTTCGAGTCCGTCGCCCCAGGTGGGGGTTCCGAGTCCGTCGCCCCAGGTGGGGGTTCCGAGTCCGTCGCCCCAGGTGGGGGTTCCGAGTCCGTCACCCCAGGTGGGGGTTCCGAGTCCGTCACCCCAGGTGGGGGTTCCGAGTCCGTCACCCCAGGTGGGGGTTCCGAGTCATTTACCCCAGGTGGGGGTTCCGAGTCATTTACCCCAGGTGGGGGTTCCGAGTCACTCACCCCAGGTGGGGGTTCCAGGTCTGTCACTCCTGGTGGAGATCCATCTGCCCTTGCCTCCGGGCATGAGGACCCATCTGCCCTTGCCTCCGGGCATGAGGACCCATCTGCCCTTGCCTCCGGGCATGAGGACCCATTTGCCCTTGCCTCCGGGCATGAGGACTTGTGTGTCGTGGCCTCCGGGCCAGTCTCTGTGGCCTCCGGGCCAGTCCCCGTGGCCTCCGGGCCTGCCTCTGTGGTCTCCAGGTCCACTTCCATGGCCTCCAGGCCAGTCTCCACAGCCTCCGGGCCAGTCTCCACAGCCTCCGGGCCAGTCTCCACAGCCTCCAGGCCTACCTCCGTGGTCTCCGGGTCCGCTTCCTTGTCCTCCGGGCCTTCCTCCGTGGCCTCCGGGCCTGTCTCCATTGCCTCCATGGTCTCCAGGTGTGCATCCGTTGCCTCCGGGCCTGTCTCCATTACCTCTGCGGTCTCCAGGTCTGCTTCCATGACCCCTGGGCCTAAACATATCAGCCAAGAAAAAATTTCTAGAGTACCGATGCCTACTGTACTGGACATCCATAAGGCTTCAGCAGTGCCTCAAGTTCAAGAGACGTCCATTGTGTCTAAGATCCCACCAGGGTTGGCTAGTACACAAAAGCCAGCTGAAGAGTCTTCTGAAGATATTTGTTTTGATGGGAACCTTGCCCATTACCAGGCTTTAGCGGATCACTACTTAGATGCCATGAATCATGATCCATCTTCCAGTGTCAATATGGCAAATATTGTAAGATTTATGATCTTATCCTTCCGGGGAGAAGCACTAAAATGGGTCAATCCACTTGTTGAAGCCAATGATCCTCGACTGCAAGATCTGATATCATTCTCCAGGGCTGTGATCGAGAAATTTGGATCTAAGACTCCTTCATCCTCCCTGGCTAAAAGTCTGCCCATGCCTCTTCAAAACCATGGGTCATCTAGACGGCATACCGAGAGTACTAGAGCTTCTGCAAAAAATTTTTTGCCAAGATCTGAATCGAAGAACTCAATAGTTAGGGGCATCCGTGTCGGCTCTTTAGCACTTCATGGTCTCAAAGAATCATCCGCTAAAAAATCTTTGATTTGCACCCCAGAACTAGACTCCAACTCAGATTATGATTCTGAACACGATGCTGCTCCTTTTTTGGGTGGTCTAGTGTTGGCCAGAGCCCACTTTGAAGAGCCAGAGGCGTCACCAGCCTTGAAGGGATCTAAGTGTTCTTCTAAGAAAAAGAAGAAGCACCACAGGCGACCTTGAAAGTATCCATGTGGGGTGTTCGGAGCCCACCCCTAGAGGGGAGGGTAATGTCACAACATTCAGTTATTGGATTGTTTCTTACCTGGTTTGTGGCTTCTCCTGTCTGTTCAGCCTGCTCCATGCTGCAAGGAAGTCTGTGTGGCCTGAGCTTTGCTAATTACAGCACCTGGAGGAGTCCTTGCTGCTGACAGCTCTGTATAGTTGAACTGTGCTGTGAGATCTGAGCTCAGCTAATTAGTTACACCTGGGTAACTCTCTCCTGCAGGAGAGTTCAGTGTAAACTGAGCATGCTCAGCCCACTGATTAGTTCACCTGTGGGTTCCCTGTGCTTCCTATAAAGGGCAGCCTCTGGAAGACAGAAGCTGCCAGAGTATAGGTTCACACCAGCTCCAGCGTTCCAGTGCCTTGTACTATTCCAGACTTCTGATTATTGCATCTGACCTCGGCTTGTTCCTGACTATTCTCCTGCCTGATCCTTTGGTACTGTGTCCAGTGACTCCGTGTATGACCCAGCTTGCCGTTTGACTATTCTTCAGCCTTATCCCAGTGTACCGCGAACTGTGCTTCCAGTGTATGACCCGGCCTGTCCTTGGATACTCCTTTGCCTTTCCCTTGTGTTCCTACTTGCCCGCACTGATACCAACTCGGCTAGACGACCACGCTTCCATATTTCACAAGCTACCGCCACTCATACGGGGAACCTGACCAGGGGGCCGCGACCGACGTGTCGGGTGCCGCAGAAGCCCATATCCCGCTTGGAGGGGTCACTGGCAGAAAACCCCCAGCACGGTTAGACTCCGCGCCCCTGTGTCAGGTCTAGCCAATCCCCGAGTGGTAGTGCACCCCAAGTTTGTGACACTACGCCCTTGTGTAGGTCCGAATGACGCCCATATTACGCCCATATTTCCAGAGTGAACGCGGTGCACATTTCTGTACAGTATTAGAGAGAACGAGTACGGCGACCGTGCGTGGCACATGCGCATTGCGTTGCCTACACATGCGCAGACGGCTAAAAAACGCCATCCGAAAGAATTCGGAAAGTTACGCATCAACCAGAATAATGCCCTCTGTGTGGTGGGTACCAGGAGAATGGCAGCAGCAGTGGCAGCGGGGTGCCTGTAACATGGGCAGCGGCAGCCCTCCTCCTGCCAAAAGGCACAAGCCGCCACTGTTAGTACCCTAAGATCACATTATACCACACACTAACCCCAGTTCTCTTGTGCCACAGTTCCCCACTCTGGTGATGTGCGGGTGCCCTTTGTTGACCGGCTTGGCCAGTATCTGAACTTTGGTCAACAAGCATTATGGTCAACATGGCCAATAGGTAGACACAAGCAAAATGCCAACATTAGTTTTTCATGATGTTTTTGTACTTTTTCATACTTTACCATCCATGTGGCCTACTATTGAGAGCAGAAAAGTGTGAAAATCACAGCCTGACACAAGGCAAGGGTGCGCGGTATACTCATTCGGAGTCCCCATTCTCAAATCTAGAATTGACACCCCAAAACGTTGACCTTTTGCTTTTGTCTATCTTTTTTCCATGTCGACCTTGTACGTATATTCCTTTTGCGGTTGCCCAAAGTAAGGTCAACTCTATGATCCACACCCAGCTTGACCATGCTATGTTATAACACACCACCTGCTGGATGGAGGAGAGATGGCGACTGGATAGGGCAGACAGGAGGCTCTTAAAATTGTCCTGAAAGCAAAATGGTTAAAAATGTCTTCTTCCAATGTTTGTATTATATATTTTAGTTGATAAAGGAACCAAAAATATTAATTTTATAACTCCCCCCCCCCAGAAAATAAGCAATGTAATATAAAATTACCCAATCCGCTTATTAAGTCAAGGAGCCACAATTACGGAGTATTATATTACTGAGGCATCTTTTATACATCACCCTAGTTTATATCTGAATCGTTTAGAAACTCTTCTTCTTCTCTTCCACAGCCCATTATGGGAATACAAAGTCCCACCTACACAAACACATTGTTTTCTCCTCGAAAAAATGCCCTTCAAGATGATTACAACTTATGTTTTTTTAATGTATAAAAAACTCTTTTTGCATTACGGCGAGGAGGCTTCTGAATAGCGGAATCACAACAGATAGCTTCATTGTTTTATTTCTTATATCTATTAAATCAAAACAGATTTAAGGTGTATTATGCTGTGGGAAAAAAACAGTTTTATAAGCGGTAGAATAATCACTGAGAAGCAATCAACAATATTTAAATTTCTCCCTGGGAGAATATGTATCTTGTACACACAAGAAAATTACATTTGCATAGAAAAATCTTAGCGATAACCATTTCATTCCTGCCTGAGCATCTAAGGGACTATTTGTAGCCTATTCCATCTAACAGGCCCGGCGACAGGAAGTGACACAGAGGGGCCCCAAGCATCAAGGGGTGCCGGATGGGTGATCAACAGTCGGGATACTGACTGCCATTTCTCGGACATTGGAATCGGAATCCCAACTTATACGGGCTATTTTCTCTTTTTTGGGGGGGGGAAATGACTCACATAGAGGGAGAATAGAATAGGTGGCGAGCACAGGAAGCCCGAAAGGGGCTTCATTTCGCTTGCCCTCCTGTCGGACTCCTAACAGTTGGGATTCCAATGTCAGAGAAACTACCATCCTGAAATCCCGACTGTCGGTAAGCTAAACCATAACTATCCATGTACCAGGCCACCAAGATTTTTTTTATTTTTTTATCATTTATTTTGATGTTACTATATGCTAATACAATCAATAGCATATCACAATACATAAGGCATGAAAAGTGATCGCACACAGGATCCAAACATTTTTTTCGTGATAATAGGTCGATTTGTAGTAAACATATTTAAATTTTTTTCCCAAACAACAAATAATCACAAAAAAATTTAAACACGTCATGTAGCTTTTGTATGTTTTGTAGCTTCTAGTGTTTTTGAAACACGTCATGTAGCTTTTGTAACTAACAAAAGTCACATAGACGCATATACACATATAGGTACATCCACATATATACACATATTTAGATACATGTACACACATACCTATATTCTGGTAAAGAGGAAAATATTAAGAAGAGGGGAGGGAGGGAAAGAAAAAGAAGAAAAACAAAAACAAAGATAAATATAAACTAAATGAATAATTCATAAAAAACAAAGTACTGGAAAACGGAAAACAAAATAAAAGAGGATATTATTGTCTCAAAACTTAGTGAAGTGCTCAATAAACTTAAAATGCAGAAGGCAAACCAATAATTCCAAACCTGCTGATAATTGGATGCAACCTTATTTAAGAGGGAGGTAATATATTCCATAGAGGAGATGTATCATAATCTATTAATCAGTGCATTTTTGGTCAGGGGTTCTGAGGATTTCCATTGTTTGGATATGAGAAGTTTATATGCATTACACATATGCATAAGAAAATTATTCTACGATTTTGACGTTGAACGTAGGGGGGCATGAAGCAAAATAATGAATGGGTCTGATGGTACAGTACAGGAAAAAACGGCTGAAATGAAGTTAACTGCAGGCATTCCCACCAAATTTGAAAATAAGTACCCATCATGACACATTTTGCCAACATTGATTCATTGTGTGCAGATATAGGGGGTTATTCTTGTTGATTTGCTCGGATGTGAACTTGCACCCTTGCGAGTCAACCAAAACCCACCCTGTGAATGGTGGTACACCCCCCCCCCCTTGCAGCGTGTGACATAAACATTCATTTGCAGCCTGCGGGTGAACACCCACATCATTTGATGGTCGCCAACCATTGAATGATGTGGAACGTGCACGCATATCTAAGTGATTCTCAGGTCACTTAGATTTGCGTGCACACACGGGAGGAAGTGGGTGGGCAGCTGACATCCGGTGATGTCAGCTTGCCGCCCCTGGCACCGACGTCATGGCCCTATTACCATAGGAATGCCCTTGAAACTCTGGGCGTTCTCGTGGGCACAACTATCCGCAACTATCCCACGCCCCCCGGCTCCTGCCTTGGGTGCGTACACCCAGCGAACAGTCTGTTCATAGTGGCCGCATGTGCATGCGCCAAACATTGTTCCCCGTGCGAACAAACGGTGGCTGCAAATGGACCAGAATAAGGTCCATAATCTATGTATCTTGTCAGGGGTCAAATACCATTGGGTGTTCACTTTATAGGGCGCTTCCCCGACACTAACATTAATCAAATCTTTAGTAATCCATTGGCGGATGTCAGACCAGTCCTCTTCATCCATTTGTAGTCTTAAGTTATGTTCCCAGGCTACCTCAACGGTTTCTTTAGGAGGATGTTCAAATAAGAAAGGTTGGTGTAATGTTCTAGACCAGGCATGTCCAACGTTGGCCCTCCAGATGTTGTGAAACTACACATACCAGCATGCTTTGCCACAGTGTTGCTACTAGAGAATGCTAAAACTATTGCAAAGCATGCTGGGATGTGTAGTTTCACAACATCTGGAGGGCCAACGTTGGACATGCCGGTTCTAGAGTGACATTGTGATTGTACAAAATGGCTTACTTGTAAATAAGGGTAGTGAAGAGAGGAAGGGAGATTGTAACATTCTTGAAGGTCTGCAAATGTAGCTGGGGCTGAGTTACCAAAAATATGTAAAAAATGGGAAATCCCAGAGGAAAGCCAGACTGCAGTCCATCTGTCGGAGAACCCAGGGGGAAATAAAGCGTACACGAGGGGGGATGGGTAAGATGAGAAAGAGAAACGTTTGTTAGCAGAATCCCATATTGTTAGTGTGAAACAGATAGTGAGGTGAGTATAGGCCGAGGCTGGTCTGTGAATATGGGGAAGCCAAGGAAGTGAGGCCACGTTCATATCTGGGGATAAAGTATTTTCGATATCAACCCACTTCTTCATTCTGGATGAGGAGCGCAAAGAGATTATATGACTCAGATAAATTTGCCGAATAGAGTGCACCCAAAAAGAATTTGTGTCTTTAGTTTGCTTCTCTGCTAACAAACCCCCATATATTCAGTCACTTCTACTGAATGCTGGGCGCACCACCAATCCATAACTACAAGAATTGGTCATAAAGTTGTTTGTTATATTGTTGTTTTGTAAATTATATTGTTTTTCTGTTATTGTCTGTGCGGATCCTTCCACACTCACTACGGAGATCCAGACAGTAGCTGATCCTTTATTCTAAGGATAGGATCCCAAGGACCACATCTCTGGGAGGTTCAGAATCTTTAGATTTTGGACGCAAGGCACGATGGGCCAATTCTATTCCAATATCTGACGAGGATAGGGAGGGTACCAGTGATTTAAAAAAAATGGCTAATATAAGAGAAAAGGTCCGTAGGTTCTGGGATATTCCTGATGCGGATGTTGTTGCGCATTTCCCATTCCTCGAGGTCTTCATTCTTCCCTTTAAAAAAGTCAACTTCCAGGCTAAGATATGCCAAGTCCCTATAAGTATCAGTTTGAAAGGTGGATTGTTGGGAAGTAGTAGTCTCCAATGATGACATGCATTTGTCAAGAGCGGAGATTTCTTTTTTAAGTTCACCTGTCACTTTATGAAGTTCAGCTGTGAGGGTGGTGGTGAGAAATACTAGAAAAGTCTTAAGATCAGAGATATCCCTTTTTGTCGCCGGGGCGTCCACAAAAAGGAGTCAGGATAGTGGTGAGGGCAGGTTGGCTGGGAGATGGTGATATTGGATTTATCTTGTTTGTTGAAATGATGAGTAATTTCATCTTGCGCACTTTTTTTCCTTTAGACTGTGATTTACTCATCGCAAAAAGAGGGATAATAAAAAAAAAATGTTCCAAGAATACAGCAAATACAGTGTAGAAGGACCTTGCCAACAGATAGACTTTCCGGAAGCGAGACTCCATAGTTAGCACTGCATCAGAGAGGCAGCGGTCTAATACAAAAAAGTTGCGGAGTAGTGAGGAAAAATAGGCTACCAGTATTTGAAGCAGATATATAACACCATACGCTAAGGTAATTATATTATATGGGGAGAGATGATTCCAAGTGCTCTGTGCCAGTGTCGCGGGATAATGGTCAGGTCTACAGGGCTAAAGACCTCTTTGCAGCCCAGGTTTTGGAAGTTCAGTTTCCTGGTCTCTACTTGAGGTGGCCGCCAAGTCATGCCCCCTTAAGCCAGGAGTAGTTCTAATATCAGCAGACTGAATGTCAAAGCCTATGGTGGATTATTATTTGTAGATGCCACAAATATATGTAAAGAGGGGTAGAGCTGAAGGGAACGTGGTGTGGGGACAGAGTCACAATATGGTACCTGCAGGGGGAGGATGGTCTTCCCTGCACCACATCTGCCATGCGATGGAGGTATGCCTCACAGCCCAGCAGAATCCTGGTGTAGCAGGGTGTGTGGCGTCCTTAGTGCCACCGGCCGGCAGAGCTCCACTCCGATGTGGGAGGATGGTAGTCACTGCAGGGGGAGGACGGCCATCCCCGCACCCACTGAGTGGTGGAGGGGTCCCCCGCAGCCCAGCAGAGTTGTGGTGAGGCAGTGGCAGGATCAACACAGTTGATTTGCGGGGTGTGTGCTAGGAAAGCTCCACAGCGCTATGGCAGCCATGTCCAATTCCGGGCAAAAATCAAGGCCGTGGCTCCCAGCAGTAGAATAGGCCTCAGCGCCTGAGGTCTCCAAAAAGAGAGGTGTGAGGCAGAGGAGGAGGAGATAGGGCGCTGGGAATTCACTTAAAGATGTGGAGGGTGTGGGAGCACGTCCTCTCTCCACCATCCAGCCCGCAGTCCATAGATTCATTCAATTTGGCTAAGAGTAGTCCTGCAGTCTCTATGTACAGCTATGCTGCACAATCACATTGATGTGACAGTAATGAATGCTCCACAGTGGCAGCCTCTGCTCCGGTTCTGGGTCCCCAGTCAGTGTGATGACAAGCAGCCAGCTGCCAAGATTTCTCTTGCTAGCTCTGCCAATTAATAAGGATTATAGCTGATCTGAAAACCTCAGTACCATACCCTCCAACTGTAGCGTTTTGGCAGGTACAGTATGTTTTCTATGGCCTGTACCTTTTTTTGGGTCTACTGCTGCCCATTGTAAGTATAGGAAAGGGGGCGTGACCAGACCCCATTTACCAGTGGCCACACCCCTTTCCAAATTTGTACCAGTTTTTGCTCTTCAGATGTTGGAGGGTATGTGTATGTCATTTTTAACACAATTTCAGAAGTACATTGTTTTTCCACACAGCTAATCTTCCCCTTTCCATTGCTCCATATATCTCTAACCTCATCTCCATTCATACACCCTCCCGCCCTCTACGGTCAGCTGACGACTGTCGTCTCTCCTCCACCCTGATCACTGCTTCCCATGCTAGAGTACAGGACTTTGCCCGTGCTGCACCCCTTCAGTGGAACGCACTCCCTCGCTCCATTAGACTCTCCCCGACCTTGCAAAGCTTCAAACGGGCACTGAAAACTCACCTTTTCATCAAAGCGTACCCTTCCACTGCATAAACCAGCTGGTTCTCCGACCCCTTGCCTGTTTACATCCTGCTATCTAACCACCACCCCCTCGCTTGCACCTCTTGTAATCTGTCTGTCTCCCCTTCCTACTAGATTGTAAGCTCCTCCGAGTAGGGCCCTCTTCCCTCCTGTTGTCAAAGCCCACTTCTCTTCACATTTCACTCACTGCTCTCCTTTACTCCAACACCCAGTGACCATCTTCATACTCATCTCCATCATTGGCCTCAAGCCTCTAGTTGTATGTTGATTGGGTCCTCACTACTTACATTTAAGCTGTAATGTGTATTGAACTGTGGTGCTCTTTTATTTGTACTGTATTTTTGTTATTTATTCAATGTTATGCCAAGTTTTGTCTCCCTGTATTGTTCCTTTGTACGGCGCTGCGAAACACTTGTGGCGCCTTATAAATAAAATTATAATAATAATAATAGAAGTGGTCAAAAACTGCCAAACCATTTGTCATCCATTCAGTTGCGTAGCTACTACAGTATGTGGCAGACCTCGCGGCGGCTTGGGGAAGCGGCGCCAGAGGGGTCTGTGGTGGGCGCCGCTGTCCAGGCAGCAGTGAGCATTGAGTGGGTCCCAGCCTTTACATATCTAATGAACGGGGACCCAGTGCAGTGCATATTGAAGAGCGGGTCCCTGCCCCATGCATATGTTATGAGCGGATCCCGCTCATTACATATGCATGGGGCAGGGACCCGCTCATTCAATATGCACTGCACTGGGTCCCCGCTCATTAGATATGCATGGGGCAGGGACCCGTTCATTCAATATGCACTGCTTTGGGTACCCGCTAATTAGATATGCACAGGCGGGGACCAGCTAAGGCAGCAGAGCATGTGTGGGCACAATGGGGTGTTAAGGGGGGCAGGGCCAGATCAGATATCTCCTAATGATCCAATGTGCGGCTCTGCGCTCCCGGCCTAGGCTGACAACCATGGCCGCCTGGTCTGTGGAGTGCAGCGCAGCCAGCCCTTTATTTTATTTATTGATTTCAAATAAATCCTAAACAAGAATACAGAAAATAGTGTAGGTGGTCCTTGCCAGCAGATAGACACTCCGGAAGCGACACTCTGTGGAGTGGTAAATTAATGCCACCATGGCCGATCACCGCGTCTCCTTGATATTTGCATGTTGATGTGCTGTTCCTGCCTTGAAAGAAACCTCTGGCAATGACCATGGTAAAAAAATAATAATAATGAATGTGTGTGTAGGGAGGGGGGGCGACAGGGACATTTTGGCTGGGGCCACAAAATGTAAAATTACGCCACAGCATCCATGTAAAACTGTCAAATTCTGCCCAACATGATAGTTTTGATGATGTTTGTATTGGCAGAGTGTATATAAGTACGTGCAGTGTGGTTGTTAGACCTCACACTTAGAAGATATAACCAGTTTGAAGGGTTTATTCAAGTGGCAGGCTTGTAGGTTACAACAGTACTTTAGTAGTTAACTTCAAGCGGTAATACAACTTGTACATTTGGTAACGACAGTCTCTGGTTGTTACTTAGCTGTAGCGTTTTGGCGCGTGCAGGGTAAATGACAGTCTGCTGGTTTACGCTGCGGTATCTCTCTTGGTCTCGCTGCTGCCAATGATGACTGATCTCCCTGTGCAAAAGGTCACGCTGGTAACGGGTTTACAGCGGGGACTTGCTCCTATGCGCTCCGGTGCACGTGGAGCTACAAACAGCATGGACGGAGTCACACACGATCTGAGGCACACTCTAACGCGGGGACTTCCTCACAGGAAAGAGTAACGCTGCCAGCAGGGTCAGGGGTCTCTGCCCTGCTATTCGCTTAAGCGACCTGTCACTCAGGGTGACGCTTAACTACGTTGGCTGCAAGGGGGAAAAGGAAGACTGTAAGTCTTACACTAAGCAGTGTATGCGGAGACAGGCGCTGAGCGCTGCAATCTAACACTCCCCCTCGCTTAAGGCTGTCTTCGGCTACATTAAAAGAACTCAATACAATGCTTTGTCCTTTTGTAATACCTGTAACCGAAAATATGGTTAGAGAGAAAAGACATTCAGAACATCAAAAACTTCAAATCAACATTTTTGAACTTAGACAAGTCCACAGTCCTTCACGAACTTAGTAAGCAAGTTTCCCGACAGTCCTTTAGTAAGCATGTCAGCGACATTCTGTTCACTTGCAATGTATTCAACATCGATGGACTTGTTCTCCACTAGTTCTCTGATGAAGTGATGTCTTATCGCGATGTGCTTTGACCTTCCATGGTGCTTGGTAGTACAGGAAAGATCTATTGCTCCCCTGTTATCACATGCGATACTGATAGTCTCTTCTTCATAAAGTAGACCTAACTCACACAAAGTCTCTTTGATCCAGAGTGCTTCTTTTGATGTCTCTGTAAGAGCCATGTATTCGGCCTCGGTTGTTGAGAGAGCAACGGTCGGTTGTTTTCTACTCGCCCAACTAACTGCTGCTCCGGCCAGTGTGAACAGGTAACCGGTGTGGGAACGACGATCATCTTCATCTGCTCCCCAGTCGGCATCGCAGAAGACTTTCAAATTTGAATTGCTTGTCTTGGCGAATTTTAATTTCAAGGAACTTGTACCTTTTAGGTATCTCAGGATCCTCTTCACTGCGATCCAATGTTGTCTTCCAGGATTTATTGCAAATTGGCTCACCCGACTGACTGCATGAGTGATGTCTGGACGAGTTCCAATACTTGCATACATAAGACTTCCAATTACATTCTTGTAAGGAACATCTTGCATTTCCTCTACTTCTTCTTGTGTGGTTGGTGACATACCTTTTGTAATCTTGATGCTTTTGTCAATTGGTGTATTCACTGACTTGGAGTCTGCCATCCCATACTTCAAGATTGTTGCCTCGATGTACGTTTGTTGGTCAACTGTGACTGTTCCCTTTTGCAAGTTTTGAACAATCCTCATGCCCAACAGATGATTGGCTGGACCTAAGTCTTTCAACTTGAATCTCTGTTTCAGTTGATCTCTTACACTTGTGATGTGATCTTCGTGACCTGCTATAAGTATATCATCCACATAGACTGCTATGATGAACAACTTTTCTCCCAGAGTTTTATGATAAAGGCAGTGGTCAGTCTCTGATCTAATAAAATTCATTTCAAGTAGTACTGTGTCCAATTTTATGTACCAGCAACGACCACTCTGCTTTAGGCCATATATGGATTTCTTCAGAAGACACACCTTTTCTGTCTGAAGTTCATTCTCATCATAATGATCTGGTGATTCCATATAGATCTCTTCAAGTAGTTCTCCATTTAGGAACGCTGAATCGAAGTCTAGTTGGTATAGCAGTAAGTCTTGTAAGGTGGCGACTGCAATTACTAATCTGAGAGTGTTATACCTCGCAACAGGTGAGTATATCTCCCCATAGTCAATTCCGGATCTCTGTGTGTATCCCTTAGCAACAAGACGGGCTTTGTAACGGGCAACTTCTCCGTCTGAATTTAACTTCTTGCAGAAGACCCACTTGTTCTTGACTGTCTTGCGGTTGCTTGGCCTATTTACTATGGTCCAAGTATCGTTCTCTCTCAGTGCTGATAACTCTGTGTCTATTGCAGATTTCCATTTCGCCCAATCACTGCACGCTTTCGCTTCTTGAATACTCTGAGGTTCACTGAAAGCAATATTCGCATATTCTTCCTCATATCTTCTGGCTGGTATGCCCTTGTTTCTTCTTACAGAAGCTCTTTTAGTTGGTTCGCATCCTTCTTCAGAATTTTCTGTTGCAGGTATGCTTTCTATTTCACATACCTCTACTAGTGCTTGCTTTTCTTGCTCTTTTGCTTTTGTGGGTGATGCTGTTTCTTGAAATATCACATCTCTTGATTTCAGAAGACGTCTGTTCTCTGCATCCCAGAGCCTGTACCCTTTGCTCTCCTCACAATAGCCTAGCAATATGCACTGTCTTGATTTTGGGTCAAGTTTCTTCCTTCTCTCTTTTGGTATATGTGCATAAGCTCTGCTCCCAAAGACACGGAGGTGACTGATGTCTGGCTTCTTCCCAGACCAGGCCTCTAAGGGAGTTTTTCCCTTCGCGGCCACTGTAGGTGTTCTGTTTTTCAGGTATACTGCAGTAGATACAGCTTCTGCCCAAAAACTCTTCTCCAGGCCAGCATCGTTCACCATCGCTCGTGCTCTTTCAACGATTGTTCTGTTCGCCCTTTCACTTACGCCATTCTGTTCAGGCGTGTAGGCCATCGTCAGCTGATGCTTTATGCCATGCCTTTTTAGGAAGTCGGTTAGTACTTCATTTTCGTACTCTCCCCCATTGTCGGATCTCAGGACCTTTAGTTTTAGGCCCGTCTGAGTTTCCACTAGGTTCTTGTACTCCACAATTTTCTTGACCACCTCACTTTTCTTCTTTATGAAGTATACGTGTGTCATTCTTGTGGCGTCATCGATGAGAGTCATGAAGTATTTGTAACCACTGGTTGACTCCTCTTCCATTGGTCCGCACACATCTGTGTGTACCAGAGCTAATTGCGTTTCTGCTCTGCCTGCTGACTTGGGAAATGGGTTGCGGGTCTGCTTGCCTTTTATGCAACTCTCGCACACAGGTCTTCCGGTGTCTTTCACTGTGATTCCTGTTGCCATCCCATCAGCTAATTTCTGGACATTATCATATCCTAAGTGTCCCAAACGTCTGTGCCAGAGCTCCATGGACTCATTTTCAGCAGAGGCTGCCAAAGCTACATATTCATCTGTGTCTAGGACGTATAGTTGGTTGCATCGGGTTGCTGAAGCAATTACAGTCCCTCTTTCATTATGCACCATACACTTGCCCTTTGCAAACTGGACTCTGTAGCCTTTTGCCTCGAGTACGCTGATAGCGATGAGGTTACTTCCCAATTCTGGTACATACAGGACGTCTTGGATATCTGTGACTACTGTCTGTCCCTCAATTCTTAGTCTCACTGTGATTGTCCCAACACTTGAAGCAGTAAGGATCTTTTCACCAATCCCGGTAACTGTTGTGGGTGTACACTGTGTTAAAGAATTGAACCACTCCTTGTTGCAGCTGAAGTGTCTAGAGGCTCCCGAGTCCATGTACCAGAGATCCCTCCTTGGCTTGTCTGTTACATTCAGTGCTGACTCGTTCTTCTTATCATGCCGCTTGTGCATGCCACTAGTGTTCTTCAGCCTGCATTCTGAAGCCTTGTGCCCTACTTTGTGGCACACATAACATTTGAATGTGCATTTCTTGGGTTTCGCACCCTTTGCTACTAAGGCAGAACCCTCAGCCATGGCATCCTTGTGGATTCTCTCTTGGAACTGTAGTAGTTTGGCTCTCACAACTTCAGTTGTAAGCTTGGTCTCATTTGACTCTAGTGCGACAACCAGAAAGTCAAATTCCTCTGTCAAATTCTGCAGCATTACCATTGCTACTTCTTCCTCATCCACTTTTGCTCCTACACACGCCAATTGCTGAGCTATCGATAGTATTTTATCAATATAATCGTTCATGTCCTTGCATGCATTCAATTTTGTTCCATACAGTGTGCGTCTCAGACTTATCCTTCTCATTAAGCCTTTATTTTCATAAGCACCTTGCAGAGTTGTCCACATGTCCTTAGCGGACTCCTTCCCACAGATAGTAGAATAAACATGCTGCTCCACAGCCAGGCCTATTGTGCCAATGGCCTTGTCTACCTCTTCTGGGTTTGGACTATCTCCTGGGGCTATTGTGACTTTCCATAGCTTCTCCCTCTTAAGCTGCATTTCCATAGCGAACTTCCATGTAGTATAATTCTCTGAGCCTTTGAGCTTTGGAAAGTTCATGCTATGCCCTGTACTGTGCATTCTCGTTAACTCTTCCACAAATGGCAATTCAGAAATAATTCCTTTGTGTTCTTTTATGTACTGCGCTAGCACTTTGTCTTCAGGGGGGTTAATCTTCGCGCACGTGACGTGCTGGGCCCATAACCTATTGGCAGAGTGTATATAAGTACGTGCAGTGTGGTTGTTAGACCTCACACTTAGAAGATATAACCAGTTTGAAGGGTTTATTCAAGTGGCAGGCTTGTAGGTTACAACAGTACTTTAGTAGTTAACTTCAAGCGGTAATACAACTTGTACATTTGGTAACGACAGTCTCTGGTTGTTACTTAGCTGTAGCGTTTTGGCGCGTGCAGGGTAAATGACAGTCTGCTGGTTTACGCTGCGGTATCTCTCTTGGTCTCGCTGCTGCCAATGATGACTGATCTCCCTGTGCAAAAGGTCACGCTGGTAACGGGTTTACAGCGGGGACTTGCTCCTATGCGCTCCGGTGCACGTGGAGCTACAAACAGCATGGACGGAGTCACACACGATCTGAGGCACACTCTAACGCGGGGACTTCCTCACAGGAAAGAGTAACGCTGCCAGCAGGGTCAGGGGTCTCTGCCCTGCTATTCGCTTAAGCGACCTGTCACTCAGGGTGACGCTTAACTACGTTGGCTGCAAGGGGGAAAAGGAAGACTGTAAGTCTTACACTAAGCAGTGTATGCGGAGACAGGCGCTGAGCGCTGCAATCTAACAGTTTGCACCCCCCGACTCCTCCGCAATGCATTTAGGTTACTCAGACTTAATCAGACCCGCCGAAGGGAGTAACCAGAAACACTGCTACAATGACAACAATTACATGCAATGATCATGTGTTAATCGCTGTAAAAAAAGAAAACCTAAATGAGTAAGCATTTGTTATGCATAGTACACTTTGTGTCACTTGCAGTTGTTAGGACTCTATTCTGCGATTCTCATCGTCATCGCTACTACACAAACTAGGTTCTGACCTTACGGTTCCTGTCAACACTGTCTGGTGCTACATGGTGACTGAAAAGTCTCAGGTGCCCGTCAGGGGAGGAATACTTCATTGCTTTGCATAGGGACCCAGCCCTCAGAGGCAGATGTAGACCTCACGGGGCTCAAAGCAAGATACCGGTTTGGGGCCCTCCTTCCTCAAACAATCCATAGTACTATATTTTTGCTGCTGATTGCAGGCGGCATTGATAGCGTACCTTGGTGCGTGTACAGGCTACTGATAAATACTCAGCTGCGTGACCATCGCCATTGAGGACAAATCTGAATCAGGCTCTGGGTCTTTTGGAAGTAGGATTAATGCCTGTGTCACATTTACAGTAACCTGACTGCCCACATACGGGGGATGAGACCATTCTGTGTTCCCAAGCATTTTTCATCCTATCAAAGGACATCAAAGGACTTTGAGAGCTTGGGCGGGTCCATGTGATGTCATGACATCATGCAGGGGTTACTCAATACTCCTCTGGGAACGTTTTGAATGGCCGGGATAACTTTATGGTGCTCTTTGGGACATGCTGGGCCCTAGGCAGACAGCTAGGTTGCGTGTATGCAAAGAGCCATCTGAAATCTGGACCCTGATTCGAAGATGGAGGCAGAGCCAAGGGTATTTTAACAAAGAGGGGTCCTGGGTGCAAACTCTGGGTTAGCCCCCAGGGGCAAACGCAGGATTTTCAGAAGGGGGTTTCCAGAGGGGCGGAGCAAAGCACGGAGATGGACACTTAGGTGTCCCAGTATATGCCGGGTCAGTTAAAGTATTATAGATAGACCAAATGTATATAAATAATAATAAATAAAATATATATATATATATACATATACATACATATATATACATACAGGGGCGTCAACAGCAGTGTAGACCCCTGGGCATAGCAATGTATTGGGGCCCCTGCTGATCCTCCAGCGGTAGGGGTGGGGGAAGCTTTGATGTCCCGCGGGTGGAAGGGGGTATTATATCAACCGCTCAGCATGTAGGGCCTGGATCAGTAATTTCCACTAATTACCCCTTTACTGCACAGATGGTGGGAGATGGGGTGGGAGAAGGGGGCATTGGGCTGAATGAAGGGGCCCTGATACATAACTTCCAGGGTGGTAGAGGATGTTTAATATGCAGAGGAGGGGTGTATAGTGGAGTGAGCTTATTATTCATAATTTTCTGGTGGGAGGACAGCTTGCTTGACTGCAAATATCTCCAGTTCCCGGAAATAGATTTCTTAGCTTTTAATGGAATTAAAAACTAGAGAATCCCACCTACCAAATCTTATTGGGGACAAGGGGATCAGAGTTCAGGAGGCAGAGCAATCTGCCAACGAGTATATAAAACTACATACCAGGTGTGTGGAACTGGAGCAGTAACCAGCTGCTCAAAGGCTGATATCTCTGGTTCTGGGCACAGTAGAGACAAGCTGCTAGTGTCCTTCAAAGAGGGAGAGTCCCAGCTTTTGGAATATACCCTCAGAAAAACTCTAAGTCAGACAGAAACTGAAATATCTGACTGGGGATAGCAATTAACAGGCTTGGATGGGGACCACTGCTTTGAAGTCAGATATCTCCGGTTCCCCAGGGCCGATTTTTAAAATTCTTGTACCCATGGAAAGAGGGGACCCTCAGCTTTCAGACTAGGATACTTAGATTCCTGGGGGGGTTTCTGGGTACTCAGAAACCCCCCCTGCGTGCGCTACTGGCCCCATCCTCTCCATGGAGCAGTAGTCTTTGTGATTGAGTCTAACATGCACATGCAGGTCTCTAGAAACATGGCACCTGCGCAAGCACAGTAGCCATTTTGGCTGTGATTTTTTTTTGCTGTGGCTGCAGCGCTGATGCTGGACTTCAATAGGAAATTAAATAAAGTTGCAGTGTGTGAGGTATGGCTCCCCCCGCACCGCACACATTGCACCATTATAGAAACTCCAATGTGCAGAACACTTTACTGCAGTGATATTTGAAAATTCTAATGCCACAGGTGACATATGTAGGAAGAAGATGCCTCCTGCCAGTATCTGCTATCTGCGGGCTGCTTCTGAAGACCATCAGTCATGATGTTGGAAGCATCGGTCATCTAAGTAAACTGAAGCTTAGAATCGAAGCCGAAATTGCTAAGCAGGGGCCAGGAACACTGTTTCAGAAGATACTGACAACTGAACGCACTGCACCGGCAAATCAGCCTGGCCGCAAATTTAATTGAAGGAATCCCTTCAATTAAGTTTGCATTCAGGCCGATTTGCCGGTTCCCATCATAGGAGCCCATGTTAAACTCTTAACCACCATAGGAGTCCATATTAAACTCTTAACATGGGCATATATGGAGTTGCAAACAGCCTATCAGGCGCGGAGCTCCTGTGGAGCTCAATCCTGATAGGCTGGGACGTATCCCATTAACTGATGTCAGTGGGATTCCTGTTACTCTCATGGAGGGGCTGCATGTGTTAACATGATGCTCCTCAGTCTGTGGTTTTTTTTAACCCCTTGGATGCCTACATGGACTGAAGAGGATACAATATACACCGGAAAGAGGTGAGTATACTCGTTTTTTTACCACAGGACCAAAATGGAATCTGCTAAGTATTGGTCCTGCTGTGGAACTATAAATCCTAGAGGGCCCTTTAATGCCCCACATGAAGGGACTTGTGGTTCACCAAGAATCTACATGCGGGGGGTAGCTTCCTGGGACTTTTAGTTCCACAGTAGAACTCAATATTCTTTATTTTTAAGCTTAAACTATCAACCCAGCACCCACCGCCCAGGGGTGCCGGGGATAGTCCCAAGCTTCAACCTTGGCCAGGGGCATTACCCTGCTCTGATCCGTGCATGCTTCATAAGATACGCATGGCAAATGTGTTGCATTTTCCATTCGTATTTTGAGCTGAATTCGCAGCTGAATTGGCTCATACAAATGATAGTAAATTTGATGATCTGATAGAACTCTACGGCCTTATGCGGCGAGTTCTATTGATGGTCTATTCCAGGCATGTCCAAACTGTGGCCCTCCAGCTGTTGTGAAACTACACATCCCAGCATGCTTTGCCATAGTTTTAGAATCCCCTAATAGCAAAGCTATGGCAAGGCATGATGGGACTTGTAGTTTCACAGCAGCTGGAGGGCCCTAGTTTGACAAGCCCGGTCTATTTATTTGTAGTGCCACATTTGGCAGTGCTTGCCGTTCATAAAACTCCACTTTGTAAATTTTACCGATGTGAAGGTCGCAGACGCAAATAATATTAAATGGGTACAAATAGGTGCATTTATACCAATTCGATCTTAGTAAATTTCCCCTTAATGCTTATGATAAGCACCAACGCAGCTGAAAATATAAAGCTAGGCTCTGCGTGGTTCGCATGCGATAGAAAATGTGTTAAGCAAACAAGCATATGCAAAGCTTTAGGGTCTTTCTGTAAAACGAAGCCCCCTGCCTCGCTAGGACTGCTGAGAAGACGCACTCAGCGCACTTAACAGGTCCCATAATTGTCATTGATCTGATACTCCTCTCTGTATGGGGGTATGGGGCAGTGTTATGTGGATGGGAATATCTGACAGTGATTAGCCCTCATAAGCAACACTATCAGTTAATTAGTGATAACTGTAAGGGCCTATTGTTTGCAGCACAAAGGAACGTGTCAGCCAGTAATGACGAGAGGCGCCGCCAGCTATATATTTGTAAATGTGATCTCTAAACATTATGTGTAATAATACAATTCTGATGTTAGGGTCCCTCTATGTTCTCTGTGTGGAACTGAATGCCAACCTGAGCGAGTCCTTTGATTTAACAAAACAAATCAGTTATGAACCAAACTAGTAAGTTCTTTCTAACCGTTAAAAAGCCAAATGTTACAAATAAGCAGCTAGTTAGTAAGGTACAGATGGAGCACCTGTCAGCCAGCCTGAAGTCGCCAGATCTCCTGAGCTGGTTCTGGCTGGCAGACATGAGCTCCATCTGATGGGGAAGCGTGAGTGTCTCACATCAGGGAGACGGGAAGGGCTAGTGGGGGCTGCGGGCAGCTACGGAGAAGATGGGGGAGCAACGGTGAGCCGTCAGAGGCAGGCTCCAACAGAATAGGGGAACGCAAGCGTCTTGTGCGGGCATGCCCCCTTCGGTCAGATGGCGCACAGCAGTGATTGGCGATTCTATCGCCAGGAGCTGCTCCATCGCAGCGATACACTTTGACGTTGTCCATGTCGACCATGTCGACATTCAGGACAAAAAGCATGAACAACTCATGTCAATCTTTCGACTATCAACCTATCCAATGTCAATGGCCACACATCCCGCGATTACCTGGTAACTAGCCTGTATCCAGGGCCACCGAGAGGTAGGCATACCTCTCGGTGGCCCTGGATACATGCTAGTTACCAGAGGTTTCTTGCTTGTTGCCAGGGCGTTACATGATGGTTGCCAGGGCGTTACATGCTAGTTACCATGGTATTTTTTGCTCATTTACAGGGGGTTACATACTCAATGCCAGCAATTCTATGCTCACAGCGTGCCAGCACTCCCAGAATCCGGCACTTCCACATAGCACTGTGCGCACTGCGCTTCCCTGACAGATGCTAGAGGTCCAGTAGGGCCTCTAGCATCTGTCTCAAGCAAGGCAGCAGCCATTTTTGTAGAGCTGTTTTCAAAATCCATGGGGATGGCCAGAGCGCATCGATTCTGCCTCCCCCCGCTACCGCTTGGGCTGCGGTGACGTTATTACACCAGTGGCATACCCTCCAATATGATCCATTCCATTAGGTACAAAATGCTCTGTTTCTGGACTTACTTACTAGTGGCAGTTGCAGAGGTGGGGCTTCAGCACAGTCCAATATTCTTATAGGGGAGCTACACCTACTGCCACCTAAAACATGACTGTCCTGGACTCACTGGCAGTTGATGTGACCCCCTTCTTAGAATTTTGGACTGTGCTGGAGTCCAACCTCTGTAACTGCCACTGGCAGGAAGTCCAGGAACAGAGCATTTTGTACCTAATGGAATGGGACATGTTGGAGAGTATGCAGTGGGGCTATGTAAAACGTGGCCATAATTAAAGTTTCCCTATTCAGAGCTGTCTGAATTATATATGGAGTATTTAGTAAATATACTACTTAGGTCATAGGTCAAAGGAGTCTGTGAAAAAAATATATATAGTTCTGATATTTGCCTATAGGGGAAAAGATGGCGCTGTACAACATAAAATGCTACAAAGTGTACCAACATAAAAAAAAAGATTTCTAAATTATATTTTTCCTGAATAAAGAACAGAACTAATTCCAACCACAGAAAAGAGTATTGTTAATATAAATACTGTAAAATGGGCATTAAAATGTAAAGTAGGGGACACAGCCCTGTTGGATTACTGTGACAAAAGTTTCTAGCTGGAACCAGTCATCACTTTATAAACCTCTGTGTCAGTGGACGCGTGACCTTTATTGATCCTCAGGGAACTATGGAGAGGGCAGGCAGTGTGCATGGTGGGGAGGCCTGTAGAGAGTCTATTGAAGGGGAGAGGGGAAAGAGGAAGCTAGTAAAGAATTCAAATGGGTCCTGGGGTGAAACTAATCACAATATTAGAGCCATATCTAAAAATAAACATAAATTAAAATGCTTACTGGCTAATGCAAGAAGCTTAGTGAGTAAAATCGGGGAGCTTGAAACGGTGATCAGTAGGGATGACTACGACATCATTGGTATTACAGAAACATGGTGTAATGAGTCGCATGACTGGGCATTAAACATGGAGGGATATACACTCTACAGGAAAGACAGGGAAAATAGAAGGGGCGGGGGTGTGTGCCTATATGTAAATAATAACTTAACATCATGTGAGAAAAATATGAGCACAGACCTGGAAGACGACAACTCGGAGACAGTGTGGGCAGAGATAACCGACAATAATAAGAAACCAAAAAACAAATTTATAATAGGGGTATGCTATAGACCACCAAATATAAATGAAAGGGAAGAGTCTCTTCTTTTAAACCAAATCAAACAAGCATCAAATCAGGGTCAGGTATTAATTATGGGGGATTTTAATTTACCCGACATTGATTGGGAAAACGAAACAGGTAAATCAGCAAGAAGCAATGGGTTCTTAAGCTTACTTAAAGACCAGTTTATTACACAAACGGTAGAAACTCCAACTCGTGATGAGGCGCTCTTGGACTTAGTATTAACAAATAACACAGACTTAGTTTCAAACACAAAAGTAATTGAACAATTAGGGAATAGTGATCACAATATGGTTTCACTGGAAATCAACTTCAGTAAATTACATCAAAAAGGAACTGCAAAAATACTAAACTTCAGAAAAGCGAACTTTGAATTATTCAGGGAAGCCCTAACAGGAATTGGGTGGGAAACGGTTATGGAGGGAAAAAATGCAGAGGAAATGTGGGATACTCTAAAAAAGGTGCTTGATTCACTAACTATTGAATACATTCCTAAAGTAACTAAAGGTAAATTCAACAAAAAAAAGCCACCATGGTTGGACAAAGAAGTAAGGTCAGCTATCAACAATAAAACCAGAGCCTTTAAATTCTATAAAAATAACTTGAATGAGGAGGCATTCGCAAAATACAAAGAATCAAACAAAACTTGTAAAGGGGTAATCAAAGCAGCTAAAATATTATATGAAGAGTGCATAGCCACTGAAAGCAAAAACAACCCAAAGAAATTTTTTAAATACATAAATAGTAAACGTTTAATTAAGGAAAACATAGGCCCATTAACTGATACTAGTGGAAAAAGTGTTACTGAGGACAAGGGAAAAGCAAAACTGTTAAATGAGTTCTTCTCATCAGTATTTACTAAGGGAGAGCAGACTGTGGAACGAACATTTACCACAAACGGGACAAATAAGCCAGATCTCATTGTGGATTTCACGCCGAAAGAATTAATACTGAGGCTAAGCAAACTCAAAACAAATAAGTCACCAGGGCCAGATGGGATACATCCGAGGGTATTAATGGAATTAAGGGATGAACTAGCTACCCCCCTACATTATATCTTTAGCAAATCACTATCGTCAGGTATAGTACCAAAAGATTGGAGAATAGCAGAGGTAGTGCCAATATTCAAAAAAGGAAAAAAGGAAGATCCCGCTAATTACAGACCCGTTAGTTTAACATCAATTGTGGGTAAACTTTTTGAAGGATTTTTAAGGGATGGTATCCAGGAATATTTAGATCATCACCTTCTACTCAGTACTAACCAACATGGGTTCGTGAAAAATCGTTCATGCCAAACTAATCTACTAGGGTTCTATGAAGAGGTTAGCAAAAACCTCGATAATGGAAATGCTGTAGATGTGATTTTCCTAGATTTTGCTAAAGCATTTGATACTGTCCCACACAAGAGATTGATTAATAAAATGGAGAACCTAGGATTGGGTGAAAATATCTGCAGATGGGTAGGGAATTGGCTATGTAATAGAGAACAAAGAGTGGTTGTGAATGGTGCCGTATCAGATATGATACCGGTACTAAGTGGAGTGCCCCAGGGTTCGGTTTTGGGGCCCATTTTGTTTAACATTTTTATTAACGATATTGGGATAGGGTTACTCAGCAATGTATCCATCTTTGCGGACGACACAAAACTTAGCAAAGTCATCAAATCACCAGAAGATGTCACCATGCTTCAAAATGATCTTGCAATTCTAGATGAGTGGGCAAAAAAATGGAAGATGAGGTTCAATGTAGATAAATGTAAGGTTATGCACCTTGGGAGACACAACCAGTGTGCAAGTTACAACCTTAGCGGAGAGGAACTGGGTAATTCCATACTTGAAAAGGATCTAGGAGTCCAAATAGACAGCAATCTAGGATGTAGTGCCCATTGTAATGTAGCTACAAAAAAGGCCAACAAAATTCTGGCATGTATTAAGAGGGGAATGGAAACTAGGGACTCAAGGGTAATTATGCCACTATATAAAGCATTGGTGAGACCTCACCTAGAGTACGGAGTACAGTTCTGGGCCCCACACTATAAAAAGGACATCATAGAATTAGAAAAAGTCCAAAGGCGAGCAACAAAGCTTATTAGGGGAATGGAGAATTTAAGCTACGGGGAGAGATTAAGCAATTTGGGACTATTTACATTAGAAAAGAGACGTTTAAGGGGGGACATGCTCAACACGTACAAGTATATCAAGGGCCAATATAAGGAACTGTCACACACCCTATTTTCTACTAGAAAGGAATCTAGGACGCGAGGGCATGAGTATAGATTAGAAGAAAAAAGATTTCATTCAGCTAGTAGAAAGAATTTCTTTACAGTCAGAACAGTCAAACTCTGGAACTCTCTTCCCAGAGAGGTGGTAACGGCTGGCTCATTAAATGCGTTCAAGGCAAAGTTGGACAAACATTTACTGGAGAAAAACATCCATGGGTACAAATAAGAAATATAATTTGTCTGTAAAATACCAGAACCAACCAAATCAGCAATAGATATCTATACCAGGTTGAACTAGATGGACGCAAGTCTTTTTTCAGCCTTACCTACTATGTAACTATGAATGGGTGGACAGACCGAAACTGGCAGAACTGGATCAGCCACATGCTTGAACAGGACCCTTTGTGGTATTCATGGAACACGGTAAAATGCCCCTGGTGGTTTCTTGTCAACATTTTGTTATTTGCTAATTACCTGTTTCCCAGAATAATAGGGTTGCAGAGGTTTAAACAATCCTGCATAGTTAGTTAGACCCCTCTGCCTTGCATGTCTACATTGGTCTTACCTGGAGCTCTCACCAACCAATCAGTTTCTGCCTGACATTTTTTAAACACAGCCTGCGACATGGCAGGTAGGAGCTGATTGGCTGGCTGTTTATCACTCTCCATTTTATCACTTTTGCAGCTTAGTGCATCTGGCCCTTAGCCTGTTACTGTAAATGGTTCCATGGAGTGTGGCGACAAGGGGCCCCAACTTCTCTCAGCAGTTCGTAGCATCTGTAGTTTTCGAACTGGCCCACAGGTGTACAGGGGAAATGGCAAGGGGAGGTCCTACTGGCTGAGAGCCGCACCCCAGGGGTTAAAGTAGAACTGGGTTGAACTGAGTTCCACCACCTGTAATGGTAGGGGGGAACTCAGCTCCCCCTCCACCACAGCCCTGTACAGTAATTCCAATAAAAATCCTGTCCCAGTGGCTGCCATTTCTGGTGCGGCATATATAATGTCCTATAATCACTGCCGCTTAAGTGAAGAAGAGCCAGTAAGAGGAGCAGGCTCTGGTCATGCTGAAGACATGGTGAGAGGGGTCTGGGGGGACAGATATATATATATATATATATATATATATATATATATATATATATATATATATATATAGTAAGGGGCACTACTGTGGGCATTTTGTGTAAGTGGTAATACTGCTGTAGGCTTTATGTGTATAAGTGGCAATACTACTGTGAGTATTCTGTGTAAGCAACACTACTGTGGGACATACATGTATAAGAAATACCACTGGTATAGTGTCATTTGAAAAAGTAGCACTACTTGTGTCATGATGTGGAAAGGGGGCATTACTAAGTGGTGCTATATGGATCTACATGTGGTGTAATGTGAATATGATTGTGTGGCATAATATGAATTGGGGGCAATACTGTGTGACCAGACCCCTTCCCTGTGAAACAACTGTTACTTTATAAATATGGGAAGCTCTGCCTAATGGGGGGATCAGTTGGAGGGGAATAAGTTCCACCACTTCTCCGGGACCATTTTAAGTCCTGCACTCAGATTGTACAATGTTACTCTATCAGTAGGGTCAGTTACATGGTCTCTAATGGCTGTACAAACTTCTGTGGAGGCTGTCACACCCTGCGGTTACTGGCCACACCCCTTAAGCATGGGTCTTTACCACTGCACCCCCCCCCCCCCCCCCCCGGTGGGCTCTTCATTCCCTATTCTGACATTAGCCTCTGCACTCATCACAGTGGCGTTATACGTAAAACCCTGCATTAATCAGGATACATCTGATTGGTCGAAAACCTAAACGCAACATTATTTCTTCTGTGCACACATCTATGGGTGTAGACAGCGTGCACACAGAGTCGGAGTTGGCTTTGAGGCATGCGGATGAAGTGCAGTCCAAGAAATATGTTAAAAATGTAGTCGGTGTTCCTGTGCGGTGATAGGGAGGTGGCTTAGTGCATTCTCGGAGATGGTCCTTCTTATGGTCAGTGTCATACTGGGCCATGTAGGGGCCAGCAAGGTGAATACAATGGGGCCCACTGAAGGTAGGCAGCATAAAGCTGAAGAGGTGGGGACGGCCGGAGGTGTTGCTAGCTACCAGCGGAGTCTAAGTAAAATAACTGCACAGGCGATAGGTCTACACTGTATAGGTCAACAGTCATTAAGTCGACGCATGCACAAGGTCAAAGCAAACAAAACTTTCCTTTTATTGAACGTTCTCATACTTTACCCTCCACGTCGACACTGATTGGGAATGGTAGAGCATGATTAGCAAAGTGAGCCATGCAAGGGTACGCGCTACACCAATTGAGGGTACACTTGCTCAGGTGTCGACACTGGCACTTTTTTAATAATTATATTGTAGACCCTATGATTATATAATTATATTGTAGACCCTATGATCCATGCCCATAGTTTTTACATACAGTCTTCATAAGGGATATATATCAGAAGTCACTGTGAGATTGGATACAGCTGCCATCACTGAAAATACAGAAATGTATGTGGCACAATGTGAAATGGAGGGCACTTTAATGTGGCACAGAATGAACAGGGGCCATTGTAATCTATCATAATTTGAACTGGGGGACACTGTGTGGCATGATGTGAACTGGCAGGCCTACAGTGTGACATAATGTAAACGAGGGCACTATGATAGCTCATAAGATGAACTAGGGCACTACTATAGGGCATCCCATTATGTAAGGCACTACTATAATGTTTCAGAAAATGAATTAGGGCACTATTATGGGGCATAAAATTGATAACTGCTACAGAGGTTGCCTCTCGAGAATTACTGAAACACAGGCCCCTTCGATATGTTTCTATGGGGCCCACAAAGTTCTGGCTATGTCCCTGGTGCGCATAATGTAACTTGCAGCAACATTTCTACTTAACACAGCAAACATAAATTGTACCCTAAATGACGGTAAAATATTGGAGAATTACGGCTTTCTTGTAGATAGAATCGATGCCTTATAATGACTGCACCTTTAAAAATATGGTATCACGTGTATCCAGTGATCTCCAACTGCATTACATCCGGCCTCCGGTGCGCTTTAAGTAACCCCCTGCATGGGAAGGGAGAGTGGCCTTGTGGCTCATTTTAATCACTCGGGAGGTGCGATAGATGTTGGGCTGCCCTGGACACTGCTGTGGCTGCACTGCCGGCTCCTACACAATGACAGGAGCTGAGTGCTGCATGTAATGTTACAGTGCCGTACCAGGCTCCTGTCAATAAGGAGGAGCCTACCCCTGTGTCCAAGCGTGTGTCTGTAATTGGCTGGAAGTGGTCAGCGCTGACGTTGGACACGCCTACAGAAAACGGCAGGTGTCCACTCCCAAACGCTGGCTACCAGTCAGTCAAACTGTGACTGGATTGGAAAGTGTTTGCACTTTCATTTGCAGTCGCTCAAGTGCGATGCAAGCGCAGCGCAATTAGCTGATAATCGCTCGATTCGAGTTTTCTCTAATTAGCCATCCATGCTGAAAAAACCCACAATCCATAGTTGCGCAAGACCTATGGGCCCGATTCAGACCAGTTCACTCCTTGTGTGCTTGCTGTGCAAATGGTTGTGTATGGCTGCACATCCATTTGCAGCTGTGCGAATATGTCCAAACCATTAGTAACAGGCTCAACATCGAATGATTTTTACAATGGCTACAAGTCACCGCAGTCGCTGCGTAGCCCTTCACTTACTCCGCCCTGAAAACCAGGAATATCCGGGCTGCTGCTGGCGTCACAAACCCTCCCCTAACAGACTTTGGCACGCCTGTGTTTTCCCAGGGTTTCTCTTGGCACTCCCATGAAACAGCCGGTACCACCCCCCAACACACACACACACACGCCCACTGCATGTCAATCACCGTGCGTACGGCCAACGAACAGAAAAAGTTGCAGGACTTGATTGCAGCCCAGTGTCGCGCATGCACATAGCCTCCATGCAAATTCGCGGCTTTTGCAAACAGGTCTGAATTGGGCACTATGGCAGGTGTGGTTTCTAATTGGTTAGATTTATTCATCTAAAGTGGGGTGGCACACACATCATTCCGTAAAATAACTCTGCGTAAGTCTCCTCTCCCAGGCGGCTTAGTGATTCCAGATCCCAATATTTTCAAGCCTCATAACTCAAACAATTCTGTCAATTCAACTTGTGACAATGATGTTATTTGTCACCCTCGGTACGTAGGTGGGAATCGCTGGAGGGCTTATTAGTCACACTGATTACTCAGCAACTGGTCATCGATTTCCCCAGACAAAAAAATGCAGCACATACTTCAGCTCATGTGTGGAACTGGCCACACATAACTCCACTCGTAGTTAACAGTATTCCATTTGCATGTGATTGTTAATTATGTTCCCTAGTTCTATCCTAAATCCTCTCATTTATGAATATCTAGTTAAAAGCTTTGAGCTGTGACAGTTTTTACTTTCACTTAGAGCTCCATCCCGTCCCCCAGTCCCTATCTGCTCCTACCTCCAATCTCTGTCTTCGCAATTCCCTCTCTCCATATCCAGCCATTTTGAAATGGATCACAGTCCTTCCAAAAACGGCTTTCACTTTCTGTTAAGAAGTCATTTAGTCCCTTCACTGGCCTTTAGTGGTCACTAGCGTTACTTCACCTTATAGAGGTGAGGAGCAGATAACACTTTTATATATATATAGCACTTTGGATAGAGTACACAAAATTACTTATTAGGACCCTCGATTACTGTATATCGGCCACCTCGTCTCACCCCCCTCTCCCCCTTCCTCTGGCTTACCTTGCTACAGGTCCTCCTGTACCCGGACCCCTCCTCCCCCTAGCAAGGCAGCCGGACATCCTTCCGGCTGTAGGGGGAGGAGGAGGCGCTGGGGATAGCTTGCTTAGCTCTTCTGGCATGAGGGGAGGAGGAGGTGCCCATGGAGGCAGGGCCGGTGCTAGGGTGTCCAGCGCCCTCCTGCAAACCATACATTTTGCGCCCTTTCACATTGCCATTGCAACAAGCTGCAGTCCGATTGTGGGAGTGTGTGCAACATGCGATCCTATGGAGGATCTAGGGTGCATGTACACGTATGCATATACCATCTCAGTGCTGTGTCCGCAAAATGTTGCAGGCACTAAAGGTGCCCATACACACTGCGAGAATCGCATACGTTATGGGCTAGATCGCATCGCACAGCATGCATGCAATGTGTGTGCGATGCAATCCGAAAGCAGTACAAAAAGTATGTGCAGCACTCGTGACTGAGGGGGAAAGAAGGGGAGAGAAGGAGGAGATGGAAGAAGAGGGGAGGAGATAGAGGGGGCGGAGTGTTGAGGACTGGCAGTGGCACTGGCACAGCACACTGAGAAGAGGGAAGGAAGGGGAGGCGGCTCTGCTGCCTGTTCTTCATTTGATTGACAGCTGACAGGCGCAGGGAGCAATGGGTAGGGGGTGGATCCGGACATGACATGTCATCCAGGCATTCACAGACAGCGCTACATGCCTCAGCGCAAGTGTCACGGACATTTGCGCTATCTGACAGCGGGCAGCAGTATGGAGATGCTGAGCAGCTCTCTGCGCGATGCAGGGAGCTGCTCAGCATCTCCATACTGCCGCCCGCTGTCAGACAGGCGCTGCGGGCACCATGCAGGAGGCAGTGACAGTGAGGGCTGAGGCAGCTTTAGCAGAGCAGGGAGGGAGACAGCGCCTTTTCAGCATGGCGCCTCCCTGCTTTGCAGGAGCTGCTGAGTGGGTAGCGCCGGCCCTGCATGGAGGTGACTGAGACCCCCCGTACACCACATTACAGGTATCGCAGGGGGCCTCCGTCACCGCAGTGCGATGCTAGCCGCATATGTCAATACATATGTGCTAGCATCGCGGGGGCCGGATGGCGAGGGGCGGCGATGTATATTATTACATCCCGTCCAGAGCCTCTGGGCCATGGCTCCACAGCGTCAAAACGGGTGTGTGGCCTCATGGAATGATGCAAATTTAGGCCACGCCCCCTTTTCAGCCTGCCACTCCTCCTAATTTATATGTCCTTCCTGCCAGTGTCTTACAGTTGAGAGGTATGAACAATTACAAAACTCACTGCACAAACGTATGCATTTTATCCAAACACAGAATGTGAGGGAGGATATAGGATATGGCCACCTACTGGCGCTATTGCTGCCTCAAAGTCTGTACTAACCACAGTTATCACAGACATGCTCTTGAAAAAGGTGTTTGACACACCGAAACGCGTTGACAGCCAGTGTGGAGTGTGAGTAGCCATCACCCCTTTCTACCCATATCTACATTGGATGTATGTATTTTATCAATATTCATTTTTAATGTTTTTTAGCTTTATTTTTTATTTTTTTTCCATTTTTGTTGCTTTTTTTGTACGGAATAGAATGAGACTCAAGCTGGGCTGTGTATTGTATTTTTATCTTGGACACCTTACTGTCATGTGGACAGAAGTTTTTATCTGTATACCTTTTGGAATAAAATCACTATCTTTTTAAATTAAATTACGAGAGGATAAAATTCTTACAGAGGTTAACTGATTACTGATTACCTGTATCTCCCCCATATGCACACGTATTGAATTGGTGAGAGAAAGGAAAGTGGAAGAATATAGGGCAAAGAAAACACTACGTGAACATAAAGACTTACCTTACCGTAAGTCGGGTACGCTAGCTATTCCAGCAATTTTTCTTATAACTCAATCCCCGGGTATACTATACCTTACCTATATGCACGGTGAAGGAGTGGGATCTTTCTACATCAAAGAAACCTTTACACATTTGAAATAGCATCATACAGTGTGAGTCCTGGATGGAGAATTTGGCACGCTCCTGAGAATAGGAGACACAAGGAAAAGAACCTGCTACGGGCTTATCCACCACTGAAACACCGTGAGTGGGGGTACGCCCTTCTAAACATCTATCACTTGTTTATTTATCGTTGTCACACTCAAAAGAAACCTTTTTAGGTGTACCTCTACCTATCATTGGGTGAGTGAGGTACGCTCGCACAAAGGAAATTCACTTTAAATTCTTAAGCTTGAAAAGCAATTCTACACATTTGCTATTTATATTTTATTTTCATGTACACTCATTCGGAGCTAAAGAGGTCAATGTGTAAACCTTGAGGGACAGCAAAAAGAAAAGAAAACGCTACGCACCTATACCCTGCCATAGACACTGTGAGTGGGGTACGCCCGTTCATACCTCTTCTACTTTTTTAATTTATTTGAAAACCATCTCACACATACTGAACGTTATGTAACCGTTGGTTCTTCTGTTGGTTTTTCCCCCACATTGTCAGGAGTATATTGAAGGAGAAACATCCAGGGTGTCAACAGTAGCTACTAGGGCACCGACGCTCAATATACCACCATAATCTTCTGCGCCCCAAAAGTCCGGAACTCCAAATTATGTTTGTTGTTTGATTTTATCCAAACAAGCAGCAAAAGAATGTGGCTTAGGTTTAGTGCCACGGAAGCCTTGGTGGAGATCTCAGGCCCTCGAGCTGCCAGTTGGACATTGAAACACTAGATGATGATCCAGGCAATACAGTTGTTGCAATAAGCAGCATTCACTGAACGGGATCTATGACCAGGTCTTAAAAGCATTGCCTCGTTCCTGCAGTGTGTACAGAACAGATGCAGCCGCGAGGAATGGGCAGGGAGCAGGAACATGGCTGGGACAGTTCCTTACATACTGCGTCCTAACCTCTGATACTTTCCAGTGCACTCTGTGTTTGTTTCTGTGTTTGAAGTTTTATCCTTAAATTGTCTCTTTTCATCAGGGTTGTATTGGCCTGTCATGTGGCAATCATTGCAGGAGGCACAGCTGCGTTGCAGGCACAGCCACCGCCAAATACACTCGCACATCCATATGCAGGGCAGGAAATAAGCCTTCTAGACACAACAGAGAAAATTGTAGTAGCACTTAAAATACAAATAGAACGTTATGTCTGCAAGAAAACCCTAAACCCAACCTCAAACGGCAAAAGAGAAAGTGAAGGCATAAAAATGTAATATTGTTCATATGTTCCCAACCATTGCAATAAAACACCATTAGCCGGGAATGAGATAACTATGCACTGCCTAATGGGATCCTAAAGTCACGGCGGTCTCCGAAGGTCTGGCGTGTCGTGTTATAGCGTGACATGACAAACCAACGCTGTGATGCTCTGCAGATTGACAGTCAACCATTAACTTCGGGGGTTCTGTACATCTCCAAGGAGAAAGATTGTTGCACACAGCGTCTGTTCCCGCAGGCAGAGGGGCTTGGGCATGGCCAGCAGCTCACAGAGGGGGCGTGGCCTCGCTGAGTGATGTTATTTATAGGACATGCCCCCTTGCCAACAGGCCATGTCCCCAAATTTCAGGCACATGCCTCCGTCGCACGCAAGCGCCCCGCCTACCCATGGCTGGCGCCACCACTAAGCAGCTTTAGGCATTTGCTTTGGGGCGCCGGCCACTGGAGGGTGGCACTTGGGAGCAGGTCAGCGGCAGCTGCACAATACACCCCCCCTGTATAGCAAGGTGACAAGATGACTGGCGCCTGCACCCCCACCCAACCCCCCAAAAGCCAGTTGAGCCCCACCCTTCACCCGCACTACGGGGCCGAGGGGTACTGACCCACTGGGCCCCCATTATAATCCGGCCCTGATATCGGTGACTAATATTAACACCATATGCATGAAGATTTTGTGGGGAATTCCAAGTTTATGACCTGGGGAGTCCAACTGCGCGTGCATTGTATGACACACACTGCGTGGTGCTGGGGGCAGCAGAATCTCAAGACCCAACGGGTACAAGTTTGGTGCCTATGCAAAATGTTGTCAAAGCACGCAAAAACTGCATTTTCAGAGGTTTTACCGCAAAATGCTGTTTGTTACATCCCACAATGCAGACGTATAAAGCGGTACTGGATTGAAGACACCATTGTAGTAGACCAACACAATACATATGTAATAGAGAAGACAGGAAACGTCAACAAACTGCGGCAAATGAAGATCAAAATATACGTATTAGTTATTGCTGCTTAATTCGGCTCTTTGTAAACCTTTCACTCTCTATTTGTTCCAGTACGTTAATTGTATTCTCCTCTCCTCAATGGTATGAATTATATAGATACAGAAACCTTATTCTTTTATCTTAGGAAGAGCCGCTAACAGAGAAATATTTCCTATGACCATGTGACCATTGCGATAATATACAGTGAGTGTGACAAGCTGCTGCTCCAGAACTAAATTCCTTTCACTGGAACAGAACACATCCCATCTCACACTCAAAATTGGGGGTTTCTAGGCTGAGGGAGGTTCTACCTGGATTCTGACAGTGATATAATCAAATATGATTCCAGGTTTCCTGTCCTATATAGCTTCACAGGAATAATGCTGACTGCTAGTGTCATCAGTGGCGTAGCCAGAAATTTTTCTCCCCCCCTGCCAAAAAAGGGAGTCTACGTATGCGCAAGGTCTTTTGTGTAGCTCCCCATTGTGTACAGCTTCGGCGGCTTGCATAGTTTTCCTTAGAAAATGTCTGGCACCCATATCTCCATGGTGGATGTTGTGTGATGTCATCATGACATCACATGTCAGGGGGTGGTGCCATGCTATGCTCTTACAAATGGGCATATGTCATACCTGCCTACTTTTTTTTACTCCTCTCTCCGGCAGAAGCCTGGAAAGGAGTGAGAGGGGGGCGGGACTAGGCTACGTGTCGATGGCGGGATAAGGCTGACATCACCAAGCTCCACCCCCAATGCACAAAACCATGCTGCACTACAGGTGGGGCAGATGTAGCATGTGCAGAGAGAGTTAGATTTGTTTCTGTGCAGGGTAAATACTGGCTGCTTTATTTTTACACTGCAATTTAGATTTCAGTTTCAAAACACCCCACCCAAATCGAACTCTCTCTGCCCATGTTACATCTGCCCCACCTGCCGTGCAACATGGTTTTGTCCACTTGCTAAAATAAAATATGTACTTTGTGACCAGAGAAGCCTTGACGTGGCTTGGGGGCATATCATACACATGTGCAGGTATATATAACCAATATCTCTGAATTCTATTATCATGTACTGTTCAATATTGGTTACTAATACCATTCAGTGTGATGGGGGAACCAATGTCTTGTTACTTACTCAGTATTAACCCCTCCCTTGCATGCACCTGAATGGTATTACTGAACTAATTTGAGCATCTACCACTATCTGTATGTACTTTGTGACCAGGTCTGAATAACCCCCAAAGCTCAAAATAAAACAAGTCTGCATTTCCCTGTGTAATCACTTTTGAAGAGTCCGTCGACCAGAAGCGCTGCTACTGTACAGTGTTGGTAACGTTGTCCATCTCACATCCAGCAGGACATATGTGTGTGTTTGTTGTGGCTATACGATCACCTACTCGTATTACCAGCTCCACATGTTTCGTGTCTCAGGTGCCTGGGCTGACATTTGCTACTTGGAGACAGACAGGAAGAGTCTGAATTAGTTGCAGGACATGTGAAATATTGTGTTATGCCAGGTGGGGAAACATGTGTCTACATGCAAGGATATCAAGGAAATAAATTGCCCGGACCCGGCCGGGCCCTGGTGAGGGGCTGTAACGGACGGGGCTGATTGATGGAACAGGCTCAGCGTTCCGTACAGATTTTGTGGACAATGCACGAATTGTTTGCAGCTTAACAAACCACTGCACCGATTCCAGTAACTGATGCACAATACATAAAGTGACTTGAGATTCTGCTACAGCCAAAACCCATTTACATCTCCTACTTTTGCTGGTTCCAGATTTTTTTGTCATGATCCCTACTTTAACCAACAAACGAATCAGTCCAGGAGAGTTATCATATATAGGAAAAAACTAATTCTCCTCCTCCTCCGTTTTCATTTTGTTACTGATGATCACACCAGGGGCGCTGTGCATGTGGGGGCGCCGGGGGCTGCGGTGCTATAGTTACCCCCCCCCCCCCCAATCCCCCGCAGACTTACGTATCTCGCTGGTCCCGGCGGCTCCGTTCTTCTGATGAGGACCACCACAAAATGGCCGCCCCCATATAGCACACTGTTCTCTGAAACTGTCTGCTGTATGGGGGCGGCCATTTTGTGGTGGTCCTCAGCAGAAGAACGGAGCCGCTGGGACCAGCGCAGCGCGATAGGTAAGACTGCGGGGGAGGGGGTTAGCATAGGCGACAGGGCGACGGGGCGCCCGGGGGGGGGCTTGACGGGGCGGTGGCGGCGGGGGGTGGGTATGGGCGCCCCCCCCTAACGGCGGGGGGGCGCCCAAAACGTAGCTACGCCACTGGATCACACTCTAGAAAAGATGAAGAACAGCAAAAAAAACTTCTGTTCAGTTAGACCAGGGCTGGGCAACACCGGCCCTCCAGATGTTGATGAATTACACATCCCAGCATGCCTTGCATCAGTTTCAGCATGGCCACATAGCAAAACTAATGCAAAGGATCCTGGGATGTCTAGTTCATTAACATCTGGAGGGCCGGTGTTGCCCAGCCCTGAGTTAGACCATACTAATGCAAAGGATCCTGGGATGTCTAGTTCATTAACATCTGGAGGGCCGGTGTTGCCCAGCCCTGAGTTAGACCATATATTCTCTTGTGTCCAGTGATAGCAGGTATAAATACCACAGGTGCCCTATAAAGGTTTATGTCAAGGTTGTGTTCCTTCTGCCACTTGACACCATTTATGTCTTAGACATTCGTACCTAGAGTACTTGCCCTTTAGGAAGACACTTACCTCAACATGCGGCCCTGTGTGCACCACCAGGTTTATTTTCTCTCCGTCTGACAGGTAAGGATCATTCGTCAATCGGAACCACAGTTAAAAATTTTTATTCCACATGACAGAAATCCACACGATAAAAACATAAACCAAATAATGATCAGGGATGTGGTCATTTGGTCTACAGCATGATGGTCGACAGTCATTAGGTCGACACCATTAGGTCGACATGGGAAAAGGTCGACATGAGTCTAGGTCGCCATGGGAAAAGGTCGACATGGTTCTAGGTCGAAAGGTCATTAGTTCGACAGGTCATTAGTTCGACAGTGTGTAGGTCGACAGTCAAAAGGTTGACATGGGGTATTTCACTGTTTTATGAGCTGACATGTGCCGACAGGCGGTATTTCATGCCCTACCATCCACTAGGGCAGGGCTGGGCAACACCGGCCCTCCAGATGTTAGTGAACTACACATCCCAGCATGTCTTGCATCAGTTTCAGCATGGCCACATAGCAAAACTAATGCAAAGCATCCTGGGATGTGTAGTTCTTTTTTACACTGGCCACCAGTCATCTCAGGCTCGGAGTAGCCACAGACTTAATCGGCGGTGTAATGGATAAAGGCAGATCCGGCCTGGAGCTGACATCGCACACCCTTAGCTAAAGCGTTCAGCGCGCCTAGCGTTCTACTGGACACTCCCAGCGGCTTCCTAGTCACATGTACGTTTTTCTTAGCACTAAACTGACGGTTTCAACCCCCAGACACCTACTTCCGGCCAATCACCTTGCATACGGTGTGTAAAGATAAAAGTTGCAGATGTACAATGTATTGATAGTCTCCCATGCAGCCGTGTAATCAGTTTGAGTCTTCCATATCCAAAATGCCCGGAACCGGAAGTAATTTGGATATCGGATTTTCCCGTATTTTGGAATATCTGCATACCATAATGCGATATCTTGGGACAGAACAGAATGCAAATATTTTTCCTATACGCAAATCTTGAAGGTCATTTCCTGAAGGTCGTGTTATTTTTAAGACTTTCGAGCAAGAAACAAGATTTATGTGGATTGAACCATCAGAAATTACAGCTGTCACCATGTCAGTGACACTCGAAAAACATTTGCGGACATTGTGAAACAACTGATTCGAATTCTATATGGATTATTTTCAATGCATTACTAATTGCATTAAAATATATTTATGTCAGCGGAAAACAGCGTATTTGGCCATTTATGGTCGTTTCAATCCCCATCTTGCTGTGTAATAAATTCTATTTACGGATATAATATTACTTAGACCATACATGATAACTGCGAAAATTTCATTTAATTCACTTAATATTCTTAAAGCTTTAAAAAAAAAACTCTATGGGGAACGTAATATAGCCACCATACAAGACAGCAAATTATCTACGTTAGATCTGATGTTAGCTGGGTGATATTGATGATCGGGCTGATTTTGTTCTCATGCCAATCAATGGCCTTTAAATCCAAACAGTCTATAAATGTATCGCTGCGTTGTTGAGGCCATGTGATCGCAATTAGGCCATTTCCTGTGTCCGCAATAGCATGTTGTGGACCCGCCTACACTATTAATGGCAGTGCTATTTATAGACCGCGTAGAGTAGTATTTGGTTCAGCCTAACTAATGGTCTGTGTATTAATTACAAGCTCCATTGCCTGGGGCTATTCAATTAGAGACCTTTTTATATATTTAGAAAAACGACACTGCACAATCCTGGATAACTTCCTGGACTTATGAGTTTACGCAACCGATAACAGGTACCCAAATTATCGGGGTCTGCTCAACACCCCTTCTCCCCTCCCCCAACAAAAAAAAACAAACCAATTAATGGCCTGATTCAGACAAGGTCAGCGTCGCCTGTCCTCCTGACGATGACACATTGTATGGCTGCCAGTACGCATTATGGAACACAGTGCCCCCAATTCACATTATACCACATTAGAATAACCTTCAGGTAATTTTATGCCATGTTACAGTGTCCAGTTCATATTATCCCACACTGTACTGCCTCCATTTCCTAGTGCCCCAGTTTTTATTATGTAACATTATAATGCCCTCCACATTACAATGAGCAAATCAGCTTATGACACATTACAGTGACCTCCAGTTCAAATGATACCGCATTACAGTACCCCTTACCATTATTACACCCACTACACACACCTCTTATTAAAAATGTAATGTCACAAATCAGGCTGGACAATGGATCAGACCCAAGTTTTTACCTGTCAGATTTGGGAAATTGGTTTGTAACTTCATAATCTTGGTCCAGGCCCCTGTAAGCCTCTGGGCCCCATAACAATAGCACCTTCTAGAAGATAATTGATAGTATCTGATTGGTTGATATGGGCAACATCTCATCTTCAACAGAACTTCCATCTTAGTAAAATGACCCCAAAGTTCCTTGTTTTTTTCTCTTTCTCTTAACTTCATCCATACTTGCCTCCTTTTGAAAACTAGTTTCAGGGAGATTATAGTTGGTAGTAGAATTTTGCACAGCGGTCCATTGAGGGGGCGTGTCATGCTCCACTAACAGGGTGAAAGGGCGTGGCTAGTTCCATATATGGAGAGATTGGGAAAAGAGATTGTGAACGTGGCACCTAGAAGCGCGGGTGTGTACTGCTACATCTGAGAGGAATCCTTTAAAATGACTTATATCCAAATGTAGATGAGCCCTGAAGCAGTTAGTAAGAGATACTATACTTGGTAAAGTGCTGGGAAATGATGCTGATGATTCACTGTAAATGTATCTGTCTCTTTTTCCCCCAAAGTGTAACCGTGTAATGTGGGCTAGGTGACATGAGGGAGATTGCTAGACTAATGAGGGAGAAAGGGAGACTGCTGTTATGTCAGGGAGTCTCCTGCAGAATGCAGGAGGGGAGGTAACGATGATGTAACAGTGTAATGTGGGCTAGGTGACATAAGGGAGATTGCTAGACTAATGAGGGAGAGAGGGAGATTGCTGCTATTTCAGGGAGTCTCCTGCAGAATGCAGGAGGGGAGGTAACTATGATGTAACAGTGTAATGTGGGCTAGGTGACATGAGGGAGATTACGAGACTAATGAGGGAGAGAGGGAGATTGCTGCTATTTCAGGGAGTCTACTGCAGGATGCATGAGGGTAGGCAGCTATGATTTGATCTATCTCCAAACTTTGCTACATATGCCCTAAAGTGTATTTCATTTAATATAACATACTGAGTATAATAAAATGTAAAGGTATCCAACTAATAATGATTATCTGTGAAGCATAAATATAAAAGTGGGAGATTAATGACTTTATGGGTGGGTGACTTTCCGACGTGACTAGACAATATTTTACATTTTGGCTAGATGCCTATTCCACAGGAAATAACTTGATTTCTTAGTCCACATAAGACGTAAGCGAAATAGGGCTTGGTGGCTTAGTGTGGAAAAAAAAATATTCCTTTTCACATGAGCTTTATACAGGTAAATCAAGGCCAAATTAGAAAATCTTTTTGAAGTTATTTTTACTAATAAACTGCAACATAAACTTTTTATTCTAAAATTTAATAAGCAATTTTTTTCCAAATTTAGGTATAGGAAATATGTGTAGTTTATACGCATGCCAGCATAAGGTAAAGGCATAAATCCACTACGCATTAAACTGCTACTTCATGTACACTAAGGGTGGACATAAGTGCGCCTGGAATAGGAGAATGAATATCAGCGGCTGGCACTGGGCCGTATTTGGGTTTGTGAAGACCCTTACCAATAAAACTGGCAATATGGAATTGCTGGAGATGTTTAAAAAGTAGAATGTGCAAAAAGTCCCAGCACCACAAATGTGTTAAACATTCTTTAGTGCTCAGAGCTGGATTTATCGCTAGGCAACCTAGGCGCTCGCGTAGGGCCTGGCAGATCAGGATTAAGATCTGTGGGGCCCTGGAAAACAAAATTGCCGCCCCCCCTCCCTGGATACCTGGTTAGCTGGGATCTGGGCAGCAGGGACCCCGCGGCTGACTGCAGTGCCCAGATGCCCTGCCCGCCCCGCTCTGCCCAACCCCGCTGCCTGCCACCCACCTGCCACCACAACAGCAATGCCTTCTGTGGGAGCCCCTCATGTGTGGGGGTACTGGGCGACCACCCCTGTTGTTCGGTGCTTAATCCGGCACTGTGGAAACTCCTAATGGTCCCATAAACGGGCCCCCTGAAATCCAGCTCTGATCATCATAGGCGAAACTACGGTGTGGTCCATGGGTGCACCGGATCAACCGATTTGCTTGTTGGAGCTGGGAGCTACTGGCAGGGGGAGCGTTGCCTCAGAGTCTCTGTCAACATACAGATGGAGACCCTGCACCCCTCCAAAGATGGCTGCCGCTTTTTTGGAGACAGATGCTAGAGGTGCTCCTTCACCTTTAGCGTCTGACAGGGGAGAGCAGGCCACCTATTGTTACCCGGAAATGCGGATTCCGTGATCATTGTCCCTGCAAGGCTCCAACCCCGGGCAATAGGCATGTAAATCCCCAGGCATGTAAACAACCCCCTACCCCCGTGGCAATGAGCATGTAACTCTCCCTTGAAAGGAGCATGTAATCCCGCTGGCAACAAGCAAATAATCCCCTGTGGCAACAAGCATGTAATCCCCCTGGTCAACAGGCATGTTACCCCCTGGCAATGAGCATGTAAACCCCCGTGGCAAGTATCATGTAATCCCCCTGAGCAACAAGCATGTAACCCCCCTGTGGCAAGGAGCATGTAACCCCCTGGCAAGGAGCATGTAACCCCCTGGCAAGGAGCATGTAGCCCCTGGCAAGAAGCGTGTATACCCCTGGCAAGGAGCATATTACCCCCTGCAACGAGCTTGTAACCCCTCCCCAGGAGCATTAACCCCTGGCATTGAGCATGTAACTCCTGGCAACAAGGATGTAGGTGAGCGGCACTTATGTGGCATATGTAATAGGCATAACAGTGTGGTATAATATGTATTGCAGTTTGTGGCATAATATGTAATAGGTATTACGGTGTGTTATCATTTCATTTTTAGAAATTTAAGTAAATTTACTCCTAAATTAACCGAATATAACATTATAATTAGTAATTATAATTATTAGTAAAATGTTGCATGTACTGTAAGCGGCAATGTGACCACATGTTTTCAGCTGTCATTTGTAGCATGGCATAATAAATATATTTTTGCTTTTTGTGTATTTTTTTGCTCTTTCCTCTAAATATTTGCAACCAATCTGCCGGCTTACAAACCAGGGTAGTTATCCACTAGAGAACAGGCAGATCTTAAAAAAGAAAGAAATCAAATTATCTGCTTCACAATGAGTTCTGGTGCATCTCTTGGCGAAATGGCTTTAACACACAGTGCAGCTGCCTCTATAATGGGATTAATTGCATAGTGCAACATATAACAAAGTAGGGTAAGCAGTAGAGGAAGAGAATCATTGGCCGCCGTTCAACAGCCTACACCTGCATCTTCTGAATGGTCATTTTCTAACAAGGGGTAATTACACAAAATATATTCAGCCGAGCAAATGTAATAACCCAGTCATTTTGCCAGGAATCATTATATCATTCATTAGTAGATGGACAGAACTACACTTTTAATCCTTATTTTTCATTTTCACCTTTCATTTCCCTTCCGTCTCCTGGCATTACGGCCATTATCGTCTCTCCCCCTCTTTATAATCATTCCATGGTTTTAAGCTCCTGAAATTGCTTTTCTGGCATCCATTTTTTTTTTAAAGCCTCTCGCCCCAATTTTGAGCCTAGGAGCTGCTTTTAGAAGCCACCGTAAAATAAACTTCTTTGTTTCATGGCTTTGTACTTCTGAGGCTTGCTATGGTATGAATATAGACGCCAGATCGATCATTTAGGGGTTGTGTACTAAGCCTTGAAAAGAGGTAAAGCGGAGAGATATAAAATTCCAGCCACTCAGCTCCTAACTGTCATGTTACAGGCTGTGTTTGAAAATGGAATGTATATAGATTAATGTCGCCAATGGATAGGCACATGTACATTGGCCCTCCCAGTTTCCGGCTTGCGCAGTGGGAGCACAGGCGGTTGGCACTTTAGAAATATCGCCGGGCACAATAGGTCTGTGATCAATATCATTCACAGACGTATTGTTGGTACGCACTGGCCTTATTCTGGTTCACTCGCAAAGGCAATTTCCTTTTCAAATGTATAAAACCATGGGGGTTATTTTGGTTCACTCTTTCTGACAAAATCCTTCTTAGATGGACAAAACCATGTGCACTGCAGGGGGGCAGATGTAACATGTGCAGAGAGAATTAGATTTGGGTGAGTTATTTTGTTTCTGTGCAGGGAAAATACTGACTGCTTTATTTTTACACTGCAATATAGATCTCACTTTGAAGTAAAACCCCACCCACATCGAATTAACTCCGCACATGTTACATATGCCCCGCCCCCCCCCCGCAATGCACATGGTTTTGTCCATTTGAGAAGGAATTTGCCTTTGCGAGTGAGCCAGAACAAGGGCCATTATAGCAAGCATTCCAGTGAACGACTTTTCATGTGTCTGTTTGTCCTGTCGACATTTTGCTCGTGTCAATCTTTTGTCCAAGTCATCCTGTTCCATGTTGATTTTTTGGGTTTAACTTATTAATTGTCGCCCCTTTCATTCACAGCTGATCATGAACCCATGGGTGCATGTAAGGGGTTGGGTTTTTTTTTCTTTGTTTGACAGGGATCAACTTGTGGCCTATTTATATTTATCACAGTGGCCGACTCCCTCATCTGCTCTGCCTATCGGAGAAAAGAAAACCCTGCTTAATGCCATCTCCAGATATTATTGGAAAAAACAAGACTGGGCAATAACAGACAATGATATTACAATATCATTAATTACAATATCATTAATTACAAGGTTAATGGAACACTGCCATCTATCATCTGTAGCTGGTATTGCCGTGGATCTCCACAAATAGCAATTGTTCACTGGTATTTCAGTGGTTCCTTATCATTTCATATGTATAGAAATGTCCATTTAATCTGAGATGCTGCAAGATGCGGATGTAACGTAATTTTTATATTTAAAAATGCATCCTAAAGTTTACGTAAAAACTCTTTATTGTAATATTAGTTAGCAGGAATGACTTTGCCTGTTAGCGAAATGAGACAGGTGAAAAAATCATGGACGAGCCTGGTATTGTTCATGTGAATGAGAGACAGATGTAAACTGAGTACAGTGATGTCACATAAGCGGGTGGAGCCTGTTCAGGATGTATATGGGTGGAGCCTCTTCAGGATGTATATGGGTGGAGCCTGTTCAGTAAGCACATGGGCGGAGCATGTTTAGTAAGTACATGGGTGAAGCCTGTTCAGTAAGTATAGGGGAAGAGTCTTTTAGTTAGTACATGTTCCTGCTTATTAAGTATAGGGGTGGAGCCTTTTCCGTAAGTACACGGATGTAGCCTTTCAGTAAGTACATGGTTGGAGCCTGTTCAGTAAGTACATCAGTGGAACCTGTTCAGTAAGTACATGGATGGAGCCTTTTCAGTAAGTACATGGGCGGAGCCTATTCAGTAAGTACATGGGTGCAGCCTGTTCAGAAAGTACATGGACGGAGCATTTCCGTAAGTATATGGGTGGAGCCTGTTTAGTAACTATATAGGTTGAGCCTGTTTAGTAACTATAGGGGTGAAGCCTGTTCAGTAAGAACCTGGGTGGAGCCTGTTCTGTAAGTACATGGGTGGAGCATGTTCAGAAAGTACATACATACAGTCTAATAATCAGAAATTGTAGAGCAGCCCATTTTTGTAGACTTACACCAGCATGTAAATATTTTTAAACCTACCATTTTACAGAACAACCATTCACCAACGAAAGGTTCCAGTGTGCACATCCCCTTTGCATGTAGGATCGCTATGTTAAGTCGGAATGCAGCTGCAGGTGTTAAGGCAGTTGTAAGTGTTCAGTATATATATATTAGATAATTCTATTTATTTATATTTAAAGGGGCTTGTGTAAATTAAATATGAATTCCCAGCGCTTGGGAATGGCTGCCAAGTCTAACTCAACAGCACTCTGGAATCCCGCCCAGGAATCGCTCCACACATGTTAGTGCAGAATCTGTTCAGTCTGATGGCTGTCACGCAAGACTTTATTTCTCGGTGCCTCATTAAAATGCTGGCTGCAGATACGTCTGCTTTGTGACAATAATGTATGGCTGTTATACTAAGGTGAGAACAAAAATGGTTAGAATTAAATATTTTTTAAACAATTTCTAATTTCATTTATTTGTTTTGCTCCAGTCCTTGATTGCCTGTAACGCAGCATGACATTATGCCATGGAAACAAAGATGGGCAAGGAACAGAACCGGACATTCTTGTGCTGGACCTGTCTTTCTCCCCCTGTCTTCTAGGTTGTACAACAGCTGGATATTCTGTGAATCTCCTTGGCTGGCTCTCATTCAGTCAGAACCCCTGTGCAGCATTAAAGGCTGGTGAAGCGCGTGGCTCAGCCTAATTTGCTCTTGACTTTGTGGGCAGAATTTAATGTTCAGCGGCAGTGCAAGATGTCCGCCAACTTTTTTTAAAGGGGAATGGCTTTGCCTTGTAAGTTGATTCCCCTTTCGAAAAACATCCGAGTTCAGCGGACATCTCACACTGTCGCCCTGTATCTGAATTATGGTCGTGATTTGGTCATGATTTTGACCAAAATTTTAATTTGATAAATAGTAAAAAAGTTATACAGTATGATTTGATTTTGTTTCTACATTGCCACAGATAAGTGATTACATTTATTTACACACATTTAAATAATACAGGGTAGGGGGGGGCGTCGACAGTGACAGCCGTGGGTCCAGCAAGCGACATGTATTATTCGGGGAGGTAAGCCTGCTTAAACAAAGGCAGCAGCCGCCCAACTCCCTAGCAGTATGTCCGCTGTGCCGGCCAGTGGCAACATAGAGCCGGTGGCAGAAGCAGCAATGTCCCCTCGCCAGCAGCAGGAACCAGCACGGGGAGCTGCTGCTCTCTCCATTGTCACTTCCTTGGCTGTTGACAGGCAGCGGCCCCTGTGGGGCTCCCCATCCTGCCACACACCCGAAGCATGGTGCCCCGCCATGGCCACTGAACAACTCGGCTCAGCCAGGAGGGAGGAGGCCTCTCCGGGATCCTCCATCTACCGGCATCGGTGGGAAACAACTGGCCTGCCCCAGGCGCCATAAATCCTAATTTCAGCCCTGAATAATATCATTATAAATGTCCCCCTAACTTTGAAACAGTGCTCATCGGGACACCGGTGCCTGGAGTCAGGTGAGTAACAAGTAAACAGCATACAGTATAAACAATAAACAATATAAACAGGTGGGGGAACATGTACAGTCATACAAAAAGTTATTCCGAAGGGACACCGTGTTAGATTATGTGTGAGACTAGACAGTGAGGTGTTCATGAGTTCACGTGTCAACAGGTGAACCACTTGAGGGAAGAAACTTTTTAGGCTTCTGGTGGACTTGGTGGGAATAGCCCTGTAGCGTCTGCCTGATGGCAGCAGGTTAAACAAGCCATGGCCAGGATGTAGTTGGTCCTTGACTATCTTCGTTTCCCGTTTTTTTGCTCTGGACAGGTACAGATCCTGGACAGAGGGAAGGTGTGTCTCAATTATCTTCTCCACAGTTCTGACTACCTTTTGGAGTCTGCATTTGTCTCTCTCTCTGGCGGAGCTGTACCAGACCAGTATTGAGGAGCATAGTACAGACTCCACAATTGCGGAGTAGAAGAGAGGCAGAAGCATCTGTGGGATGTTGAACTTCCTCAGTTGCCTAAACAAGAATAGCCTCTGCTGCGCTTTTCCAACAATAGTGTCAGTATTTGGCCCCCATTTAAGGTCCCGAGAGATTGTGGTTCCTATGAACTTGAAGGAGTCCACTAGCGAGTGCACACTGTCGGCAATTGTTAGTGGAGGAAAACCAACAGCCTTCTTCCTAAAGTCCACTATCATCTCAACGGTTTTGAGTGGGTTGAGCTCTAGATGGTTGCTGCTGCACCACCGGGCCAATCGGTCCACTTCTTGTCTTGATAAGGCCAATGACGGTAGTGTTGTCAGCTAATTTGATTATCTTTACTGATTGCGCCTCTGGGGTGCAGTCGATTGTGTATAGGGAGAAGAGCAGGGGTGAGAGTACACAGCCCTGGGGGGCTCCTGTGCTAATGGACCGCACTTGGCAGGTGAATTTCCTCGCTTTCACAACTTGTTTTCTATCAGTCAGAAAGTCCACAATCCAAGAACACGTAGCTTCAGGGACTAATAGGCGGAGTAGTTTGGGGTGGAGGATGTTGGGGATGATTGTGTTGAAAGCCAAACTGAAGTCGACAAGGTGCCACGCTTCTAGGTGCCACGTTCACAATCTCTTTTCACAATCTCTCCATATTTGGAACTAGCCACGCCCTTTGGGTGGAGCATGACACGCCCCCTCAATGGGGCGCTGTGCAAAATTCAGCTCTCAAAATTGACTCTCTCTCAGCCAATCAGTGCCAGCTCCATTCTTTTTTTTAATTATTCTAGTGCCGCCCGCTGCCCACGGTGAGAACGTCTCTTCTGCATGGCGCTTCCCCTAACATGCACCCGCTGACGGCTGCACAAAGGATTTATCTTATGTGCAGCCAATCTGACCTCCGATCTGATGCGCGCGGAGCCGCGCATCGGATCAGATCGGATGTCAGGCTCATTCGATTTGGGCCCTATCTCAGCCTGGTCGGTCTGAATTGGGTGAAATCGGGACCAAATTGTACAAGTGTACCTAAAGATAGTAGATGTACATGGTAATCCAGCTAATTCTCATTCCACACTCTTACTCCTTCTATATCAGAGGTGGCCAAACCGGTCCTCGAGATCTACCAACGGTCCACGTTTTCCAGATCACCTATCTGGTGCACAGCTGTAGTCATTACTAACTGTCACATGTCCCATATCACCTAGCTGGTGCACAGCTGTAGTCATTACTAACTGTCACATGTCCCAAATCACCTAGCTGGTGCACAGCTGTAGTCATTACTAACTGTCACATTTTCAAACCTGCTGCATTCATTCCTACTATAGATTCACAGGTTGCCTGGAAAATATGCACCGTTTGTAGATCTTGAGGACAGGTTTGGCCACCCCTGTTCTATATCATGTGTGAACAGTGTAACCTGCATCATTGCAATATGATCCCTTAAATGCATACAATAATGTCTAGATATATAGGTGTAAATAGGAAGAATACACACATGAACACACATGTTAAAGGGAAAGCGTGCCAGAAATATCTACAAAATAAGGTTATCATACAGCTTTAAATTATACTAGTACGCAGCTTTCTTCCAATTACATCTACGTTCTATAGATTTATGATGTTAGTCATGCAGTGGTAACGCCTAATTGAACTTACATATTCAGTGACTGTATGCGGACTACATTAACAAAGAGAGGACTACAATCACTGTATGTCAGTGTCATAAAGGGAGGAACTAGCATTGCCCATTGTGTTCCAAGACAGTATACACAATAAAGAAGGAGATTGGATCAAATCCTTCCATCCAGATTCTTTGTATTGGGGTATTAGTGGTATTTTCTGCCTTTCTCTCTATATATTAATAGGACGACTTTATGACTGACATATTTCAATGATGCCGCTATCTCCTTTTCCGGGAGAGGGCAGCCAGCTCAGGGGGGCGGGGCCGCTGGGAGTGAAAAGGGGTGGGGAGGGGCGGAGCCACACGGGTGGCTACTTGTTGGGGCGTGGCCAGAGCAATAGCTCCGTTTTAGCCACACACCCAACGTGCAATGCAGTTTTTATGTCATTGCACTGTGGTGGGCGGGGCTAAAATGGCACTATTGGCATCATTTGACCCATGGACCCCCCCGCAGAGGGGGGAGGTCACAGGTGCCGGAGGGGGGGTCACGGGAGCCAGGTGGTTTGGCAGGAGGGTTGCCCCACTTTCAAGGGGGCCGGGAGGGGGACCCGATTTCCGTGACCCTCCCGGGCCATTCCGGGAGGGTAGGCAACCCTGAATTAAAGGTCTTGGTCAGCAGATTTGCAGAAACATATTGGCGTTGTAACTTATTGCTTTGTTTCAGAGTTATTTTGCAAAAATGTCCACCCTGCCGTTTAGAAGGCATCACCATTGTGCTCTGGAAATTGTAACAGTTGGTGATCTCTCCCTGTGCACCTGCTGGGTGAATGGGAACATGTGACCTGCTGGGTGGTCTGGAGACTGTGACAGTTATTTGCAGCCACCCAATGAGCATTCTTTTTTTTTTATTCGATTCCTGAGTGAGTGAAAAGGGGTAAAATGCGCACAGTAGGTATTCACTAAGCAGAGCAGCAAGTGACAGGGGGAAGCGCTACTGCTCCCCATTGTAAGACACTGGTGCCTGTGGATGGGACAGTGGGACAGTCGCAAAAAATTGTGACTGTCCCGCGAATACCGGGACAGTTGGACAGTATGCTTAGCGGCAACTTACCCTTAAAATGTGTGTGGCCACAAGCATCCTAGAAAATGATAGACAGAATCTGAATGGTTACTATGGGCAACATCCCCTCTTTTCATTATTAGCATTGTTAGTAAATTTACCCATTACATACCTCCCAACTTTTGTTTGTTTGTCAGTCGGACCTGTGGCGCTGAAGGCGCAGCCAGCCCCAAAAGAGGCGGAGCCAGCGATGTGGAGTAGCCTCGGTTGGAGGGGTGTGGCCCAGCGCTCTGACTGCGTTTTGGTCGATCAGAACAGAGCAGAGCACTGATGATCTCCGACTCCACCAAACTGCCCAAGCCCCCGCCCAGGGCACTGTGACACACGGGAGGGACAGCGGGACAGTCTACAGTTAGCGGGACTGTCCCGCTGTAATCAGCACCGATAGGAGGTTTGATGGACACCCACTATATTTGTCATTGGTACAGCACATTCATAACTTGTGAAATGGATTTTTATTTTATTTTTAAACAGAACATATTTCTGCTATGTAGCAGAAATCCACCGGTGAGACCAAATGATCCTCCAGTTACCAAGAGGTTATAGCTACAAACCACATTACAATTCTGGAGTTTACAAATCTAGGCACCAGGGGGAGCTCTACCCAGTAAGTACAGTAAATGTAATGAGTGAACCCAGATTTCCCCCAGGATATCCTTATTCCAATATGACCTAACAATAAACCCTCTGACGCAATGCATTGTTAAACTATCAATGCCTGGATGTAAGAAATAGGTAGATTTTACTATACACTCCACCAGCCGCAGTGGGGAGCATGCTGGAATAATTCTATAACTTTGTAGCTTCTCAGGAGGGAAACGGCCTCTAAAAATCGAGTCTTGTTAGTGATTGGACCCTTCGGTCTCTGACTTATAGTAAAAATGTGTCAAACTCTCAACACTTTCAGTTTGACTTAAATGAAGACACATTGCGTGTTTGATATGTGGATTTGCTTTATTGCACTTAATCAGGGCAGATGGTGTTCATTAATATTTTCCAGAACTTTATCCATCTGAAAAAAAAAAAAAAATCTGGAAACATTTTAAAGGAATATTTTCCTTGGGTTTATACGAGTGTTACATGCAGAAGTAGCCAGATTTGCTGTGTTCTGGAGCGCGTTCAGAAAGTAACATTATCAGTCTCAAGTTGGCTGTGCGCTGAGGTTAGAACGGAACGTTAGCCAGCACTAACAAAACATCTTTTATTTCAGCATTAAATTCACACCCCGGGGATGAATGTTTCCTGGTGAAATGGCAATATTTTAAAAAGCTGTTGATTTTCTTTACTGTATCTTAACTCCATAAGGGACCAACACGAGAAAGGTCCTTAACATGTACCATAAATACTCAGTGACGACTTAAACATACAAACTTTATTTTTTTTATTTCAGTTACAGTACTTTTGAATTTTTTAAAACTATTATAATAATAATAATAATAATTATTATTATTATTATTATTATTATTATTATTATTATGTTGTTGTTGTTGTTGTTGTTGTTGTTGTTGTTGTTGTTGTTGTTGTTGTTATTATTATTATTATTATTATTATTATTATTATTATTATTTAATGTTTTATTATTATTTGTATTATTATTTTATATTTTATTATTTGTATTATTATTTTATATTTTATTATCATTTGTACTATTTTACATTTTATTATTATTTGCATTACTATTATTTTATATTTTATTATTATAATTATTTGTATTATTATTATTTGTATTAATATTATTATTATAATTATTATTATTATTTACAATACCAAAACAATTATTGAGGACAACAACCAGCTCTGAATTCCAAAAAAAGAAACAATTCTATTACTAATTACTGTATTTTTTCCATATAAATGATTAATATAATAGTCACATAAGTTAACATTTTTTAGGGTTTTCTTTTACTTTAAATAGCAAGTTAAGTGTAATTTAAGCATGCGTTGGATAGTCCGTAATATTTTAAACATCCTACAAATCATTGCCTCCTTTTCTCTATGGATTACAAATATAAAACTAAGACTCTCACTATGGGCCTTATTCTAGTTCACTCTTTCTGACAAAATCCTTCTTAGATGGACAAAACCATGTACACTGCAGGGGGGGGGCAGATGTAAAATGTGCAGAGAGAATTAGATTTGGGTGAGTTATTTTGTTTCTGTGCAGGGTAAATACTGGCTGCTTTATTTTTACACTGCAATATACATCTCACTTTGAAGTAAAACCCCAACCAAATCTAATTCTCTCTGCACAATTAACATCTGCCCCACCTGCAGTGCACATGGTTTTGTCCATCTAAGAAGGATTTTGTCAGAAAGAGTAAACTAGAACGTACCTACCGTACGGATCGCTCACACCGTCCGAATGCGGTAATACGCTGACCGAACATACCGTGAGTGAATATATCATGTGCACACCTCCTACATCTTTGGGAACCTCCCCCATCCTCCGTTGGTCGCCGACCATCGAATGCTGGACCGAGTGGTCAGGCAGCACCGAGTGCTCCAGACCACTCGGACATTTTTCCGAATTAATTCAGTGATATGGGCGGCCAGCTGACATCCGGCTATGTCAGCTGTCCGCCCCCCACGCGTGCGTCACGGCCACATTACCATACTAACATGGCATATGTTAATGAGCCTAAACATCCCTTCATGCCCCTCTCCACCCCCTGCTCGGATGGTTCCGTACGATCATTTACTGCACGGAACTCACGCCGTGTTCGTATGTGTGAGGCCTCCGCACATGCGCAAACACCAACCATCGGCCGTCCGTACGCATTCGGAGCCATCCGACTCAATCAGAATAAGGGCCTGTGTCATGTGAAGCTAGAAGAGGGGGAAGAGGAAGGTGAGTATTTTACAGTACACAGAGCTGGCCAGCTTATAGGGGTGTTTCAAAGTCTCTCTGCTCACTTCCTGTCCTGTGGGGTCTATGTACTAAGGGCCCACATTCTTATCACGTTGCCCGTTGTGAATTTGCAATGGGGACTGAAGTAAAAGATTTGCGCATGCACATATGCGAATATGCGCATGTGCAGGTCATCTCTTTGGGAGCCCTCGGAGACTTGCATAGTGGGCATAGTGGAGACTTGCATAGTGGGTGGGCATACAGGAGGGGGGCAGGACAGCTGCCTGCCCTGTTCACAGAGCAGGGTACCATTAATCTAAGTGACCAGAGAGTGACTTAGATTAGCAAGCGCTTCTGAAATCATTCGATGGTCGGCGGCCATTTTGTATTTAGGAATCCATTATGGGTAAGGTAAAAATTCTTACAGTAGCAATACATCAGAATTATGAGCACTGGAATTCCAATGTCAATATGACTGTCGGGATTTCATAACCAACCCCTTTCATTTATTGTATTCAGTGGCATCACTAGGAGAATGTAGGCCACACCCGAGTATCACATTACATGCAGTACCCACTCCTGTCCATGTACAGGAGCCAACACTGCAGCCAAGGCACTATCCAGGACGACCCCGCATCTCACGGCCCCTCATAGTGATGAAAATGGGGATTAGTCCATGAGGCCAGACCCTACTCCATGAGGCCACACCCTTTTTGCCGGTGCTAATTAAACCGCACTGTGGGTGAAATTTTATAGGATGAGAGATTCAGAAAGTGAGAGATTTGGTAAGAAATCTCCAGTTTTTTTAAAGCGGCAATTATTTACACTGCAAAACCAGTTTGCCTTTGAAGTGTAAATGATTGCCGCTTTTAAAAAACTGGAGATTTCTTACCAAATATCTCACTTTCTGAATCTCTTATCCTATTAAATATCATCCATAGTGTCTCTAAATGTAGGGACGCCACTGATTGTATTTACTTGATTCTTGATTATCTTGCATTTGTATCATACATAGTAACATAGTAACATAGTAATTAAGGCTGAAAAAAGACGTTAGTCTATCGAGTTCAACCTATCTGACTTGTAACTACTGACTTGCGTAATTCACATCTATAGGATTCCCTTAGTGGCCAAAAATTTAACCAGTTTTGATTTCAATTCATTCACAGATACAGTAGTTGCACCATCTGAAAATGATTGTTTTCAAGGGATATCCTGCAAATATTATTGAATAAATATGCTCCATAATAGTCTACCTCTATCTAGTGCTTCCCTTGGCCAGTAGTGGTGGTTCTCAAACTTGTCCTCGGATAATCCCAACAGAAGGTGTGGACTGGCCATGGAACCTGGAGCTCAGAGTAGAACTGCCAATTGTCTCAGGTTTCCGGGAACTGTCCCAACTTCTAAAGAATTGTCCGCAAAAATATCCCCATTTTTTGTAGTATCGACCGATATTAAAATTCCTTATTATCTGCTCGCTAGTTGTAACTGTTATTATCTATTATTTTCTAGACTTTATAAGTTAATGTTTATTGAAGAAGAATATTTAAGTGGTTCTCCGGGGCCTGCCGAGATGGTGTGATGCACTGGGATGCCGTTGGCTCAGAATCTAAGTGTACTTGGAATTTATTTTAGCAGGTTGGCAGCGATGTAAGTGTGACCTCTGGCAAACACTGCGCAGAGACAACAAGGAGAAAGTTCTTTGTATGTCTTTATTTAATTCCCCCCAAAATCAACAGATGTTGCTATATAGTATATTGCATCAGTAATGCCACTGGTATTATTATTATTAATATTAATAATTATTTATATTATTATTATTATATCAACAACACTTAACCCCTTCACGACATTTGACGTATATATACGTCATGGCCGGGAAGTACTTCCCGACACATGACGTATATATACGTCATGACTTTAAACTGTCACTGCGTCTCGAGACGCAGTGACAGAGGGACGATGTCTGCTGTCCCTGACAGCAGACATGTCCCTGCATGCCCAGGGGGGGCTGCGATGTCGCCCCCCCGTCGGCGATCGCTGTGATTGGCTGTTCAGTGTGAACAGCCATTCACAGCGTTTTCCTGTGTTACCAGCGAATCAGACGCTTGGTAACACAGGTGTCAATCACCGCCGGGCGTCAGGGGGCATGAGGGGGTCATCGGTGACGATGACACCTCACCCCACCCTCACCCCACCTGCCCCCAAGGCTGTGATTGGTCCGTGGGACCCACGGACCAATCACAGCCAAGGCGCGACATTTAAACTAACGGTGACTGCGCTGCAGACGCCATTCCGGTCTGGAGTAGCGTGCAGAGCGGTCACCGTGCCTATCTGCCGTGATACTGACCTGATCCTTGCTAATACTTACCTGATCCTTGCAAATACCTTACCTGATCACTTGATCACTGCTTGTAGCGTGCTGGACGCTTCCTGGATCTGACTTCCTGAGACTTCCTGCTGCTGCTGCTGCAGTGTGATAGAGAGATAGAGAGATAGAGAGAGAGAGATAGAGAGAGATAGAGAGATAGTGACAGAGAGAGCTATATTTTGTGTCTGCTACCCCCCCTTTTTGGGGGTGCAGGTTTTTTTTATATATAAATAACTGTCGCTGCTGCTGCAGTGTCATAGTGATAGATAGTGATAGATAGTGAGAGATAGTGATAGATAGTAATAGATAGTGAGAGATAGAGAGATTTGTGTCTGCTACCCCCCCCCCTTTTTTTTATATATATAACTGTCAGGGCTGCTGCTGCAGTGTCATAGTGATAGATAGTGATAGATAGTGAGAGATAGAGAGATAGAGAGAGATAGTGACAGAGAGTGATATAGAGTGTATATTTTGTGTCTGCTACCCCCGCCTTTTGTGCTGATCACTATATCTGAGGTGATCAGCAACTTTTTGGGGGCGCAGAGGTTTTTTTTTTTTATATATACCTGTCAGTTGCTGCCAGTTGCACCAAAGGTTGTGCACCTGCTGCCCCTCACTGGTAATCAGTGTCGCATCACTGATCACCTTTTTTTTTTTTTTGTGGGTGCTGTGTGGTCTTTTTTTAATTTTTTTTTTACACACACTGTGATTTTGTGGGTGTCCTGTGGCCACTGTGCGCTGATCAGTGACGTACATCACTGATCAGCTTTTTCGGCACAGGGTTGATCTATTTTTTTTTTTTGATCAAATTCCTGTTGCCTTTGAGCGCTGTTCAGTGACAGACGTTACTGACCAACATCTGTGCTCAATTTTTGGTGCAGGACCTTTTTTTTTGATTTTTTAACCCCTTCAATTTTTTTTTTTTTTAACCCCTTCAATTTTTTTTTTTTTAACCCCTTCATTTTTTTTTTTTTGTATAAAGTATTTTTTTTGTTCTGCACTACATACACACAACACACTACATACCCCCCGGGTTGAAATAAAGTTTGTACCCCCCCCTACACTATACACGTGTTGAAACATTTCACTACCAGTAACACAAAAATAAAAATGTCATCCCAAATGTCATCCCAAATGTCATCCCAGTCATCCAGAAGAATGTATTCAGTGGAGGAGGCATATGCCATGCTTGCCTCTGATTCTGACACAGCCAGTGAGGCAAGCGGGGAATTTGAAGGATTCGTCTTAAGCTCCTCTTCCTCCTCTGGTGATGAGGGACCCCCTCAAAGACGCCCCCGTAGAGCAGCTGAGACCCCCCCCCCAATAATTGATCTCGTATGGACCCCACCACCAGACAATTTTGAGCCCCAGGTTCCTGAGTTTTTGGCCATGCCAGGAATCCAATTTGATTCCACAGGTCTCAGAGAAATTGACTTTTTCAAATTATTTTTCTCTGATGATTTTATAAATTTAATGGTGGACCAAACTAATTTATATGCCCAGCAGTTTATTGCTCAAAACCCCACGTCATCATTTGCTAGGTGGACCCCTGTAGATGCAGTAGAGATGATGACGTTTTGGGGTCTGGTGTTTCATATGGGCATAGTAAAAAAGCCACAAATTAGGCAATATTGGAGTACAGATGTTCTGTACAGCACCCCATTTTACCGTATGGCCATGACTCGGACTCGTTTTGAGGCAATCCATAAATTTATACATTACACCGATAATGCACAGTGCCCACCCAGAGATGATCCCACCTTTGACCGGCTATTCAAAGTCAGGCCGGTCATTGATCATTTCAGTGCCAAATTTGCAGTGCTATACATCCCTGAAAAATTTATTTGTATTGACGAGTCCCTTATACATTTTAAAGGAAGGGTTAAATTCCGCCAGTACCTTCCCAGTAAGAGGGCAAGGTATGGCATAAAAATGTATAAGCTGTGTGAAAGCACCACAGGGTACACCCACAAGTTTAGGGTATATGAAGGGAAGGATTCAAGAATTGAACCGCCAGAAGGCACCCCCTCCCTCGTAGGTGTTAGTGGCAAAATTGTCTGGGATTTAATGCACGCCTTCCTGGATAAGGGTTATCACCTCTATGTGGATAACTTTTACACCAGCATCCCCCTGTTTAAGGCCCTTGGTTCAAGAGGTACAGCAGCTTGCGGTACTGTGCGCAAGAACCAAAGAGGCCTCCCCAAAACGCACATTGCCCAAGTAATGAGAAGGGGTGAAAGCAGGGGAATATGCACCGAAAATATGTTGTTGGTCAAATATAAGGACAAGAGGGATGTCCTTATACTGACAACAATTCATGGAGACAGTACCACCTCCATCCCTGTACGAGGTACCAGTACCCACACCTCAAAACCAAATTGTATCCTAGATTACAATAAGTACATGGGCGGAGTGGATCTTTCAGATCAGGTACTGAAGCCGTACAGTGCCCTGCGGAAAACAAATATCTGGTACAAGAAGCTGGCCGTGTATATCATCCAGATGGCACTGTATAACGCTTACGTGCTATTCCGTTCTACCGGCCAGAGGGGGACATTTATGCACTTTCAAGAGGAAGTCATAAAGGGCCTAATATTTGGGAACCAGCAGGCAGAGGGCCCCAGTACTTCTAGTACTGGCCCCCGTATTGTACCAGGGCAGCATTTTCCCAACGAAATCCCCTCCACTGCAAGAAAGGGCAGGACACAAAAAAGGTGCAAAGTTTGCTATAAAAAGGGAATAAGAAAGGAAACTATTTTCCACTGTGAAACTTGCCCCGACAAACCCGGCCTATGTATAAAGGAGTGTTTCAAAATATACCACACATCGATGGATTATTAGGTTCATCATTTCACCGTGCATCGGGGGTCTTGCTAATGCCACATAGCACCCACCATTCATTCCACCAGAATCTGAGCTGCAAAATCCAAAAATCACTCCTTCCCTTCTGAGTCCTGCCATGCACCCAACTGGTATTTTTTGGTCACATGTGAGGCATTGCCGTACTCGGGAGAAATGGGGGCACAGATTTTGGGGTGCTTTGTCTCCTTCATTCCTTGTGAAAATGAAAAATTTTGAGCCAGAAGTACATTTTTGTGTAAAAAAATGTAATTTTTCATTTTCACAGCCCAGTTGTACCAAAATTGGTGAAACCCCTGGGGGTTTGAAATGTACACTATACCCCTAGATGAATTCCCTGAGGGGTGTAGTTTGCAAAATGGGGTCACTTGTGGGGGGGTTCCACTGTATTGGTAATGCAACATAGCACCCACCATTCATTCCACCAAAATCTGTGCTGCAAAATCCAAAAATCACTCCTTCCCTTCTGAGTCCTGCCATGCGCCCAACTGGTATTTTTTGGTCACATGTGAGGCATTGCCGTACTCGGGAGAAATTGGGGCACAGACTTTGGGGTGCTTTGTCTCCTTCATTCCTTGTGAAAATGAAAAATTTTGAGCCAGAACTGCATTTTTGTGTAAAAAAATGTAATTTTTCATTTTCACTGCCCAGTTGTATCAAAATTGGTGAAACCCCTGGGGGTTTGAAATGTACACTATACCCCTAGATGAATTCCCTGAGGGGTGTACTTTGCAAAATGGGGTGACTTGTGGGGGGGGGTTCCACTCTATTGGTGCTTTGGGAGTCTTGCTAATGCAACATGGCACCCACCATTCATTCCACCAAAATCTGTGCTGCCAAATCCAAAAATCACTCTTTCCCTTCTGAGTCCTGCCATGCGCCCAACTGGTATTTTTTGGTCACATGTGAGGCATTGCCGTACTCGGGAGAAATTGGGGCACAGATTTTGGGGTGCTTTGTCTCCTTCATTCCTTGTGAAAATGAAAAATTTTGAGCCAGAAGTACATTTTTGTGTAAAAAAATGTAATTTTTCATTTTCACAGCCCAGTTGTACCAAAATTGGTGAAACCCCTGGGGGTTTGAAATGTACACTATACCCCTAGATGAATTCCCTGAGGGGTGTAGTTTGCAAAATGGGGTCACTTGTGGGGGGGTTCCACTGTATTGGTAATGCAACATAGCACCCACCATTCATTCCACCAAAATCTGTGCTGCAAAATCCAAAAATCACTCCTTCCCTTCTGAGTCCTGCCATGCGCCCAACTGGTATTTTTTGGTCACATGTGAGGCATTGCCGTACTCGGGAGAAATTGGGGCACAGATTTTGGGGTGCTTTGTCTCCTTCATTCCTTGTGAAAATGAAAAATTTTGAGCCAGAACTGCATTTTTGTGTAAAAAAATGTAATTTTTCATTTTCACAGCCCAGTTGTACCAAAATTGGTGAAACCCCTGGGGGTTTGAAATGTACACTATACCCCTAGATGAATTCCCTGAGGGGTGTAGTTTGCAAAATGGGGTCACTTGTGGGGGGGTTCCACTGTATTGGTAATGCAACATAGCACCCACCATTCATTCCACCAAAATCTGTGCTGCCAAATCCAAAAATCACTCCTTCCCTTCTGAGTCCTGCCATGCGCCCAACTGGTATTTTTTGGTCACATGTGAGGCATTGCCGTACTCGGGAGAAATTGGGGCACAGATTTTGGGGTGCTTTGTCTCCTTCATTCCTTGTGAAAATGAAAAATGTTGAGCCAGAACTGCATTTTTGTGTAAAAAAATGTAATTTTTCATTTTCACTGCCCAGTTGTATCAAAATTGGTGAAACCCCTGGGGGTTTGAAATGTACACTATACCCCTAGATGAATTCCCTGAGGGGTGTACTTTGCAAAATGGGGTGACTTGTGGGGGGGTTCCACTCTATTGGTGCTTTGGGAGTCTTGCTAATGCAACATGGCACCCACCATTCATTCCACCAAAATCTGTGCTGCCAAATCCAAAAATCACTCCTTCCCTTCTGAGTCCTGCCATGCGCCCAACTGGTATTTTTTGGTCACATGTGAGGCATTGCCGTACTCGGGAGAAATTGGGGCACAGATTTTGGGGTGCTTTGTCTCCTTCATTCCTTGTGAAAATGAAAAATTTTGAGCCAGAACTGCATTTTTGTGTAAAAAAATGTAATTTTTCATTTTCACTGCCCAGTTGTATCAAAATTGGTGAAACCCCTGGGGGTTTGAAATGTACACTATACCCCTAGATGAATTCCCTGAGGGGTGTACTTTGCAAAATGGGGTGACTTGTGGGGGGGTTCCACTCTATTGGTGCTTTGGGAGTCTTGCTAATGCAACATGGCACCCACCATTCATTCCACCAAAATCTGTGCTGCCAAATCCAAAAATCACTCCTTCCCTTCTGAGTCCTGCCATGCGCCCAACTGGTATTTTTTGGTCACATGTGAGGCATTGCCGTACTCGGGAGAAATTGGGGCACAGATTTTGGGGTGCTTTGTCTCCTTCATTCCTTGTGAAAATGAAAAATTTTGAGCCAGAACTGCATTTTTGTGTAAAAAAATGTAATTTTTCATTTTCACTGCCCAGTTGTATCAAAATTGGTGAAACCCCTGGGGGTTTGAAATGTACACTATACCCCTAGATGAATTCCCTGAGGGGTGTACTTTGCAAAATGGGGTGACTTGTGGGGGGGTTCCACTGTATTGGTGCTTTGGGAGTCTTGCTAATGCAACATGGCACCCACCATTCATTCCACCAAAATCTGTGCTGCCAAATCCAAAAATCACTCCTTCCCTTCTGAGTCCTGCCGTGCGCCCCACTGGTATTTTTTGGTCACATGTGAGGCATTGCCGTACTCGGGAGAAATTGGGGCACAGATTTTGGGGTGCTTTGTCTCCTTCATTCCTTGTGAAAATGAAAAATTTTGAGCCAGAACTGCATTTTTGTGTAAAAAAATGTAATTTTTCATTTTCACTGCCCAGTTGTATCAAAATTGGTGAAACCCCTGGGGGTTTGAAATGTACACTATACCCCTAGATGAATTCCCTGAGGGGTGTACTTTGCAAAATGGGGTGACTTGTGGGGGGGTTCCACTGTATTGGTGCTTTGGGAGTCTTGCTAATGCAACATGGCACCCACCATTCATTCCACCAAAATCTGTGCTGCCAAATCCAAAAATCACTCCTTCCCTTCTGAGTCCTGCCATGCGCCCCACTGGTATTTTTTGGTCACATGTGAGGCATTGCCGTACTCGGGAGAAATTGGGGCACAGATTTTGGGGTGCTTTGTCTCCTTCATTCCTTGTGAAAATGAAAAATTTTGAGCCAGAACTGCATTTTTGTGTAAAAAAATTTAATTTTTCATTTTCACTGCCCAGTTGTATCAAAATTGGTGAAACCCCTGGGGGTTTGAAATGTACACTATACCCCTAGATGAATTCCCTGAGGGGTGTACTTTGCAAAATGGGGTGACTTGTGGGGGGGTTCCACTGTATTGGTGCAACATAGCACCCACCATTCATTCCACCAAAATCTGTGCTGCAAAATCCAAAAATCACTCCTTCCCTTCTGAGTCCTGCCATGCACCCAACTGGTATTTTTTGGTCACATGTGAGGCATTGCCGTACTCGGGAGAAATTGGGGCACAGATTTTGGGGTGCTTTGTCTCCTTCATTCCTTGTGAAAATGAAAAATTTTGAACCATAACTGCATGTTTGTGTAAAAAAATGTAATTTTCCATTTTCACATCCCAGTTGTATCAAAATTGGTGAAACCCCTGGGGGTTTGAAATGTACACTATACCCCTAGATGAATTCCCTGAGGGGTGTACTTTGCAAAATGGGGTGACTTGTGGGGGGGTTCCACTGTATTGGTGCTTTGGGAGTCTTGCTAATGCAACATGGCACCCACCATTCATTCCACCAAAATCTGTGCTGCCAAATCCAAAAATCACTCCTTCCCTTCTGAGTCCTGCTATGCGCCCCACTGGTATTTTTTGGTCACATGTGAGGTATTGCCGTACTCGGGAGAAATTGGGGCAGAGATTTTGGGGTGCTTTGTCTCCTTCATTCCTTGTGAAAATGAAAAATTTTGAGCCAGAACTGCATGTTTGTGTAAAAAAATGTAATTTTCCATTTTCACATCCCAGTTGTACCAAAATTGGTGAAACCCCTGGGGGTTTGAAATGTACACTATACCCCTAGATGAATTCCCTGAGGGGTGTAGATTGCAAAATGGGGTGACTTGTGGGGAAGGTTCCTAACTTTTAGCACTTATGGTGCCTAGAAACCTACATGGTGCCTAAAAAAAAATCTCATAAAAAGGAGGCTCCAAAATCAAGTAGGTGCTCCTTCTATTATGAAGCCTGTGGTTTGGTCAACGTGCACACTAGGGCCACATATAGGATATTTTTGAAAACACAAGAATTGGGGGAATCAATTTTTAGTCACATTTCTCTAGTAAAATCTACTGTATTTGTTAGAAAAATGTATTAAAATTGAAACTCTGCAAAAAAAAAAGAAATTTTGAAATTTCACCTACACTTTGTTTTAATTCCTGTGAAACACCTAAAGGGTTAACAAACTTCCAAAATGCTGTTTTGAATACTGTGAGGGGTGCAGTTTTTGAAATGGCATCATTTATGGGGGTGTCTCACATACAAGTCCCTCAAAGTCACATCAGAACTGAACTGGTCCCTAAAAAAATCAGTGTTTGAAATTTTCTTGAAAATTTGAGAATTTGCTAGTCATATTTGAAGCCTCCTAGTGTCCAAAAAAATGAAAAGGGGGTTGAAATAATGATGGCAACATAAAGTAGACATATGGTCTATGTTAGTTATTAACTATTTTGAGTGGTATGATTATTTGTCTCACAAGCAGAAAATTTAACATTTTGCATATTGCTAAATTTTCCATTTTTTCACGATATTTTGGTATTTTTCACAAAAAAACACAGACTGTATCGACCAAAATTTACCACTAACTTGAAGTACAATGTGTCACGAGAAAACAATCTCAAAATCACTGGGATAAGTAAAAGCAAAAAAAAGTTATCCCCACTTAAGTGAGACATGTCAGATTTGAAAAAAAGGGCTCTGTCATGAAGGCACAAACTGGCTCTGTCATGAAGGGGTTAATAAGGGGTTGTCACATCAAGCGAAAAGAGTAGAGGAGTGGACTAGTGGTTAGATGTTATGGGCACTAATCCACTGGTCCACTTCTCCTTTCTTTTCATTGCTTTCCATTGCTTGATACATCGACCCCTCACAAATACTTGTATTGCATTAACCCTCCCCCCCCTCCATCAGAATTATGTTTGATGGGGGGGGGGGGGCTTTAATGCAATACAAGTATACAACCAGTGCAACCAGTGTAGGGTGTTGCTCATTAAGGACGGCACATTTTTATTTTGAAGGGAAAAATTTTGACAGCAACGCATTTGACTACTAAAGCTGTAATATACAGTTCTAGTACTATACTATATTTAGACAGTTCACTGGGTATTAGTGAACTCCCTGAGACTGCATCATATCCATTCACCAGGAACATATGACATCACTGAGGCTCCAGCATATCCATTAAGTATGAACTTGCAACATCACTGAGACTGCAGCATATACATTCATCAGGAATCTGTGACATCACTGAAGCTGCAGCCTATCCATTCAGTATGAACTTGCAACATCACTGAGAATGCAGCCTATACATTCATCAGGAACATGTGACATCACTGAGGCTGCAGCCTATCCATTCAGTATGAACTTGCAACATCACTGAGACTACAGCCTATACATTCAGTAGGAACCTGTGACATCACTGAGACTATAGCCTATCCGTTCACTAGGAATCTGTGACATCACTGAGACTGCAGCCAATCCATTCAATAGGAACCTGTGACATCACTGATGCTGCAGCCTATCCATTCACTAGGAACCTGTAACCTCACTAAGGCTGCAGCCCATACATTTAGTAGGAACCTGTGACATCACTGAGACTGCAGCCTATCCATTTATTAGGAACCTGTAACACCAATGAGACTCCAGCCTATCCATTCACTAGGAACCTGTAACAACAATTAGACTGCAGCCTATCCATTCACTTGGAACCTATGACCTTACTAAGGCTGCAGCCTATCCATTCACTAGGAACCTGTGACCTCACTGAGACTACACCCTATCCAGTGTTGTAGATACTGTAAGGCAGCCCCCGCTGCTGCTTGGGGGAGCGGGGGCTGCGTGGGCGGCGGGTGCAGGCACCCGTCCGGCGGCCGGCGCACTGAGTGAGTGTGACAGACAATCATCAGTGAGTCTGTCACACTACATAGAGATGTGGCTGCCTGCTTGTTGTTCCACGGCCGCCTACCGCTGCCAGTGCGCTCGCTGATCACAGGCGAGTCATCGCGGGCGCGGGCATGACAGTGGGTCTGTCAATCAAAAAAAAAACATTATTTGAAGAGCGGGTGGGTTGTCCAATGGGAGGAAGGGAGCGCAGGCGGGCTGTCCAATGGGAGGGCGGGTGTGCGGGCGGGGGCGCGGCCTGGGATGGAGTGTCAGAGGCAGGGGAAGCAGCAGTGTCTGCTGGTCCCTGCATGTCAGCTTCTCCTATGCATGGGATGTCATCACGTCACACGCAGGAGAGGCCAGAGGAGAGGAGCCGGGAAGCCTGCAGGGAGGGAGCAGCAGAGAGAAAGTGTCCCAGTCCCATTGTACATGTGTTAGGTGCCCAGAATCTGTCACCCTTTCTCTGCCCATCATCTCTCCCCCCTTTCTCTGCCCATCATCTTTCCCCCCTTTCTTTGCCATTCATCCCCCCCCCCTTCTCTGCCCAGCATATCTCCTCTTCTCCCCGCCCAGCATCTGTCCCCCTCTAACTGCCCATTATCTGTCCCCCATCCCTCTCTGCCCAGGATCTGTCCCCCTCTTCCTGCCCATTATCTGTCCCCCAATCCCTCCCTGTCCAGCACCTGTCCCCACCTTCCCAGCATCTGTCTCCTCCCCACTCTCTGCCCCCTCTCCCCACATCTGCACCACTCTCTCTCCACATATGTACCACCCTCTCCCTGCCCAGCATCTATCACCCTCTCCCTGCCCAGCATCTATCCCCCTCTCCCTGCCCACCATCTGTTCCCCTTTTCATGCCCTTTATCTCTCCCCATTCTCTGACCATATTTCCCCCTCTCTCTCTGTCAGGGGAGCTCAGTGCATACAGTGCCTGCAACCCATGGCAACGAGCATGGAAACCCCTGGCAACAAGCATATAGGTTAAAAAAATGAATTAATATATATGTATATATGTGGGGGGCGCCAGAAACTTTTTTGGCAAGGGGGGGTGCAAAATTTCTAGATTCGCCACCGAGCCTATCCATTTAGAAGGAACCTGTAACACCAATGAGACTGCAGCCTATCCAATCACTAAGAACCTGTGACATCACTGCTGCTGCACCCTATCCATCCACAAAGAACCTGTGACACCACTAAGAATGTGACCTAGCAATCCAAAAAGCACCACAAAATGGTTGCCTCTACCGTGTACGGTTCACAGGTCCACTTTAAACTCTTTCAATCTTTGGCGTCTGTAAATTTTCATTTCAGATATACAACACTGGAAGCATCCACACGCAAAGACCAACTCTCCCCCTGAAAGCGTAACACATAAATCCTCATCCGAGACGCTAACAATTTAAGACAACTTATTTGCATATCTCAATCTTTTCGCTGTCATAACAGTTTATGAAAAAATTTGTCATTTCAAACACAGCGATGCCGCAAATTAAAACACAATATAATTGCATTCAACTGCAGTTCTTCAAACATATAGACTTTACACAGTAGGAATGATGACAGAGATCCCTTATCTGCTCTTTTTGTATCAAAAGTTAGTTTTACCGAGCATGTTCAATTAGTTGTAAGTGGAAACAGATGAAACCAAGAAACAAAACAAGAAAGAGAGAATATTTCTTTCCCCTCCTCAGTGAGTCGAGGGTCTGCGTCACACCCACACACAATAAGGCGGTGTGTGTTACAGAGGCAGCGCCTGCACTGCATCAGCGCAATACAAAAAATATCAAGGATGACACAGTTGCCCTAGGGGCATTTGCTCAGAAGCATTTAGCAGAGGGTATTGGTAGACATTACACTATAGAATGTTAGATTCATGCCGTTTCTTGGACTGGGAAGGGTACTGAAAATATGTACGTTTTGTTTTTTTAAATAATCATTTTGCAGTCTGCGATGCTCAAAGGACTATTCCGTACATTGACTGCATATCTTCTGTAACAATATTTTTACAAGAAATGCAGAACATGTATAATTAAAAGAAAAGCTCTATATGTGGTCCATCCATTTAGAGGTGAGTTTGACACCGCAAACTCCTTTGTTAACATAAATGGTTTGGCTGCGTGCAGCGTTTTGCCTCCCATGAGTTGAGGCGTGGCACTATAGGGACGCTTGGTAGATACCGGGGAGTCCTCTTGTCTCCTGGACCCCAACATGTCTCCGCTGATTGCAGTGACTGACAACATATGAGGAGTAGGGAGTTTTCTCTCGCTCTTCTGCTCCTCTCAATATGTTGGAACATTGCAGCAGTGAAACTAAACAACACTTTTAGCTGTGAAGAATGTGTGTGTGTTTGTGTGGGTCTCAGGATGAGATCATTAAGTTAGCTTTGTGTAGAAAGAGGACTGCGCAAATGTGCAGTCTCCTGTCTTTCGGTTTACCCGGGGAGGCATCATGCCCTATCCCAAGATGGCTGTCGATATGGCTGAGTATGTGTCGGGGCCATCTTTTTCCTTATTGTGTTAGAGCATTACACATCTTCCAATTAGCTCCAGAGAGACATTTGATTACCTGAAATCCACAGCAGTTCTAGAATTCTGGCTCCGCTAAGCGTGGGATTCTAGAGGGGTTTTTCAAATGCAGGCCACAATTTCCCATTATAGCCTCTTTTACACTGCACTTTTGACCCGTTATTGTCAGGTTGCTGTCATCACAAGCTGGGTCAAAGTCACTCTCTGTATAATGGGGTGGGGTATAGCGGGCCGACAGTCAGGATTCCGCCAGTCATTAGTCTGACGGCAGAATCCCGCAGCGGGGCAAGCGCAGCGAAGCTTCTTGCAGTCTCAATCCACTCCCCACGCTATGCTCCCGCTATGTGGGGTCATGGACCCCCACGATGAGGAATAGCCCATGTAAGTCTGGATCCCAACTGTCAGGTTTTAACAGTTGGTGTAATGACTGTCAAAATCCTGACTGTTGGGAGGTCATCCAGGACCCTGTGTTTAGTGGCCTATACAGTATAATAAACAGTGAACAGAACTATCTATTAGGGCTGTTAACAGCCATGCTATCACTGGCTGTGGATCCCACTGGTTAAGAGTTCTCCAGCGGTATTCTCCCCAGCAGAGGTGCAGCGAGGGTAGCTCCGGTGGAGCTCAAGCTCCAGGAGCCGGAGAGGAGAGAGGGTGCCCCAGCTGCCCCCTCTCCCCCCTCATCCTCTGTGCTGATGCTGCCTGTCTACAGGGGTCCCTCCAAAAATGTCCACCACCTTGGAGGAGACAGACACTAGAGGTCATGGATGACCTTTAGTGTCTGTCAGAGTACTGCAGCGCACCGAGCCCTATCCGGAAGTGTGGATTAAGCTGACACGTTGTTAGTAGAGAACTCCCGGGCAACGAGCATATAAACCTCCTATCCATGGCAACGAGCATGTAAGTCCCAATGGCAATGTGCATGTAACTCCCCCATGGCAACAAGTATGCAAACCCCCCCCCCCCCCCCCCCAGACAGCATGCATGTAACACCTCCCCTTCCTTGGCAATGATCATGTAACTCCCCACTGGCATTGGGCATGCAAACCCCACCATGGCAACAAGCATGGAACTTCCCCCATGGCAACAAGCTGGTAACGAGCATGTAACTCCCCCTGGCAAGGAGCATGCAACTCCTCTGGCAATTAGTATAAAATCACTGGCAATTAGCAAGTAACCCCTGGCAATGAGCAAGAACTACCCATGGAGCATGTAGCCCCTGGCAGCGAGCATGTAGGTAAAAAATATTTTTGCAATTAATGTATGGCGTAGAAGCCTTACTGTGTGGACCTCATTTGTGAAGGTACTTTTTGTGTGTGGGCCATAAAATGGTGTCAGCGGCATAATTGTATATGGCATATTATGTAATAGATATTACAGTGTGGCGTAATATGTAATGTGCATCATGGTTTGTGTGGCATAATGTGTAATGGGCATTAGAGTGCATGGCATAATGTGGTGTGCTGCATAATGTATAAGCGGCATTACTATAAGAAGGAAAAATGGCTAAGGAAGGGGGTACCGAAACATACCCTTGCTCCAGGCACCTGGCTACTCCTCTGCTCCCCTCTACTTGCTATCGTTACCCTAAAAAAAATAATGAATACATTTTTAGGTGTTTTTTTAAATTAAAAGTAATGTTATTATTATAAAATATTTTTACTTTTTTATATTTTTTAAATTTTAAATTTTTTATTACTATTGTATTGAAAGTAAGGGGCACAGGAAGCCCATATCACCATCAAAGATAGGCAGAGCCCGATTAAGGGTTCCAGGCACCCTAGGCTAATTTTTTTACCTATATTTTTTTTACCTACAGTACAGTATATATGCTCGTTGCCAGTGGTTTTGTGCTCATAGCCAGTGGTTTCTTACTCATTGCCAGAGGTTACTTTCTCTTTGCCAGGGGTTTTGTACTCGTTGCCAGGGGCATAGGCGCCGAAACCGGGGGTACTCCGGGGCCTGAGCACCCACGGAAGGTGAGGAGCACCCACGGCCGGAGCTCACTGTCGGGGATCCTGGCAGCGCCACAGCGGGGTCCCAGCAGCGGATATGAAGTCAGCAGCGGGGCTCCCTGTGGTGGATGGGAACTAGTAGCGTTATTAATACCGCTGCAAGTTCCCATCTTTCTCAGGGACCCCCGCTGCTGATGGCATATCCGCTGCTGGGACCCCGCTGCGGCGCTGCCAGGACCCCCTGCCTACCTCCATCCAGGACTGGGGGGTGGCACTGTTGAGCACCCACGAGCACCCACCGGCAAAAACATAAGCTGGCGCCCCCTGGCCAGGGGTTATGTGCTTGGTGCCAGGGGATTACTGCTCAGAGCGCACAAGCACTCCCGGAACCAACACTTCTGGGTACTGGTAGTGCTAGGCAAGCTGCCTTCCACTGACAGACACTAGAGGTCCGGCAGGAACTCTAGCATCTGTCTCCTAGAAGGCCTGCAGAGACCCGGCACACAAACACAAAAACCCTCCTCCAATATTAGAGATGTCAGGAAAAATAGTGTTTCTATAGATTGCGGAGAAACAACCCAAGAAGCGCATTTGTGAATGCAACCGATATGTCTCATTGATAACAATAGCTGTCAGTGCCTTACATGGAAGAGGTGCCCCAGGGAGTATGAACCACAAAGGTCCTCAGTGCAGCCCAGAGAAAGCCGCGAGGCGTCCCTCATCTCAGTGGCACCAGCAGAACCGTTCTCATACAAGATAACTTGGGAAAGAATTCCTACTTCCTTTTAGACCCTGTGCTTCTCAGGATGTGCGCATCAAAGCACTCAAAGGGTCTTGTGCACAGTTAGCCCCCGAAGTGAGAGCGCGTTCTCCCATGCTATGAAATTAACTTCCTTCCTAAAATAATCCATTCCAACTCGTCACTGTCTGCTGTACACACACAGAGCAGCATATTGAGGCCACATGGCTGGGTCTAGATTGGCCTGCAAACGTGATTATTAATTTAGTGATTCTTTTTTTCTCTCCGCAGATTGTTCTGTTTTCAGCTGGCAGACTGGAGAAGCTGCTCAATTAATCTTCTGCCTTTATCCGTTCCAGTTATTATGGCTACATAAATCTTCTATGTAATACAAATAAAAGTTAAAGGATTTTTACACCTACACTGATAACTCAGAATATTCTAGGTGGTGTTCCTTCCGTTCAGCAACTGTGTGAATTTTTTGAATTGTGTTGCAGCCACTCCTCTGGATCCGCCACTGCATACATATGTATATATCTCCTATAAATGGTTTTATACCTCCCACCATATTGCCATTCAAAATGTGGCCTGTAATGTCTCCCGGGGGGGGGGGGGGGGGAGAGAAAGTTGTGTGTATGGGTGGGGCGATGAACAGATGCTGAGCGTATGTGTTAAGCATCTGCTCAGTATGCGTGGGGGGGGGATGGGGATTGGAGCCCAACAACAGAGCAATGAAAATGGGGGCATGGCAAGAGTCCATGCCAAGGCCACACCAGAGTCAGGACCAGATGCACTAAGCTTCTAAAGTAATAAAATGGAGAGTATTAAACAGTCAGCCAATCAGCTCCTACCTGACATGTCACAGACTGGGTTTAAAAAATGTCAGGCAGGAGCTGATTGGTTGGTTGTTTATCACTCTCCATTTTTTCACTTTTGAAGCTTAGTGCATCTGGCCCTCAGCCTGGCACACAGCTGCATACCTCCCAACTGTCCCGATTTTCGCAGGACAGTCACGATTTATTGTGACTGTCTGCGTCCCACCTGCAGCTGGCAGTGTGCCATGGTGGGCGGGGCAGTTGGGAGACCTCCAATCACTCACAGTGGCGAATAGACGCTAGGAACATGGGCACAACATCTATTCACAGAGGCAGAGGTTCAGGGGGCGTTGCCAGCAGACCTCAGAGGCCTGGCCATGCCCCCACAGTGAGGGGACTCACAGAACATGCTCACAATCACGTCACTGTTGGAAACCACGTCCAAAGCGTTTCGTCACTACTCAGACTATATATATATTTATTAACCAATCCGCTATAGTCGTTGGCCTCACCCCTTAACCATGGGCCCCCACCACTGCAGATCCCCAGGTGGGCCCTTCATGCCCCCGTCTGACACCGGGATACACCCCTTCAGCTGGTGTGTGTGAGAGGGGAGTGTACCAATATCAAATTAAAGATGGGAGATATGAGGCTTGTAGCACTTTGATCACTTTTGGGTTCCACTCTGCTTTTATTATTCTCCTCTGTTTCTTCTACTGCTCCTTTGCCCTGTGACAATAATATCAGGGGGACGTTGCAAGTTTTAGTGAGCTGGGCATAAGCCACAGCCATTATGACACGTTGAAAATAATGGTCAGGTATGTCGCCCATCCACACCCTTGCAGCGCGGGCAGTGTCACCAGATCATCTGCCCTTCATGTGAGGGAGGGTAAGCAGGATCCTACGCGAGCCCCAATATCTTGGTGGCGTGGCCTAGTGGCAAGGGACCATGACTTAGTGGCAAGGGGGTGTGCCTTATACTGGTGATGCTCCCAGGAGGCCACGACCCATTTTCACCACATTACATTTATTGGAAGGCAACAGTTTTATAGTTGATTTTCTCAATCAGCTATAAAGCTGTAAAGGCCCCCATACACTGGGCCGATTTGTCCTAAGGACAAGCCGGACCAGTTTGCCCATAGCCCCCCTGGCAGTTCCCTGGGCAGCTCACATACGAACTGGCACTTGATGTGCCATTTACATGCAATAAATCGCATACGATTTATTGCATGTAATACTCCCAGGGGCAGCTGCGGTGGCATGGTGCGGGCAGTGGGGTCCGGCCAGATGGTGGTGGTGGGGCACAAGCAGCTCGTAGTGGCGGGCAGCGGGCTCCGCCTGAGCAGCAGCAGCAGCTGGGAGGCTGGAGCTGGTAGCAGAATTTTGCCGGGCTCCCATCACATTGGCTGAGAGAATTCTCCCAGCCAATTAGTGGCCCCCCATCTGATTGGCTGAGAGAATTCTGAGGGGAGATCAAACTGAGCCGATTTGGGTCGATTTCACAGCCTGATTCGTCGGCCTCAGTGTATGGGCACTTAAGTACTCAATACTTTTTTTTTTTTAATATGTGACAATTAATAATATACTGTTTTTACACCACTGTGCTGCATAGTTTCCTGTATATGGAGAGCACTGTGCATAGTCTCTGGTCATTATCATGGCCACAACAGGGGTGCTAGTAGCCTGGATATCAGCTGGCCTAGCTAGAAACTGCTGCGAGCAGAGACGTGTTTCCTTGTATGCTGCTTATTACACATTTACAGCAGAATGTTTGATCAGTATTCCAAAACTCACCCACGCCTTTGGCCGACATCACGATATTGACAGAAGACAAACCTGACATGAAGGCATTTACAGCTGCAAATAAGGTTCATCCAATAGAGGTGTCGGGCCAACTACTACCAAGATTTATAGAACAATCAACTATGTTGCCACTTTCTGTAGAGAATCTTGGCTATATAAGCAGCAATGAATATGTTAGGTACCACATTAAAGGGATACCATTCATGTCTATAAAGAGCTTGACCTTGGCTATCAGATGACGTCTTGGTCTTTATTTTATTAAGCAGGTAAGCAGCATACCAGGTATTCAGCACAGCAAGAATGGTTACAGCATTGCCCATACAGGTGTCACAGCATAGTGCAGACTCTTCAGGAAGCTCCAGTAGTCCCTACTGTAGCCCACGCCCCGGCCTATTACTTGGGCAGCTATACCATCATCAGGAACAATGACTTTCTGCCCAGGAACCCTTATATCAGGAGAGCACAGGTGCTTGCTAATCAGCCCAACCCTGGCCATTAGTTTCCCTGCTCTAAAACCTGGACCAGATCCTCCACATTATCTCCATGTGGATATTTGCTGTCCCTGTCACAGAAGCCTTTCAGTGATAGCTGATTTCACATCTAAGATAAGGCTCATCATTATGAACTTCGGGGGCAGACACTCCCTCCACACAGCCCTTCTCCACCCACATCCTGGCCCCCGCCCCATGCATCCATCTGCAGCCCCTACAGCAGGACTGGCCAAACCAGTCCTTGAGATCTATCAATTGCTCATGTTTTCCAGATCACCTAGCTGGTGCACAGGTGCAGTCATTACTAACTGACACATTTTCAAACATGCTGCATTTATTCCTAACCAACACATTCCACAGATCCACATGTGGTCTGGAAAACATGGACTGTTGGTAGATCTTGAGGACCGGTTGGGCCACCATTCCTTAAAGAGTTGCTGTGGGCAGTCTCAGTATCAGGAATGGGGTGTGGTGGACAACTTCAGCTGCTCCTGAGGGGCAGCATTCAAGGGTGCCAAAATTAAGCTATATCATGCCCCCGTTCTTAAAATCTTGTGGAACCCCTACTGGCCTTTATTTGAAGCATAGGAGGAAGCCAGAGGGACTCATAGGAAACATGTGGGGAGCATACAAGTCCCTTGTAGATCAGGGTATTCCAGACTTATGGTGTGTACACACAGTAGGATATGCCGTGCTATGCGAGTCCCGATGCGATCAGATCGCATCGGGACTCGCACAGCATGCATGTAATGGCACAATTTTGACTATATAGTGCAGATCTGCACTGTATAGTCAAGGCAGCCAAGACTATCTGCCTTGCGATACGTGCACGCGCATCGGGATCGCAAGGGTTAAAACCCGATCTGCATGCGATGCCGACACGATGTTGACTATATCGTCAACATCGGGAGGTATATTGTCCTTTGGAATCTCAAATGGTTTACATTGTCCAGACTAGTTAACTGGTGGCTAGGCGTATTACTTCCTTACACATTAGTTAACAAAAACTTTCAGGGGTCCTTGAACCAACCTCGGCATCCCCTGATATAGACCATACTATTCAATTAATTTTCACGACCACAGATAGCAGCGATTCTGATGGCTGTACCCCCAACTTCTACTATGATGAACACTACATCCTATTGTACCTTCTCTCACTCATTCCATAGTCCAGACCTTCCTCTGATCTGTGCTAGAGTGGAAACTCATAAGCCAGGCATGTGCAAACTGTGCCCTCCAGCTGTTGTGAAACTACACATCCCAGCATGCCTTGCCATAGTTTTAGCATTCCCTAATAGCAAAACTGTGGCAACTTGCAAGGCATGATGGGGCTTGTAGTTTCACAACAGCTGGAGGGCCATAGTTTGGACATGCCTAACATAAGTCCTCACATCACAAAGGTTAATGCTTCTTGGACGTGCTGTCCCGTGTGTAATTATTCATGTATACAGTGTTAAATACACATTTCACCTCGACTCTTATAGAATGTACTAGATATCCTACATAATAGTTAGAAGGTGTTTGGTTGCTATGGTAACATCCAGTGGCAGCTCCACATGTAGGATATGGGAGACACACCAACTGCCAGTGAGTCGGTTTGGAATGGCAGTTAGTGGCAGTGGGTGTGGCTCCCCTATTTGAATTTTGAACTGAGCAGCAGCGCCGCCCCTGGTAACCCCACTCTGGTAACCTCCCCACTTGTCTTTTGGAGACTCACAAATGGCCCAAGTAAGGGGAACATCCTGATTTCTATATATCAAAAGTTACAAAGCAGCATCAGTGATGTGAATCGTGAACATATACTGTATATATATATATATATAATGTAGGTGAATATCCTGGCATGCATTCCTTCAGTGAACTCATATGGATAGACAATAACTGTATGTAGACAACTCGGAGAGACACAGGCTCGTTGCACTGCTGACCCCAATCTGCTTTCCCAACTTAAAGCACAACGGAACGCTTTCATTAAATATACATTTATATACCGCGCTTCATGTGCATCCATGAGAAATGTTAAGCCTTGTTACTTGCTGATTAATTGTCACATCCTGCAATAAAGATATTATCAAGCGTCCAATCAACTACCCTAAGTCAGAAGGCAACCATGTACTCCATCTTCCAGCTGTACGCAGCCCTGATCCGATGCCTCCGGGCAGCGCGCACTAGGAAGTGAGTCATTAGGGTCTGGGTGGAAGCATTCCTCCTACTGCAGCCTGAATCCCCCAGTGTAATACAATATTAATAGCATCACAGTAGACTCACAAGTATCCCTGATAATTACACAAGTGTCTGCTTGTATTTACTTATTTATTCATATTTAAAGTCACAACAAATATGAGTTGTCCATAGTGTCTTCATTACAGGAAAGTCTGCCCCCTCGTCCACCTACTGTCTGCAATGTGTCTAAAGGGATACTTCCAGTGGCGTAGCTACAGGGGTCGCAGCGGTCGCAGATGCGACCGGGCCCCTGAGCCAGGGGGCCCAACCCCCGCCACTGTCCCGTGTAACTGTCTTCCTCCTGGCTCCCGAGACCAAGCTACTGTAGCAATCCCCTGCACCCTGTCAATTCTTTAAAATAGTGCTGTTGTCCCGTGCCCCCAGTTACCGTCCTATCCACATAGAAATTGAATATGAAGGGGCCATCCGCGTAACAGATGCAGCGTAGCGCTGGGGAGGCGGTCCTGCCTCTCTCTTGTGGCTCAACGTCACTCTTTAGTGACAAGCCAGACAGCGCGAAATACAAGTGTGCTGTCTGACCTGTCCTGCTTCCGGGGCTGATGACAGGAGACCCGGCACGACAGTGTGCGTGCAGTGAAAACCCAGAGCAGCAATGTGAAAAACCAGCAGCGCTCTGGAGACCTGAGGTGCGGGGACCCGGCCATGCGGTCCAGAGACCCAGTGGTAGCCTGGCACTGGTGAGTGGAACCTGGTGCTGCCGAGGTATACAGTGCCACCTTTCCTCTTGGAGGGGGAGGGAAGGGGGGGATTTGGGGAGGTTCACAGAAGCACACCGCACCATCTATAGGGGGGGGGGGGGGGGGCTGGGGGCTCTCCTGCTCTCTCTCCCCTGCTCTCTTTCCCCCTGCCACTGCTCCTTCTCTCAACCCTCTGTCTCACCTCTTTATCTCTCTCTCTTTATCTCTCTCTGCCCATAGACTTTATCCTCTCTTCTCCCCACTTCTTTCCCCATGCTCCCCCTCTCTCTCCTTCTCTCTAACATACTCCATCCCCTCTCTTTACCTGTGCTCCCAAACCCCCACCCCACACCCTCTCTATAGCCCTAACTCTCCCCAATACTCTCTCCGATGGTCTCCCCCCAACCCCACCCCTCTACCTAGCACAGTCTCACACAGTGGGACGTGTAGTTCCACAACAGCACTGACTCCAGTCCTGTCAGGCTTGTCAGCTTTTATTTTCTTGGACCGAGACCGAGATTTTAATTTTGTTGTATGTAGGGGGGCCCCAAGCTGACCTTTCGCACCAGGGCCCATGAACCCTTAGCTACGCCCCTGGATACTTCCCTCTTTCCAACTGGTCTTTCCTGTGCCTTTAATACCCCTTTCACACTCGCAGAGCCGGGTCATACCCGGGAATGTAGTCCCGGATGCTTCCCAGGACACTACCCGGGAATGTACCCTTTCACACTGCACTCAGACCTGGGATCGACCCGGGACAGCCCCATTCAAACTGATCCCGGGAAATCCCTGCAAATACATATGCATGTCATTAGAAATGGACTCCAGGGCTCTGAAAGATGACATCAGCATTTGTGAGCCCAAGAAAGCTCCAATCAGCAGCTTTTTTAAAGTCCCGTATACCTAATCCCGGGCACGGGACCATTCACACTGACCGCATCCCGGGTCGATTCCAGAATCTACCCAGGTCAGGACCTGGGTAGCAATCCCAGGATGTTCATCCCGGGATATTCTTTCAAGACCCTTTCACACTGAGCTAAATCCCGGTTTGATGCGTGTTCATGTGCAAAAACCCAGGATATTTTTGCAAGTGTGAAAGGGGTATAACTGGATCCCACGATACTCCGTCCCGGCTCTGTAGCACAGTGGAGGGCATTGTTGCTACAACTGAGCAGGTCTGCTCTCCACAGACAGACTTATGTACAAAGCCGTGGAGAGCGAGAAAGTAGAGCACAGTGGGACGGAACGGGGGCGGAACTGCATTCCATGAGTTGAAATTGGAGGCTGACTGGTTCCGGCTCTGCCTGCCCACAACACACCAACAGCTCTGCAGCAGTGGTGCCACCCTCCTAATGAACCGCGGTAATCTTCTACCATCTCCCTACCCACTCTCTCCCTCCACCAGGCTGCAGATGTAATATGCGGAGGCCGCGACTCATCTGGGGCGATTAATGGAACAGGAAGTGAACAAAACAAGTGGCGGTACATTTACTAAATAATTATTGGGGTATCCTACGCACTACTGTGTCGGAGTAAGCTGCTAGTAATACGGTTCGGTAGAACTACATACAACTAGACAGCTTTTAGGGTTTTGAACCCAGTTTGCCGAACCATAGTACATTTACTAAAGGTCAATCTAAATAGTGCTTCATGGGCCAAAATAAACATTTACAGCCAATTTATTATATTGAATTTTAAAAGTTATGTGAGAATGATGCTGTGTAGCCGAAGCACACACCGGTTCTTTATTTTTGGACTATGGTTTATTTTGTTAGGATGACCACAGACCACCAACCATAACCATCTAACAGAGACCTTCTCTCTATTCACCGGCCAGCTTTTCCGGCATCAAACATCCAGATAAATGCCCCAGACAATCTTATTATACGCTAGACTCCCCCTCTACCTCCCAGATTGACCAGTAAGCAACGTTCCCAAACTGCGTTTTAAAGGGAGTTCCTCACAGCTGCTCTGTGTGATCAGTCACATGCTTTCAGCTGCACCAGGCTGCAGGGGAGAAATGCACCAAAGTCAATTAAGCAGGTAGGACAAACATTTTTCTCTTCTCCAAATGCATGACTTCCCTGGGTTATCAGCTAAACACCCCTGGTTCCTCTGTAGAGCACTGCTCCTATTAGCACAGTTAGTAAATGTGGTATTTAGCCCCTGAAACATTACATTGATTTAGAACAATTTCTAACCTGTTGTAAATTTACCCAGTCGTCTCCAAGGGGGTTATTCTAGTCCATACTTTCTGACAAAATCCTTCTTAGATGGACAAAACCATGGGCACTGCAGGTGGGGCAGATGTAACTTGTGCAGAGAGAATTAGATTTGGGTGGGATTTTTCTTCAAAGTGAGATCTATATTGCAGTGTAAAATCATGCCGTCAGTATTTTCCCTGCACAGAAACAAAATAACTCACCCAAATCTAATTCTCTCTGCACATGTTACATCTGCCCCCCTGCAGTGCACATGGTTTTGTCCATCTAAGAAGGATTTTGTCAGAAAGAATGAACTAGAATAACCCCCAAAAGAGGCAACCATTCCTCACCACAAGCTCAAGCGGGTGTAGTTAGTTGGAAAGTGGACAGGATATAAACCAGGGATGGGGAACCTTTGGCCCTCCAGCTGTTGCTGAACTACACAACCCAGAATGCACTGCTACAGTTTTGCTATTTGGCCCTGCTAAAACTGTAGCAAAGAATATTGGGATGTGTAGTTCAACAACAGCTGGAGGGCCGAAGGTTCCCCATCCCTGATATAAACCAACATTTTACTTGTTTGCGACATATTGTTGCATACCCCTTAAATCCTGTCTAAGGCCCAGATGTATCAAGCTTCAAAAAGTGATAAAGTGGAGAGTGATAAGCAACCAGCCAATTGACTCCTACCTACCTTTTTTGTTTTTATGTCCCCCTTTCCACTTCACCACTTTATCGTGGTGAAGCTGCTCCGCACATCTCCTGAATGTATTAACTTAAACTATACGTTATGGGAGTGCGTTATCCCCACCCGACGGGGATACCTATCCTCCCATAACGTATGTGCGCTCCTCCCCGGCTGTGTGTTCGGCGCATGCGCCGGTTTCTCTGACATGCAAAGTTTTCCATGTTCGGCGCCGCTTGTTGGTCTCCGGCGGCTTCAAATTAAAACTGCGCATGCGCCGGGTAATGTTCGCAGGGGATGCTGGGATGCTGTGTACCCGGCGCATGCACAGTTTTAATTTGAAGACGTCGGAGACCAACAAGCGGCGCCGGACATCACACACAGGAGAACCGCAGGGCCATAAAATTCCGGCGATATGAACGGGGGAAAAGAGAAGGAGCGCATGACCACAAGGAAGAATAATACATTAGGTAATAGGAAGGCACACACATAAAATAACTTACGTGCGCGAACCCTCCTGCCCCACACCGCCGCCCGGTGAACACCCGCATCGCGGGTGTGATAGATCAGGGGAAGCGCTATCCCCTGCCTTAGCGAACTGGGATAGCGCATATTGGGGCAGATGTATTAAGCCTTAACAAGAGATAAATGCAAGGGTGATAAGGAGAGATAAATGTCCAGCCAATCAGCTCCTTACTGACTTTGTCAAACACAGCCTGTAACATGGCAGTTAGAATGTGATTGGCTGGATGTTTATCTCTATTTATCACCCTTGCATTTATCTCTTGTTAAGGCTTAATACATCTGCCCCATTCCCCTGATCGCCACTTCATAAATCTACCCTTTAGCTACATTCGTTACCTCATTATACAGTAGATACTGCCTTATATTTCTGTATTTAATATTGCTAAACACTGACATAAGACTTTTATATACACTTTGCAGAATTGGATGTGCCTTCTTTATTACATTGTACATTTGTTTCTGTTTGTAAGATTTGATCTTTCTGCAGCCAATTATCCCACTGTAACATCTCCTCGGCTGCCTACAGAGATGACCAGAGGTATCACAGAAGGCTTAGAACTGTGTGCGAGAACGTCAGTGGTCTCTCCCCGGCTAGTCTGTTTGCTTTAGCAGTGTTTGTGTCAGACGGCCGCCATCTGTGGAGTGTTTGTGCAGAGTTGCGGACGGGAGAAAGTCACAGGTGCACATATGGTAACGGTATATAATAATTTGTGTTTTCACATCATTTTTCTCCCTCAGAATGCCTTGTCCTGAACTGGTGATAACCTTGACTTTCCTAACTTGTGTGGAATACAAAGAAAACTATTTTCGTACACAGATACTGTAGTTGGGCTGCAGGGGTCTCGGGGGCAAAATTGCATATTGTAGGCATATTGTAATTGAATATTACTTCAGATTGTAATTAAGATGTTTCTCTGCTATGAAATACAGATTGTGCAATATGTGCCTAATCTCTAGGTGGTCCAAAGCATTGAGGAGATTGGACTTTGATATGGCGCTGCTAATCGTTCCTGCCTACCCTCTCGGAATGGCCAGAGCCGAATTTCCCATTAGGCACCCCTAGGGGCGGCACATGTTTGGGGGCGGCACTTGGATGCCTGTGATAGTACTGTCATCCCAAAATGTACCAATAACTGCAAAATATCCACTGTACTGTACTGTATTCCATCTTAAATAGAGTGTCAATGATAGGATATGCAGATACTGCCCCTGTAAACTGTCCTACTTAGTAAATATGTATTCATAATAAAAGAACATGTCACAGTTAGTGGCTTTTTTATAAATCCATTATATTGGCTATTATCAAATGAGGGCTTATAAGTAATCAATAAAAATAATACAATTAGGCGGGTGGTGCTAACATTATTGTTGTGCCTAGGGGCGCCCTCATCCCTAAATCCGCCCCTGGGAATGGCCAGAAGGCTCCCGAAAATCATGTCCCTCACATGGGGGTGGGCAAACCTCGGCATCTTCCTACAACACCGATTAAATCACGTGAATCGCAGGTGTATGCAGTGGGGGCGGAGCAAAAATGATTACACAGTGGACACTTGTGGGTTGTTGGTTGAACACTGAAGGCCAGATGTACTAAGCCTGTAAAGCATACTTGCCTACTTATACCCCTTTTAGACCAAAACGCCAGGTCGCACCCGGCTTTTTGGACCCTGGTTGAAGCCGGGTGCGACCCGGCATTTAGGGGCATTTACACCGGACGGGCTTAAACGCCCGCACCCCCCTCCCGCCCCTTGAAGATGACAGCGCGATGTCATCTTCAAGCGCCGATCGACGCCGCCGTACCCGGAACGCTGCTGGGGGCAGCCCAGCACTAAGGTAAGCTGCTAGGCTGCCCCCAGTCCCCGCGCGCTCCCCCCCGCCATTGGACAGGAGGTGAATGGATGCCGCACACAGGCATCCGTTCACCTCCCTCCCGGTCGACGCTGCTGTCTGCAGAGTATAGCAGACAGCAGCGCCGGCTGTCAGTGTCAGACTGACAATCCGTCCAACCTGCGGACGCTGCGGTCCGCAGGTTGGACGTTCCCCATTCATGTAAATGGGAGCCGGCGTTCCCATTTACACCGCCCTCTACCCAGGTCCTAGCCGTGTTCTACCCAGGTCAGGACATGGGTAGAAGTCCTGTGTAAAGGGACACGGCGTTCGGGATTTACACCGCTGAAGATCCGGGTCTGACCCGCTGGCCCGGATTTTTCGGCGGTGTAAAAGGGGTATTATTTATTCTCCTCTCCAGACCAGATAGCATGTGTCAGGGAGGTGGGACGAGGCTGACTTCACCAAGCCACGCCCCCTCGACAGGAAAACGCGGCAATTCGAAGGGTCTGTGGATTGGGGGAGGTGCTAAAATGGAGCGAAATGGTGTGATTTGCATAATTTTAGCCCACCCCCTCACCACGGAGATGCATAACCCAGTATTTGGTGCAACGGGCAAGGGGGGTGCAGGTGAACCGGAAGAATTGCCCACCTTCCCGGGGGAGCGGGAGGGGGACCTGAAATTCAAGAGCCTCCAGGCCATTTCGGGAGGATAGGCAAGTATGCTGTAAAATGATAGAGTGAAGAGTGCTAACCAACCAGCCAATCAGCTCCTAACTGTCATATTACCGGCCGTGGTTGGAAAATTACAGTTGGGGGCTGATTAGTTGGTTGTATATCAATGTCTATGTTATCACTTTTTGAGGCTTAGTACATCTCATCCTGAGAGAGTTTATCCACCTTTAATTGAACAAAACAGACCATCCAGGAGCAAGACTAAGACAAGTTTGCTTCCAATGTGTTCTTTATATTACTAGCATGTTTGTAGCAACAGGAGTGTCGTCTTCTAACTCAGTGGTTCCCACACTTTCTTGAATCACAATTCTCTACGTCAGGGGTGGCCAACCGTTCAGAGGCAATGAGCAACACAAATATGTTATGGTAAGACAAAGAGAAAATGCAGAAAATGGGTGTGGCTTAGCTCTCACAAGGCCATGCCCCATTTTTAAATGGGTTGCGGCCTAGCTGGCACAAGGTCATGCCCACTTATTGGGTTCACGCCTATGGAATGACATTTGTAGGTGCATGACCTCCTACAAATGTTTAGTTAAGCGGGGTGGTGAGACAAGCACATTAAAAATGCACAATTTATGTTATCTTCCCAATACAAAAAAACTTTATTACCTTTTTCTCTTTACTGTAATTTTTTATTAGTGGGACTTTTGACAATCCCTGTTCTCAATAATGTTTTTAAAAAATTCTGGCTCGTATACGAAGCTACTCGCAGTAATTGTCTCACATGTGTGTCTGTAAGAACAGATTGATGTTTTGAAAAGAGCTGGTCCCCTAGGTAATGGTGGGCCCACCTGGTTATTCCCCTATAAACCTGTGGGCCAGTCTAACCCTGTGCCCATAATGTCAACATATTGTAGGCAACCAAAATGTAGACATGGACAGGAGGTCAACATTGTCATTAGGTCAGGGCCGGATTAAGGGGAGCTCAATGGGGTTAATACCCCTGGGTCCCCCCTCTATCTAGAGCCCCCCTGTGGGCGCCATGTATTTATTTTTTTACTTTTTTTTAGCTAAAGGTTTTGTGCATGGGAGTGGGGTAGTGCTGCAGCTTCACCTATCTGCCAATGTGACAATGATTAATGGTGCTGAGCATCTGAAGCCAAGGCACACTGACTGCACAAGTGTGCAGTGCATTACTGGGAGTTGTCTGTCCCATGAGACTGCACAAGAGGTCAGAGGCTTGAGAGGCTTGTGCTGAGCTTTGATTGGTGGAGATCATAACATGCTTCTCAGGCCTATGGGGAACAGCAGCAGCAGTGGCCTTGTAATGGGAGGAGTTTTAATCAGAGGCAGCACTGAGTCTGTGAGGTCTCCTACAGATTAAGGTACAGAGGGACAATCACAGGCTTTTCATGTGGTATATATATATATATATATATATATATATATATATATATATATATATATATATATACCCATTGGCCAAGTAACCCATTGACCAAGTATATACTGCTTTTTCTCTGTGTTTTGACAGTGTAATATTCCCCCGTGCAGTTTGTGGCCAGTAATGACAAGAGTGTAAAGTGACCCGGGCCCCCAGAAGGCTTAATCCGGCCCTGCATTAGGTCAACAGCTAAAATGTTGCCAGATACAAAAGGGTTGATTCAGAATCATTCATTATGGGCCAAATTCATCCCCGTCCCCGGATGTGTAATCCCCGGAAAGGGACCGGCTTCGGCGAGTTTTACACTCGCCGGACCAAAAATGTCTATATATTGAATGTCTATACAATATACCGCACCCAAAGAATGCACACTATTTTTATAGGTGAGATATTAAATCACACTGAAGATGTTCCCATGACCTCATCCACATATATAAAAGTAAGCAGATATTTCTGCACAGGTTCATCAACACATTGTAAGTTATACTGGGTTAGAAATATTCCAGGTCATTGAAACGAATGGCCTGTAAAAGATCTTATGTCACTGTACGGTGTTACGAGGCTTAGCGCTGCTCGCACACATGACATAATATTTGGATAATGGGTGTATTAATTCAATTTAGAAAATTCCACTTTTGGAAAAAGCAATAAAATAATTTCGGTCTTTGAGACGCTCATACTTTATATTTATACTCATGAAAAAAAAAAAGAGCTATTTTAAAACTTTCATTTTCTCAGTACAAATGTTTGCGCAGGTTTTCAGGTTGTACTACAAACAGGACAGCTCCCATTTTTAGAAGAAATAAAAAGTTCCCCAAAAACATTATTTCTCTCAGTCCGGAAAATATTTGATTCAAATACACGAAAATGTTTTTTGTGGCGGCTGTTCCCGGTCTGATCGCTGACACTTAACCCCTAACTGACAGGTATATTACCCCTTAGAGAGCACATCCGTTTCTGTAACGTGAGGAATAATGTTAGTTTTATACTATGGCTGTTTCTGCACTTTCTTGATCTTTTGATTTATTATCTTTTATATACAGTATACTCCATCGACAGACCATGCGGTGCTTTATAATCAGTGGTGGATCTTACAATGTAATTCCCCATCCCAGGTGCACAAACGTCCACGGACTGGGGTAAGTTTTTTACTTACCAACTTTAAAAAAATGCCCAAAGAGCGAATTCCCAAAGCATAAATGCAGCTGGTTACTGCGGGGAGAGAGACTGGGGTCTCTTTTCGTAAGTAGAGGGGCTCTTGTCAAAAATGTTAAGAAGTGTGGATCCATTAAGAAGGGGTGTGGCCAACATGACATACTGCACATATAACATTAAACTACATATGGTCTATACATTACCAGAATTGGTCATGTAAAGGGCCAACTGCTGCCCCTGTCACCCTCTTCCTGTCACGCACTATTTTCCCCTGTTACACTCTGCCTCCCCCTGCCTCTCCCTGACACCTCTTCCTCTCTCTGTCATCCACTGTCGTGTTACATATTGTGAACTTGGGTTGGGGAGAAGGAGGGGGGGGAGAAAAATTATATTTTTGCACCTTGTCCAACCACCCACAAGTTCTGCAACTGACCCCAGTTGAGACAATTCCCTTCTAACATTTATCTCAGTGTAAAGGGGCCGATACAGTTAGCAGATATTGGGAAAATTCCCATTCTGCTGATGCCTGAGTTGGTCCATCAGGAAAATCCCCACGTTGTAAAAAACCTCAATTCACTGATTCCGACCAAAAATATTCTTGGGATTGCTGAGTCAAGGATTTTTAACTGCCAATATTTTTTCCCGGATAGATTGCTTATCGATGTTGGATACCATTGCTGATTGGCAGAACACGTAATCGGACCTTAGGTGTACGGCCCTCATAGTGCTTACTACGGAGCAAGTGCCCTCTGGTGAAATGAATGAGTAAGAATCACCAGGGAGCGTGGATGCCATGATGTCCAATGACCGAGAGAGAGTAAGAGAGCTTGTGAGGCTCATGGTGGAAATGTGAGGTTGTTCCATTTAGTCATGTTCTGGTGCGGAAGCGTAGGAGAAAAAAATAAAGTTCAAATGGTTGAAATGAAGAGATGGTCTGGTTCCCAACTTATTCCAACAGCTAATTGTAGTGCTCTGCATTCATCATATACATGTACCCACGCCTGTGTCTACATCTTGTGCAGGGTCCCTTTGTACATCTAGCACCCCCAAACTCATGAGCTAGCCTGGGCCGAGGAAGGTGATGGACAATGGGTATACTACCAGCACATGCGCCTTACAACATTTGCCCGATACCAGGCGGGCTACATAAGATTTAAGGAAAGAGAACAGGGCCCACAAAGCCCAGATAATTTTATTCTGTTTTACAAGTCACAACATCAGTCGTGTCGGTGGTCTTCAGTATATATACACGTCGTTATTAGCATATGATAATAATCTGAATGTTCGGAATGACACCGGTAAAATCAAAGAATATCTGGATCACTTTGTTTGTCATTAAAGTCTGGCTCCCAAAAAAAAGGAGAGTAGGGTCCTGCTTTAGTATGTACCGCTATTGTGTGAAAATCAAAAATGTAGATTATTGTAAAAATGTGCATGAGTGCCCTCCGCAGCGGGCATGCGCAAATTCTCTAATTGGGGTCAAGAAACGGACGGGAGTAGCGATGGGGGTTGCAATTTGACAAAGGCGTGTCCAGACCATTTTAAGGCCGGTTCAGTGGAGTTTAGAACCACTTCACCATACCCCCTACCAACTGCCCTGTTTTTTGTGGGACAGCGACGCTTTTCTGGCTTGTCCAGTTAAGTTGCAGATTGATGGATCACAGATCGACAGAATCACCACAACCAAATACCGACGGACAATATACACACCACGACCGACAATTGAAATACCGACATCAAAATACCGACATATAAAACACCAACAGGAAGATAACACTGATGCAATCACAATGCCGACAGTCCAAATAATGACACAAATTATACCTCTGCTGGGCTGGTTCGGACTGCAATCCTGAATGCGGGGTGGCAAATGGGCAAACAGCACTCCTGGGAGTGCTGTTTGCCCATTTGATTGCAGTCCGAACCAGCCCAGCAGAGGATTCATCCCTTCCTTTCTAAACCGCATTTGGATACAAACATTCCTTGGACCACCACTCTTTCTAAAAAAACACCTTCATCTGGATATTCCATCGTCCTCAAACCAACTCCAGTGGATTTCGGTAATTTGTGCCACCTTGGGCCGACCACTTGGACATAAGGACGTTCCAAACATCAAACTCTTCTACCCAATGGGAGCGGTAAATATGTTGCTATTTTGACACTCTGGGCATACTAGGAACGGACTCTCCTTTTGTACTGCTATATTGTGGAATTGGGCTTTTAATTGCATTTTATTTGCATCGATTATGTTTTATATATTTATATTTATATTGAAGTAAAACGATTGTAAAGATCATCCAATTTTCTCTTTTTAATTATCTAAGTACTGTCATCTCCTTCTCTTTTTGCTTACTATGTATACACAGGAGTAACTAACTTGTTTTGAGCAGCTGCTGGGAAGCCACTCCTGCCAAGCGCCCCCTGCAGATCCCTACCCTTTTTAGGGTGGGCTCTACATTTTCTCTATTTTTTTCAGCACTCACTGCTGCCTGGGTCGCCTGTCAGATCAGCCAGCTGCACCCACCACACGCCCCGCTGGCACCGCTCCCCCAAGCCACCGCGGGGTCTGCCACATATGTAGCTATGCCACTGGGTGCCATACCAGCCTTCGCTGGCCATTTGCAAGTTGAGTGACAGGTGATGGGCATTTTTGGGGCTGCACGCCGGAATTTTCTGGGGGTGCTCCCAGAAAATGTAGGCATTGCTCGCCCGTTATGCTGAAGATTCAGAACCCAGCGATCAGGTCTGAAGCAGCCCTAGCCATCCAAACAGACGAGCATCACTCTGAGGTAATAAGGAGGAGCTACTGGCGTCCAGGTGTAAGATTAAAAAACAAGGGTTGATCAGACCAGAGTCAGAAAATTACCTTTTATATCATGTACGAAATGAACCTTTTTTTGGAATTTTCCTGAAAAATTCTGTCCAAAAATTCAAAATTGCCATTTTGTTTTCTCTACGATGCACTAAAATTTATAAGAAACTTACTAAATATTGAATGAATCTCAAACATTGGCATGTAGACACCGAGAATAAAAGTATAAAAAAACACATTTGAAGAAACCTGATTTGTCATTTCTGATTATATAATTAAAATTATCCACTTTAATGTATTTTTTGACTAGCCTATCAAATTAATTTGCTCAACTTTTTTTTTTGTCACCCTTATCTAACGCATAATTATTTTCTTCAAAGAACCGTTTCGCAAACATTAAGTAAAAAGGAATTTGTATTTATTTTAAAGGCAAATACTTAGCCCCGTGCTTCTCATCAAGCTCCTTATAATGACAACCTCTCGGCACTAACATTTATGTTTGTGTTGGCCAATTTGTTGCCTTCACACAAGAATTTAACTGATCAAACATCCTGGGTTACAAACTTCTAGGGAAATAAAAGGAAGTCTTTGTTAATTCCTCACTGGTGTATTTTTGGGAGCGTTACAAAGCACGTAGAGCGGGGGCGATGGTGTCTAAAACTAAGCTGTTTGCCAACAAACATTTTTAGTTACTTTTTTTTTTTATAAAAGTATTATTTTTTCTTACATATCTGTGATGCGTTGGTGACATTTGCCAAAAGGAAGTGGCTAAATGTCCAAATGGGAGTGATCAGAGATTAAGAAACAACCCAGACATCTTGAAGGCAACTGACTTGCAGGACCAAGACGACAGCGAACACACAGAGCCCTGGGGCGGTTTTCCAAAATGTCTACTCTTTCTGTGCCAGCCATCTGTGTCCGTTTAATGTCTCTGCCTGTGTGTTAAGGTGGAAGGAGGGCACTGAACACATGTTCTCATCTCACCAGAGTGTGGGTTCTATTGTACAGTAAAACCTTCTGCCTGGGCCTTCTCAAACAAGGCATAATAATCTGACGGTCCCTGTAGACCGGCAATTTCACCATCACCAGCTGCAGGAGACGTGTTCAGTGTATTTTTTATTCAAACTGAAAGATGTTCCGCAGAAAATTTCAGAAGCAAAACTTGTTCTGGGGGGAAGAAAAGAACGGATAAAAGGCTGAAGAGAAAAGAGCAAAAATCCAAAAATAAACAATTCTTCAAAATGGCCTCAAAGTGATGAATACACTGATCACGTCCTTAAAGGCTACCCCTGATACTATATACTGCATTAACAACCCCCATGAGTAGTAGAAGGGTGACGAAATAACGCAAATTGCTTAATAGTGTGACTGCCAAAATGGCAGCGTATTAGTGATAAGCTAGGGATCAAGGGAGCTGGAATAAGGGAGGGGCAGCAGGGTCAATCATCCCAGGGCCCCCACACACAGGGTAAACTGACGGAATTGGGTCGCATCTGTCCCCCTCCCTTCTCCGGACGGTGCCACCTGGGTATCACTGGCCATAGTTTCTGGCCAGGCTATTGGAACAATAGCTGCCAGGGCAATCTCTGCAGGGTGGCTCCCAAATCCACATAACACATCATGCCCCTGCCGTTGATGAAAGGACTCGGGGGCCGCACTGTGCTGCACTGTATGCAGAGTGAGCATCGATAGCCGCTGTTCCAGTTGCTGGGCCTGAAACCACAGCAGTTGCCAGGTGATACCCAGGTGTCACAGTTGGGGGGGGGGGGCACTGCGGATAAGGCAAGGGATCATTTTATTGAAGGGGCCCCCACAATGTAGTTGTCCCAGGGGCCCCCATAAGCCTTATGTGTACACACCAGATCAGTGCTTTGTTGCAACATAAGCCCTTGCTGATTCTTTGTGCGTGTGTATATTATTATTACTTATTTGTTCATTTAATTTTTTAAATTTTTTTATCATGATTTTAGTCATTTGAGGCGTTCCGCTATTTCAGAATCACTTTATCACTTTATTGGCCATGTGTACTCTCGTATACTAGGATTTTTGTGTGTGGATACAGTGCGGCTTCAAGCAGCGGCGTTGCTAGGATTTTTGCGCCCCTCCCGCCGTTATAGGAGGCTCCGCCGCCCCCCCCCCCCCCTAGGTCTTCCAAGAGTTAAACACACACAACCCCCCCCCCCCCCCCTTTACCCCTCTGCCGCCGCCGCATTCCTGCAGCGCAGATCTCCTCTAGGCTCCGGACCGTCTCCTCCTGATGTACAGTGCTAATGAAATAATACCATCACAAAATGGCTGCCCCCTAATAGCAGACAGATTTTAAGGATGCCGCCGCCTCCTCTAGCATCCCTACAAAAACTGTCTGCTGTTAGGGGGCAGCCATATTCTGAGGGGCAGTTTTCAATAGCACTGTACGTCAGGAGGAGACTGTCCGGAGCCTGAACTGAAGGACTGGAGATCTGCGCTGCGAGAATGTGGCGGCGGTGGCAGGAGGAAGGGTAAGGGGGGGTGATTAACTGTCCGAGGGCGGGCGGATGGGAGGGCGAGAGGGAGGGGAGGGGGCCGTGCTGTCTGCCCACATGTCCCGGCCAGCCTTACACAGCGTAACATAGCCCCGCAGCGGAGACCGGCGCCCACAGTTACTCAGCGCCTCCCCGCCATGGCGGGGGCTGCGGGGCTATAGTTACGCCCCTGGCTTCAAGCATGGTACAAGAGGGATGACAGGACATACATACATTGCATCAGTTGCGCATACAAATGACAATTCACATGTTAGGATTTGCAAGGTTAGACAGATCAGTTAGGTGTTTAGCTTAGCAGTATCTTAGAGTACATTGTTCAATAACTGAATAGCTATTGGGAAGAAGCTTTTTGCAGTTCTTGATGACTTGGCAGGGATGGACCTGAAGTGTCTACCTGATGGGAGAATATCAAACAAGTAATGGCCAGGGTGGAGTTTGTCCACCACGATCTTCCCAGCTCACTTCTGGACCCTGCTTAAGTATTGTTCCCTTACAGGGGGGAGGTCCGTCCCAATAATCCTCTCTGCTGTCCTCACCACTCTTTGCAGGCTTCGTTTGTCAGATTCATTGGCCATTCCATACCAGATTGTAATAGAGAAGCATAGAGCGGACTCCACGATAGCAGTATAAAAGAGCCGCAACAGCTCCTGCGGAATGTTGAATATTTTCAGTTGCCTCAAAAAGAACAGCCGCTGTTGAGCCTTTTTGACAATAGAAGTTATGTTGGGCTCCCATCTGAGGTTGCAAGAGATTTTCGTCCAAAGGAATTTGAAGGTCTCTACCCATGACACCACTCGTGGGATCTTGACATTTGGTTTTCTCCTGAAGTCTACTACCATCTCCACTGTTTTGATGGGGTTTAGGTCCAGGTTGTTTCTGCCGCACCACTGTGAAAGCCTGTCCACTTCTCATCTGTATGCAGACTCATCCACCTCCTTGATTAGGCCGATGATGGTAGTGTCATCAGCAAATTTTATGATTTTTACTGACTGGTCACTCGAGGATCAGTCATTATTGTAGAGGGTGGAAAGGAAAGGGGGGAAAGGACACATCCCTGGGGAGCACCAGTGCTGATCGTACGTATGGTGGATGTGAAGGCTTCGGCTTTCACCACCTGTTTCCATGCCTTCAGGAAGTCCACAATCCAGGAGCAGGTAGATTCTTGAACTCCTAGGGAGAGAAGTTTGGGCTGTAGGATAGCGAGGGCAATTGTGTTAAATGCCATTGTTAGGGCAGCTTTTGGCATGACCAGAAAAGGACCATGCACTATACTTACAGCTCTTGATAAACTTCCTAAACCATTCCCCCTTCACTTCTCCTACATCCTCTCCAATCTGTCCTCAATGCTGCAGCCAGGCTTATCTTCCTCTCCCGCCGCTCTAATTTTGCCACTCCCCTTCAACAAAATCTGCACTGGCTTCCATTCCCCTACAGAATCCTCTTCAAACACCTCACACTCACATACAGGGCCATCTCTAATTCCATTGCTCCATATATCTCTAACCTCATCTCCATTCATACACCCTCCCGCCCTCTACGGTCGGCTGACGACTGTCGTCTCTCCTCCACCCTGATCACTGCTTCCCATGCTAGAGTACAGGACTTTGCCCGTGCTGCACCCCTTCAGTGGAACGCACTCCCTCGCTCCATTAGACTCTCCCCGACCTTGCAAAGCTTCAAACGGGCACTGAAAACTCACCTATTCATCAAAGCGTACCCTTCCACTGCATAAACCAGCTGGTTCTCCGACCCCTTGCCTGTTTCCTGTTTACATCCTGCTATCTAACCACCACCCCCTCGCTTGCACCTCTTGTAATCTGTCTGTCTCCCCTTCCTACTAGATTGTAAGCTCCTCTGAGCAGGGCCCTCTTCCCTCCTGTTGTCAAAGCCCACTTCTCTTCACATGTCACTAACAGCTCTCCTATACTCCAACACTCAGTGACCATCTTCGTTGAGTCCTCACTACTTATATCCAAGCTGTTATGTGTATTGAACTGTGGCGCTCTTTATTTGTACTGTATTTTTGTTATTTATTCAATGTTATGCCAAGCTTTGTCTCCCTGTATTGTACCTTTGTACGGCGCTGCGAAACACTTGAGGCGCCTCATAAATAAAATTATAATAATAATAATAATAGTAATAATCCTTTCAACCACTTAACCCTGACCTTCCACCCATTTTCGTATTCTACGAACCCCACTCTCTCTCTCTCCCAAAAATGACTGGCCCGAATTGGCCCCGCTTTTAGTAGTAGGTTTTTTAGGGCAATCAGTACAGATGTTTAGTGGATCACCACACAATAGGTCACCTGGATAAGTATTCACTTGTCTGGCTCAGCAAGAATATATATACCTATATTTTATTAGGCGCCATTGGTCCTCAAAACTATTTTTTTTTTATAATGATTTCCTACAAGATCAAAGCTATTTTACCTAGTAACTCCCAGATTAATCCCTAATCATCCCATTATTATAGATGGCTCCATGCTTTTGATGTGATGATTGTGAGATATTGTATCATGCTTATTATCCCAGGAGGAACCTTAAGACAAGCAAACTGTGTCCCATACATTAATGAGTATAATGGGCAAGCCCGCATCAGCAGTATAAAGGACTCGTACAGTACAAGCTGCCATATAAACTTGTATTTCTAGTTCTACCCAACCATATTTTGCTCACTCTCACTGCGCAAGGGCCCCTGGTTTGATTCTAGCCAGAATGCTATCATTGTTTGGCTGTTCTCCAAATGCTTGTATAGCATTTCCCCCAGGTCCTCCATCTTCCGTATCCGAGGACTGTCCTGTAGACTTATTATGGGAACATGGACTAGAGATCAGGAACTTGATGAGGAATTCCCTGAGATACTGGATCTGGAGGCTTCATAGGAATAGCAAGCTCCCATCTTTTGTGGCACTGGAAACGTTGGAGATTGTGGAAGGAGCTATAAGGATCATCTAGAATTTTTAGCGCATTTAGGATGTGTTATATGTCCTGGAAATTATGTATTTCTATGGGATCAATCCTGTTAGTCACGCTCGACTTGCGGGTGTAAGTGCAGCTAAATGCCACACATACGGTACAGCGTGCCATAGCCCCACAAGGAAAGACAGTGCTTCGAATTGTCTTTCCTGCTAGGTCGTGGGGCTTTGCCTATATCTCTGCACAGATCGCTCAGCACACATTGCGGTGTGCATCACCGGGTGTACAGCTATGTGTGCTGAGTGATCGTGCTTAAGCACATCGCTCAGTCTCCTCGCACCCATCGCCCTGTGTGTACAGGGTTTTACTCAGCGCTGCGGTTGCCATGGTGAGCAGGAGGCCTCCGCTGGTGTCAGTGGTCCTCCCTTCCAGCGGCCGGGCACCCCCAGTGCACTCCCAGAAAACGTCAGCATGTCGCCTAGAAACGGCCACTGGATGCCAATCACCTTGTGAACTGGCCAGCGGCATCAAGCCATCACTGGCTTCGTTCGCCGGGAGACATCACACATGGGCACTGAGTACTGTGCGCATGCGATAATGCTCGGTCTGCAGAATTTGCAGACCATTTCGATCAGGTCTGAATCAGTCACATAGGGTGACATTCTATGCTTGGACATAAATGCGCATGTTTTTTTTGCGCACCACATCGCCGCAAATCGCACTTTTAGAAATCGCACTTTTCTGTCAAAATTCGCATATTTAATGTGAAGCGTTTTTGAGTCTGAAAAGTGCGAAGTGGTGCGATTTGCGGCGAATTGGTGCGCTGTCTTTAGTCCTGAAAATGTGCGATTTTCATGTCTGAAAATCGAACGTTTTCAGGAAAGCGCAAATTAAAAAAAAAAAAACTAGCGCGGGGTCACCCGCCCGAGCATAACCAGCCCCGGGCTCACTGAGTCGGTGCTGGTGACATAAAATCAGGGTCCCCGACAAATAGGGGTCCCCTTGATTTCATGAAACCAGCACCAGGCTCAAGGTCCGGCGCTGCTTCCCAAAATACGGGGGACAAAATGACTAGGGGTCCCCCGTATTTTAAGAACCAGCACCGGACACAACCAGCCAGCAGGGTAATGCCACAGCCGGGGGAAACTTATTATATAAGCTCCCGCGGCCAAAGCATTAACCCCCTGGCTGGTCAGCATGGGCAGGGGTCCTGGGGAAGTGGGGACCCCCCCAAATGAAGGGGTCCCCCCCCCTCCAGGACTTACCAGCCCATGCTGATATCCGGGGCTGTCCCCGATGCCCCTGGGCGGTGGGCATCGGGCTGATGGCTTGTGTAAAAAAAAGAATAAAAACTATTGTTTTCTACTGGCGAACTATGAGTCCCAGCAAGCCTACCCCGCATGCTGGGACTTGGAGAAACACAAGTCCCAGCATGCGGGGCATTAAAAGGCCCGCTGGCACTTGTAGTTCAACAGTAGAAAAAATAGTTAAAAAAAACACACTGACACACTGTAAAATAAAAGTTTAATACACACATAACACACACACACTGATACTTACCTACCTTGAGCCCGTAGGTCGGTCCCTGGATCCTGGGTCCGGGCTCCAGGGCAGAAGAGTCCAGTTCCGGGGCCTTGGTCCTGGTTCCGGGGATGGTCCTGGGGTTCCGGGGCTCCTGGGCTGAAGAATCCGGGGTCCAGGATCCGAGGTAGTCCCCAGGGGTACCTAAGGAAGCAAATCCTACTCACCTGGTCCCCGGCGACGACCTCGGCATCCTCTCCGGTGACAGCGCTGCTCCCATCTGGTACCCGGCTCGCAGGACTTTGACAGGCGCCGAGATGTTTCCTCCTCGGCGTCTCTGGACAGAATGATTTCTGGCCAATCAGGAGCCGAGAAAGTCGGCTCCTGATTGGCCAGAAATCATTCTGAATACAGACGCCGAGGAAGGAACATCTCTGCTCTAGATGCGCAGATTCCCCTCAGATGTAGCAGTACGCACCCACGCTTCTAGGTGCCACGTTTTCAGTCTATTTTCACAATCTCTCCATATATGAAACTAGACACGCCCTTTGGGTGGAGCATGACATGCCCCCTTAATGGGACGCTGTGCAAAATTCTACGACCAACTATAATCTCCCTGAAACTAGTTTTCAAAAGTAGGCAAGTATGCTCTAACTGACTTGCCATGCTGGACCTGCTAACAGGCTGGACAGGATTCGTTCACTTCCTTTTACAATGTCCTCCCAGTTCTCCATTCCTGTCATAATACACAGTGAGTAATCATTCCTTCTCCCTGACGTTTGTAACTGACCAGACAGGTGAAACCGGTGCACCAGCCCTGCCGCCCGACACGGGGATATGTCAGCACCTGTTACCTATTTACTTGGCACATTATATTGGCAATGCTTTACTTGTAGAATCTCCTGTAGGACCTGCCCTGAGCTGGCATATTAATGTGGCTCACAAGCAGAGCCAGATTAAGGTCTAAATGGGCCTGGAGCTGAAAATGATCAAGGGCCTATTATGCACAATAATAGGGGTTGTGGCCAGCACCTAATAATGTGGGTTACACAAATACACCAGTCACCAGTGTTCTGGTTGCGTGGTCTGCTTATGGGTGTGTCTGTATTTGTGTAAATACTTTTAAACTAATTATATATGCCTGGAAGAGGCAGGGGGCTGGCATAGGAAAAATGCAGGGAGATATATTGGCGGGTGCCCTCCAAAGGTGCACCCGAAGGGTGCCGATGTCCTAAAATACATGCGGGGTGAGGCGGCACTCCAGTCATAAAAAAATACTGAAAACCGAAACTTGGTAGACAATATGTCAGCACCTTTTATGTGGTAACCTAAGTTTACCACACCATATACCCCTTATAAAAATCATGCAACACAATGGTAACCCCTTATACTGTACTTGCTTCTTATATATTATGCCACATGGAATGAGACAAAATTCACACCGATTGAGCAAAAATTCATACTATGGCACACAGATTGAGTCAAAATACACGTTATGCCATACAGATTAAGGTAAAATTCACATTTTGCCAAATGGATTGAGCCAAAGTACACCCTATTACAGGCATGTCCAAACAGTGGCCCTCCAGCTGTTGTGAAACTACACGTCCCAGCATGCCTTGACATAGTTTTAGCATTCCCTTATTGCAAAACTGTGGCAATGCATGATGGGACTTGTAGTTTCACAGCTGGAGGGCCATAGTTTGGACATGCCGGCAATAATGCACAATATGGCGCACATTAAAAATTTACACCATAATGCCCATTACATGTTAAGCCTCACACCATAATCTCCATTACATATTATGCCAAACACCATAATGCCTATTAAAAATTATAATACAAAAGTGTTGCTTACCTACATGTTCATTGCCAGGGGTTCCATGTTCATTGCCAGGGGTTCCATGCTCATTGCCAGGGGTTCCATGCTCATTGCCATGTGGGATTACATGCTCATTCCCAAGGGGGAATACATGCTTGCGATAACTGGGGGACAGTCGTCGCCGGGCAGAAATGACAGCCATTAACAGCCGGGCAGAGAGCAGGGGGCTGTCCGGATGTATTCAGAGCACTGCATGTCCCGCCTATTTGAAATAATACCCCTTTCATACCAGAAAATGCAGGGAATATGGTCCCAGGATCATGCAGGGACATTCTCGGACTGGCCCCTTTTATACCAGCCTAGTCCCTGCATTTTCTGGTGTGAGGGGGAGAGAAAAACACCCCTGCACCCCTTTAAACAACCAGCTATATCTTCGGAACCAACTGACCCATTTACATGTAGCCTTCGAATGATTTTGGTCCCGTGAAACTGGGCCGTTTGGTTCTAGAGAAATCTGTCCTCAAACAACATGAACAGCCATGAAATTACAGAAATGAAAAAAAAATAGTTTTACCTGCAATATCTCTAGAACCAATGAACCCATATGGGCCAGGTATTGAAGGCCCAGTGATTTGGGTTCGACTGAGATCAACCTCGAGCTTCTGTGATGCTGTAGGGGGAACTGGCAGCCGTTGGAACCGGGTGGGGGTCGGAATAAGCAGGTCCCATGTTATCCTATGGGGAAAACGTTCCAGGTTTGCCTGGCGGTATCTCTGGTTCCTGGGGGGCTAGTGACACGGGGCCAGGGCAGCCGAGAGAGGGGGGGAGCGGGTACAAATTACCCGGGCCCAGGCTTGCTGGGGGGGCCCCGCAGGTGCCCTGGTCCGACCCCTACCTTCCCCCTCCGTCCCGCCCGGGTAGCAACAGCAGCACACACTTCTACAGCATGTGCTGTGCATGTGTGCTGCTGCTGAGATTACAGTTTTTAGAGTTTTCTTTCACCCTACTTAAAACATTTTGGGGGCGTGGCCTAAGTGCGGGAGGTGCCCTGCACGGGGCTGGTCTCGTTGGAAAGCCCTGACCCTCAGCTACAAAATGGGCCTATTTGGAGAGTGGGCCTGGAGCTATAGCTTCATCAGGAACATTGTTAATCCGGATCTGCTCACAAGCAGAGACTGCAGAGGTACAAACAGGACATGTGGGTGCACATTACCACTGGCACTAGCAAGAAATTATTGGTATATTATATTCATTCTAAATATTTGGGAAAATAAATAACATATTTTCTGAGCTGTGGGTGATGTATAAGTGTAGCTTAAATTGCTAAATACAATCACCCAAACTCCTTATTAATCTGTAATCTGTGGTGAGGGAAGTGGGTGGGCAGCTGCCTTCCGGTGATGTCAGCTGGTGCTCCCACACCCGCGTCCCCCCCCCCATTAGCATGAGAATGCCCAGAATGCCCCCCCCCCCCCGACCTTTGTTCGCAAAAATGCGCAATGCAAAAACATCGGCCCCGTGCGAACGCACATGGAATAAGGTCCATATTCTGCAACGCTTTACAGAAAGTGTTCAAACTGAACATTCAACATCTCCAAACTGCCAGAAAGTGGATTCTGACACAGCTTTGGGATTTGAAATGCGTTACGTAATTCTTCTGTGCACTTTGCACAGTTCACATTTTCCCATTTCTAAGTGATCCAGTACTCACCAGGCCTGGGTAAGATGATTGGCTCCTCAAACAATGTTATGATTGGATAGTAAAGTCACATGATGAAAACATAGACAGCGTTTGTTACAAACTATCAGTGCACAGGCGTTTCACATGAAACAGTAGGCCTAAAAGGAATGTCAATAGCTTGAGGCTATACACAGACTGGCATAACAATTCTTCATTTAAGATTCAGTCGAATGCAAATGAATCGCACGTAAATGGAGTGAAAATAATTGCAGCAAATGACGCCTTTCAGATTTGCATTGGAATGCGATTTAAAGAAAACAAAACACATGTTTATTGAAGGGTTCAGAAAGTTGTACATTGATATTAGAGAAATGTAAATGCTAATTCTGAAAGCATATCGAATGGAAACGTAGCTGCAATATGATTTATTTGTAACGTACAGCAGTTTTACTTGCACTTTAACATACCTCCCAACTTTGTCAATATTAAAATAGGGACACTCTCGCGGCTTCACGAAAAGGGGGAGTGATGTATGTAAATGAGGGTGCTGTTTATGTAAATTAGGCCGCGCCCTTGTTTTCGGCCGCAAATAGACACATGCGCACAGCGTCTATTCTGTCAGATTGGGGGGGACTCCCAACTGCCCCGCAATGGGACACTGCCGGCCGCAGGAGGGAAGCGGGAACGTCCCCAAAAATGGGACGTTCCCGCATTTAGCGGGACAGTTGGGAGGTATGCTTTAATATGCAATAAAATACACACTGATATGTAACGCTGAATGCAGCCTTAACATTGTGCAGGCAGAACCGCCAACTAAGAATTGCAGGCATTTGGACATAGGACATTATTCACGTCCGATCGTTCCGACCCCTTTGTTCGCAAGGGGACCGATGGTGTGCGTCTGCGCATATTTGTGCATGGGCAGATGCCAGTGCGTTCAGCCACAGGGTGTTTGCTGGGCGCACACACCCAAGTGTGCAAGTGGGGGTCGGGGAGGGGCGTGGGACAACAGGCTGGGCCATTTGCATATGGGAACACCCAACGTTTCATGGGTGTTACTATGGGAACGCTGGGCGTTCTCATGCAAATACCCGATGACGCGGGTGCGGGGGGTGGCAGCTGACATCACCGGATGCGAGCTGCCCGCCCACTTCCTCCCGAGCGTCCACGCATATGTAAATGACTTGAGAGTCACTTTTATATGCGTGCACCTTTGCCCTCATTCGATGGTTACTGACCATCGAATGATGTGGGTGGATCCCCCTAGGCTGTGAATGGATGTGACTGTGTAACATACATTCGCAGGCCCTGTGATGGAATCGCCCTTGCGAATGGGTGGCGGCCAGGCCATCATTCGCAAGGCGGGGTTTGGGGGACACGCAAGGCTACAAATTCGCAGCCTTGCGAATCAACCAGAATAACCCCCATAGTGCCTGATTGACAGAATCAGACTGATCAAGTTCAGTGCTTACGTCACAGACCCTCCATTAAAATGCCTGGGCGAGCCAACATTTTATCCGGCACTCCCAGAATATGGCTGGTTACCACCCCCAATTGCCACCTGCCTGTCAGTCAAATTGTGAGGGGATCGCGATTATATTAGCGTTATGATCCGTAAACATGTCAGTCATTCGCTAATCGTCCCAACTGTGAATTTGCACATCAGCGATCAACTCTGAATCAGGCCCATAGTTTGGTTGACATATAGGAAAACGCAGGGGGGGGGGGGGTTCTGGTTGCCCAGGAAACCCCCCTCCTCTTGGCAAGTGCCTTAAATTATGACAACAATAGCTGGTATATAATATGATCAATAGAACTGCCACCACATCATGCAGTGTAAGGGACAGAGCTGCTGCACATGCCCAGTGTACCAGCTTCTTCTACCACATTTACTGTATGTGTGGATCTTAGCCCTCAAACATCGCAATGGACCAGAGAGCAGCTGCCAGGAGGAGGAGACAGGAGCCTTACCATGAAGTGGGAGATTGTGAGCTTAGAAAGTGCAGTACTGGTTCTATTATGTTTGTTTAACCTTTTACTTACCACATATTTAAATGTTTGAAACAGCCTATACTATAGACCATTTGTACTGTTAAATATTGATACTGTATTCCATAAAGTATCCAGTGTATAAGAAAGACCAATATTCAGGGCTGTTACCCCTCGCCCAGACTCCCGTACTTACTCCAATGCGCTGCAGAGTGAGAGACTTTGGATTACATTTGGAAACCCCCCTCTAAAAATCCTGCGTTTGCCACTGCATGTACAGTACTTGAGTTTTGAGTTTAAAAATGTTTACAAAGTTTACAAACATGATGCTTTCAAGTTTTGGGATGGATAAAGCATACTAATGCTACAACACATAAAGGTTTACACTGTGGTGGATAACAGATGTCTGGTACTCTTTGTTCTGTATTCTCAGCCACTGCAGGTCAGGATGCCAGCTGTATGCGGAGTGTAGAAGGATCTATAAAAACAAACATATACATGAACTATGATGAACATGTAACAAGCCTCGGGACAAGATGTACTAAAAAAAAATGTGGTAAAAACCCTGTTTTCTGGGTTTTTACAGAATTTCGAAATGCACTAAAGCCCCTCCCGGTGGGGCTTTGCTGCGGGGGTTACGCCAGCTCTAGCTGGTGAAACCCCATAGAAGCCTATTGGCTTGTACCATATCTGTCTGCAAGGCTGGACACATCTCTCCTCTTACTATATAGGTGGTAAGGTTGTACAGTGATCTTCTCCCTTGGGACATATGACATTCCTGCCTGGAACACTGCCACCCGCATGCCCGCACATTGCATCACCAGCCTTTTCTCCTCCCTGCCTGGGTGTCTAGGTCTTGTGTAACCTATTATCTAATGAGGATCTAGAGAATTGGTTCCCAGACTGGGTGCCTCAGGACACTTGCAAGGGTGCCTTGAGTTGGTGGTCCAGGACCAATGAAAATTATTAATGGTCAATTTAACAGGTAAAACCGGGGCGGAGCGGTGGCGCACTTAAACTGTGTAACAATACAGCCCACTTCATTAGGCGTTGAAACGTTGTCTAAGTTTTCTTACCAGGCGTGCACATTGGTAGCTGAAGGTTAGAGGTTATGTGGTTGGTAGGTCTAGAGCAGGGGTGGGGAACCTTTTTTGTGCCAAGGGTCATTTGTATGGGGAAAAAAGCCTTCGGGGGTCATATGTAAAAATTTCTCTTACAAATTGTCCTGCTGCAGCCGTCCCACGCTCCGACTGCTGCTGCTGAATAGGACTGACAGTCCTTGGCTGCTGTTGATTAAGAGGAATCTCGCGAGAACTACCCTGTACTTGACTCCCGGCAAAGCTGCCAGGCGTGTGGGAGGGCCACTCAGACCGGCTATGGGGGCCGCATACGGACCCCGGGCCTGAGTTCCCCACCCCTGGTCTAGAGTGTGTAGGTCAACACAAAAAAAAAAAGTTAAAAAAACAAGTTGACCTTTTCATATGTAAACCTTTTGCATGTTGAAATTTGTCAATGTTGACCTCGTGCATGTGTCGACATTTTATCAATGCCACCCTTTTGTTGTCCACCTATTGACTGTTGACCTTGACACCGTAGACCTTTCTGTCCACACCTTATTTAGAGTTATCCATTGCTATGTGGAAATATGATGTTCTTCTCCATATCATAACTGTGACAGTAATAATCCACAATATATATATATATATATATATATATATATATATATATATATATATATATATATATATATATATCAATATCAGTGGTATAAATGGTTATTGGATGATTTCCCAGATAGTCTAATCTTTTCTGATGCCACCTGGTATAAAAAGTATTATGTAATCATTTTGTTCTGATTTGAGATTTCAGCCGGAAAAGTAAATTTTTCAATTTGTAACGTCTGAGCTCTCACACCCCCATCCCTTCCTGGTCTCTATCTATTGAACGTGAACGGTTGTTAATGTTACAGTTAAATGTTGTAATGTTGCAACAATGTTGCAACTCTCAGTAGAACAGATAACCCGGTGGTATCAGAAGGCCACAATGAAAAGTGTCGCTCTACCAGGTACAAAATGACTGAAGTTCACAGTGTCCAAGATGCTCATCGCTGATACAAAGATATTAATGGGTTATGCTCATCCCATATCAAACCGCTAAAAAATAAAACATGTCACGTCCTGTCTTTGCTTCTGTGTGATGGGGAAGAAGTCAATGTGTGAATTCAGAGTAATTCAGAGGGGGCGAGGTTCCTTAAATATTGTTCAGCTGTTCAGCCAGGACTTAACTACAGGCCAGTAGGGTCATGATCTGGTACAGGTCATGATCTACTGTATGAGATCTACCAGCACTAACTTCCCCCATGGAAAATCTCGTTACTTTCACCCATCACAGAAAACACACAATACCTGCCCCCAGCCATTTCTCCCGTGATTCCTGAGTTTACCATTACATAGTAACATAGTAACATAGTAATTAAGGCTGAAAAAAAGACATTAGTCCATCGAGTTCAACCTATCGGACTTGTAACTACTGACTTGAGCAAGTCATATCTATAGGATTCCCCTAGTGGCCAAAAATGCATCCAGTTTTGATTTAAATTCATTAACAGTAGTTGCTGTCATCGCCCCCACCGGCAATGAGTTCCAGAATGTTACTGCTCTAATGGTGAAGGATCCTCTTCTTAATTCAGTACGGAATTTATTTTCCTCCAGCCTGTTAGAGACCAATCATCTCTCAGTTCCATATGATTCCCAATCCTGTAATTGAATATACTAATCATATAACCTCTCAACCTCCGTTTCTCCAGTAAAAACATATTCAGCCTGGTTAACCTATCTTTGTATTCTAGTGATTCAAGACCTTTTACTAGCTTAGTCGCCCTTCTCTGTACCCGTTCCAATTCATTTATGTCCTTTTTAAGGTGCGGTGCCAAGAACTGAACACAATATTCCAAGTGTGGTCTCACCAATGCCATGTAAAGAAAGAGGCACTATCACATTGGCATCCCTTGAATCCATACCCCTTTTAATGCATGCCAGTGTCCGGTTTGCTTTTTCTGCTGCACTTGAGCAGTGTGCATAACTAAGTCTCTTTCTTTTTTCCTGTTTTTTTTTGCCTTATCTCTTATATATTTAGCCACATCTGTCACTCTGTGACTGTGTGTATAACGCTGGGCGGAGTCACAGAGTGACAGATCAGGCTAATAGTCTATCCAGGGTTGCCATTAGGGAGTTACTTCTCCCGTGCCCTGCCACTCAGAAGAAAGGGGAGGGCCCAGGTCCCCTGCTGCCTGCACTTCCTCCGCTCACAGCAGGGACTTAGCCACGGTCCCATGCTGCAGCCGCCCCCCCTCCCCCAAACCCCGCACACCGCACCCCCGAACACAGCCGCCGAAGGAGTTGATGCGTCTGGCCGCGCTGTGCTTCAGATGCCTGCAAGTGGGGGGCGGGGGCGGGAACGGAGGAACTTCTAACTCTTCCTCATCCCCAAACTCGCGGAGCCGCCGCAAGCATCTTCTCCTCCCTGCCCACAGCCCTATACTTCCCTGCCCGCAGCACAGCACCTCCACGCCAGTGTGAGTGCAGGAGCCAGGCTGCTGTGTGCCTGGAAGCCCCATTGTGTAAGCAGCAGCCTGGCGCTTAACCATGGTAACCAGGGTCAGCAGGAGGAGGCCAGAAGCAGCACCCCAGCCCCGGCCAGTGACCGTGACCCTGCCAGGGACAGCTTGTGAGGGTGCTGGAGAGAAGCCAGGATGGAGGACGGCCTTTCCAGCTGCAGCAGACGGGGGAGACGGACGGGGGACGGGGGAGGACCTTGTTAATGAGGGCCATGCTGCAGCTGCAGCACAGTTCCTGCTCCCCCATCGCATTAGGCCACACCCTCTTGCAGTGACATGAGCCTGTGAATCATGGGGCAGTTCTGAAATGATGCAATTCACACTACCTTTTACATAGGGTGGCCAATCCCGGGATCGGTATCAGCAGGATCATGGGATTTAGCCCCAGGATTTCAATACGGGGATTTCGTACTGAATCCGCAATGAGATGCGTCAAGTACTTGTCGGGAAGCTGTGACAATATCGTCAATATTGTGATGTGACAATATCGTCAGAGGCTGCGATGCAGCAGTCATGGCATCAGACTCAGTTGCACACAGATAGTTCCACATATCACATTAATCAGCACAGTGTCTGGGCGAGTCCCAGTTGCATCCCACTGCCCGGGACCTGGTGGCTCAGCAGTCATGCCAGGCATCTCCCCCTGCATGGCGTACTGAGGCTGGATGGGTGTGGCCCCATCTGTATACAATAGACACAAAGGCACAAAAGGAAGGACCCCTTTGGGACAGGTTTGCACATAAATCCACATGAATTAATTTGTTCATAGGGGGGGGATTCAATTGTTTATCACCTTTTTGATTCCGCATCTAAAATGACGGGAGATCGTGGGGCAATATTCAATTAATATTTTTGATCGTGCCGATTGTGCTATATAGTCATAATTAGAAATGATGTGAAACGGCCTGTTTGAGCACTGAAACGGGTAACATTTCACACTTTTTAGTTTGTACGGGGCGGTGTGAGCTGAAATGCAGGCGCTTGCATTCAATCATGCTCCAAAGCAGCAACAATTGAATAGCTCCTGAATAGCTCTGCTGGCTTCCGGCAAGCTTCCAATAGAATCCCCCTCATAGTATTAAATAGTGACATCACAAAGTGCCATACAAATCGTAAAAGCAAATGAAACCAATAAACGGTAGAAATGCTTTGTACTTCTACAGACCTTCTGGATTCTTACAAGCCCTTAACCACTCATATATAGATCACGATGTCTTCAGCAGCGGTATGCACAAGAATCTGTGATGGTCATCTACATATAGCAAACATACCAAGCTCAGCTATACAGAGCACATTACATGTATCAGAGGTTGGAAGCAGGCTGGTGTATCGTACTCATATAAAAAAAAGTCCTTACCAAACATGGGTTGCAATCTGGTCCAGCACCCTCCTTAATTTAAAACACCTCCACATTTTCCCCAATATACAGCTCCTTTGGCCATTATTTGTGTTCCCTCTACGTGCTGTAAGTAACGGGATATCAGGGCGGCCTTTGTTTTAAGTGCCAAATATTTTCACTTTTGCTGTTTAAACACCCTGGCTTACAGACACGTATTTAGGCAGCAAGGGTGGAATTCTGCCATCAACATGGAAAGACGCCTTTACAATGTATGAAAGTTACGTGCTGGTATGTTAGTGACCTCGGCAGACCGGCAACTTTCTCTTATATATGATGATCTCTGCACACTAAAAAAAAAAAAAATTAAGTTTGATTCATGTCTTAAAAATGTGAGTGTCTTATTTCCTGGCAAGCCCGAGAACGTCGTGGCAAAGATACAATTTTGGGGACATATTTTTGTGAAAATTCTGAAAACCATTCTGCTTTTTTTTTTTACGTGCTGGACATTGCATTTATTTTCCATGCCAACATAAAGCTATTTGTTTTGACAATGTGCGATATGACATTGCTGCCCGAGTGGGGAGCACCAACCAGAGTTTGCCTAATTAGGGATAAGCACAGCAATTAGCTTGTCAACATTTGAATCCAAAAAAGGTCTCGGAGGGAAATTAAAACTAGGGGATTCCTATCGTGGTAGCTATTGACCTTTCAGCCCCCTTTACACTTTTGTCATTGATGTCTGAAGGAGACTCACTTAGTCTGTCAGACTAATAGCACAGATAATGAACCGGTCTAACTATTTTGTTGTTTCAATACTAATTTTAGAAAGTTAAAAATAGATTAATAGACTGATTTGGATTAGGCTAAAATTAGTCCGAAATATATCCACCCCCGGCAACAAAAAAAGTCTTTATTACCTACACCTTCCACGCTGCTCCAATCTGCTCCCGGGGTGTAACCAATCAAAATCGACTTCATCACGCTGATTAGTATTGTGATAAATTGCTCAGTTAAACAATCTGTCAGTTTGATTGAGAATTGTCAATGACCTTATTGTTCCATCTACTCGCGATTTGTGATTAGTTAAACTTTATTGGTAATGGTAAACATGCTCCGAACATCGACACTGAGTATTAAGTGTTAGCCCCACAGCACCTGCAAGAACCTTTGCAAATTAACAACATGATCCGGATAATTTTTGCACAAAAATAGAACAAAGCGGATTCAAAGATATTTGATAATAGTACGAAGGCTCTCAAGATGCCACAACACAACAACAAGGAATTCGCAACTGAATTATATATTCTGCTATTTACATACTTTTCTTTTTTTTTTTGAATTTGAGAATTTGGAGAATTTTTAATTTAGAAAGAATGAACGTCATCTTTTTGCAAAGCAAATAAAGTTTTCAACAAGTAATAACAGCATTTATAAATGAAGTACAAAAATGTAATTTTTAAACCTCTAGATGCAAAACAAAATGTTTAAAAAAGCACATGGCGCAATTTTACTAAATTCAAATTCATTGGGAAATGTGTTCTAAGTAAGTTTTATTAATAACGCCTATCAATATGTTTAGATAATTAGGTTAATTTGAATAATTTACAATCCCCCTTTACTGGATAAATAACTTCTTTAAGTATATTTTCTCTCTCTCTCTCTCTCTCTCTCTCTCTCTCTCTCTCTCTCTCTCTCTCTCTCTCTCTCTCTTTCATTGAGTATGTGATGGAAATGCTTTAACCCCTTTGCTGGCACTCCCGAGAATTTTCCAGGCTATGCAAAAATGCCCGTGTGGCAAACCCGGAAATTTTTCAGGATTGCCAATGTCTATCTCTTAGTGCGGGGCTGAGCTGAGTGCTGAACTCAGCTATAGCCGGCTGCCTGGCCCCGCCACCTTCCCCCCGGCTGTGTGCGGCGTGGCTTGCTAACGTCACGCCGCACACAGCCAGGTTGCTTGGGGCAGCGCTGAGCAGTGGCTGATGTAGTGCTCAGCGGAGTTGCCCGCCCCGGAGGGACAGTGGTGTGGTTTTTTTTAGGGAGCACTCACCAAAAAAACTTGCAGGTGGGGAGCGCTCCCTAAAAAAACTCACCACTGAAGGGGTTAATAGTGCTGAGAAAATTTACTAAAAGAATTATCCAGCTCCTCAAGGCACTTTAAAACAGTCCAGGTTTTTAGAATATCCATGCTTGAGCACAGATGACACATCAAAATAAATGAGGGGTCTATATACTAAGACTTGAAGAGAGATAAAGTGGCCAGATGTATCAAGCTTCAAAAAGTGATAAATCGGAGAGTGATAAACAACCAGCCAATCAGCTTCCACCTGTCATTTTTCAAACCCAGCCTGTAACATGGCAGGTAGGAGCTGATTGGCTGTTTTTTTATCACTCTCCATTTTATCCCTTTTGAAGCTTGATACATCTGGCTCAAAGTGGATCAGACCTGTCGCTTTTTGAATTTCTGTAACATGACAGTTAGAAGCTGATTGGTTAGGACACTGGGAACGATTCAGTCCCACTAGTAGAAGTCCGAATTAGACCCCCGTCCCCGATATTTGGGGTTTGTGCATGCGGGAAGGGGTGGGCAGGGGAATGCCTAGCGTTTTTGGCCATGCCCATAAAAACGCTGGGTGTACCCCTGCAGACGCAGGCTCGTAGATGCCCACTTGGGGCAGGCGGCTGACGTGACATGAGGTTAGCGCCCACTCGGAAGTTGCCAGTTAGCGGGCACTAGAGAAATCAGTCCAGGCTGACTTTTCTTAGCGAAGACAGGAGAAATAATTTGATGGTGAGCAATGATTTCTCCTGCCAGCGGCTGCATGCAAGTGGATGTGTTACCGTTCACACCTCATCGTATGCTAGTGAGGGAAATCGATCAACGGGGGGGATTCTTCAGGGTTGCGGGCGGGTAAACATACTAGCGAATATCAGAACCAGGCCCTTTATCTTCATCTACGCTATCTCTCTCCAAAGCTTAGTGTATATATAGGAAGTTAGTTTTGTACCGCGCTCTGATTCGGGAGCATCTCCAGTGAATTATCAGGTATTGGGTTTTTGTGTTTACACTCTCTTGGAGTGGTGGAGTCACCTATCTCACCCTGCTAAGCGGCGCAACAACATGGCCACAAGAAACAACCGCCAGCAGAAGATTTCGGCAATCCCCGCTGTCAATCTCCAGGCTTGGAGAACAGGAGACGCGGCGCAAGGTAACTGGTAGCTGATAGAAGATCTAGCCATTTTGCAGGGTGAGATAGGTGACTCCACCACTCCAAGAGAGTGTAAAAATTTTTTATAATAACCAATCTCTTTTTTACAGGTCACACACATTTGTATCATTATCCCCATACCCTTTCACATTTTATTGTTATTAGTGTATATACAGCCCATAGATACTAATTAAGTCACCTGTGCTCAGGTATGGTTATCCTTTACCTGGACAATTAGTGAGCCTTAATGACCATCGTTGGGATCCCCTGATCTAGAGAGTTAGAAGAGGTATTCAATTCCAGGTCACCACTTGTCGATCAGTCCCGACAGCCGCGACCCTGGCCCGTTTCAGTTTTGATCAACAGCATATCACCAGGTGGGATTCAATGTCCCGTCTGCCAATCGGCAAAAAGGGGGCGTGTCCGCATAAACCGCTGTGGATTGTCAAGATTCAGGCCATGATTGCGACAATTCATGGCCGTAATCGACCAAACAGGCCCGACAGCTTTCAAAGTCGGGCCCGTTCTGCCGATCTGCCGCTTCAATGCTGTCGGGAAAGACAGCATTGAATAGGCGCCCACCGCTATTTCCTCCAATGAAAATAGTGGTGAGGATTGAATACCCCCCTTTATATTCAAACAATATGTATTTCCCAATATTTTAAACAAGCCTATGAATGTTTAGCCGTTGTTATTATATTACCAGGTTCCTACTTACTTGGTAATGGGGACCTGCGTAGAGTATAATATCTTATATACTAATAATGTACAGTCACAAATCTATATTTTGTGCGATTATTACTGCTCACAGACACAAACTATCTGTGATCCCTGCTAAAATCATAAGCACAATTATCTCTTAGTGTTTGAATAGCGTTCAAAGAGTATTCTGCAGAATAAATGCGTTCATTTCCTATGCATCCTTAAAACGTCATTATATTGTGCCGAGAGCTAAGCTAATGCTTGGTGCTGCAGACTCTATGGAAATTAGGGCAAAATTCTATGCCATTTTCTAAAATACGATGGATATATGTCTATTATCATGCTTCTTTATTTCGTCAATGTCATAGTACCAGTACTGTAAAGAGTGAGCTGTAGGAGGCGTGGCCTAATCAGCGCAAAACTGACCACGCCCCCGGCAGCAATTTAAAAACCCAGTATGTGTGGTTCTTTGAGCTGATCAGAGAAATTATGCAAATTGGGAATAAATCCATAAGGGTGCTCAGTGAGTATGGAATATGACTCAAACCTCTACCATTTCACCTGGAAAAAATCCACTATTATATTAAGGAAGACTGAGAGGAGGTGCAGACTCTGAATACTATATACTGCTTATCAGAATAAACTATGCAATATAAGTAAATTTGAGGTGCTTAGCATCATTTTTGGCGAAGGTATGGGCCCGCCAACCACTACCTGGTAACATGATCAGGTGGGTCCCTATCATTAAGGTTCAAGTCCAGAGCTTAGGACCCATCAGGCCAGCACCCCCAATATATCACATTAGTAAGAGGTTTTTAGTGTTAAGTGTTACTTTAGTGTGTCGACATTCGGAACAAAAACATGAAAACTCAGTGGCGTAACTACCTTTTATGCGCCCCCCCCCCCCCCCCCCCGCCGCTAAAATATCGGCGCCCCCCCCCCTTGCCCTCCCCTCGGCGCACCCCCCCCCCCCCCCCGATGCTCTTACCTGCTTGGCTGAATCTGCAGTCACGGTCCCATCGCCGGCTGCTGCTGCTGCTATAATGAAAACGGGCTCTTAGAAAATGGCTGCCCCCATACTGCAGACAGAAAACTATCTGCAGTATGGGGGCAGACATTTTCTAAGAGTCCGTTTTCATTATAGCAGCAGGAGCCGGTGCCGGGAGACGGAGAGACGGCGACGGGACCATGAAGGCAGGCAAGACAGCAGCGGGTAACTATAGCCCCGCAGACCCTGTCGCCCACATGTTCTCTGCGCCTCCCCGCCACCGCGGGGGCTGCGGAGCTATAGCTACGCCACTGTGAAAACTCATGTCAACCTTTTGACTGTTGACCATCCCATTGTCGACATACTGCTTGTGTCATGTCAACCTATTTTAGGTGTTAACGAGCCCTGTTGACCAGCAGTGCTCGACCCAATGCATGTCAGTCTAAATTTGGTCATCCCAAAAACCCATACCCATAATATCAGTAGTTTTTATATATTTCCCGACAAATAATTTTTTGGTCTAGGTAGAATTTCAGAAATCTGTATAGAGGGGTGTGTGTGTGTGTGTGGGGGGGGGGGATTGGGGGCAGGTTTTGGGGTGTCTACCCTTACCCTGAGTCTCTGTGTTGGCCCTCTCTCCCAGCACAGGGAGGAACATGGTGGTAACTGTCCTGTATTTTGGTGGCACCAGAAGATTGAATGGATTTTCTCAATTTGTTCAAAAATCGGATATAATAGAAATCCCATCTTATACCTGTCTCTCATTTCTGCTACCCTGAACACTGTCCTCACTGATGACTTCACCACCCACCTTAACATGATCTTTTGATACTGTTCATTTATTATCTGCAATATCCAAGTACTTCAATAAAATTAATGATTTTTTTTTTCACCCCGGATTTATGTTTGAAACCATAATTCTAAACCATTTTCACAGATGGATAGGCAGCAATATTATAAGAAAAGGCCTCAAAATTGTCAAACTGGTTCAGAACTATCTGCGATCAAGACCATGAAACTGTCACATGACTCTAATTAGTTGTTCACAATTAGCTTCTTGCGTTTGCCACTTACACTTCAGGTCCGCCGCCCTTTGATGTTTGAATTATCTAGAGGGCGCTATTCCAAATGAAAAGACATTAACATAACCTTAAAAAGGTTTCTTAAATTATTTATTGATTCATTTAAAAAGTAATAATAAAAGTTAAAGAGCGCTATAGTCTGGAACTGTCTACAATGCATCTGTTCAGATAAAACAAAGTGATCTGGTTGGAAGTAAATGCAGGTTGCATTCCAAGATGGTCAACTAGGAGACGTCATTACACCTATTTGGAGCGGGTTAATGTTCAGGCTACTTAACCCATGTTGTAAGTTGCCAACTGATTATGTTAGCTGTTGGCAACATCTGAGTCACCTGGGAGGGGGAGGCACATTTGCTACCTACCGTATGCAGTGTTAGTTGAAACTCACATTCGTCATCAACCGTAATTATGTAGCAAAATGCGGCTTTCCTTCTAGGCGCATATTACGCATGCTACTTGAAGTAAATTGTGCCCAACTCTGAATGAGGTCCATGCGTTTGACAATATTGCACTGGAATATACAGCATGTACTAAATAACCTAATATAGGCTAGTGCAGTCTTACTGGTTGATTATTGCAATTTGTTAAAGTGGAATAAAATATTAATTATAGCACATATTGGGGCAGATGTAGTATTAAGCCTGCGGAAGAGATAAACTGGAGATAAACTGGAGATACAGTAAAGCAAAAAGTAGATAAGCAGTTTTGAGTTGATTGACTGGTGTACAAGGTAAACTAATAGCCTTACGGCTAAGAGTAAACAGGCGCCTAAAAGGGTGTTTTGCCCAGCAGCTCCTACTAGGGGGCGTCACACCCCTAAATGTATGTATGTGGAAAGAAAAGAAAAAGGTGGAGCGCTAAAAATTGGATCAATATGGTAGTATAAGGAAATATATATATAGTTTTATTTGCTTATTTGCACAATATTAGGTGGCTTTATAGCCACTTGACAGGTGTAAAATATTTTTTACGGGATGCAGTCAAAATCCCGACGGTCAAAATCCCGACGGTCAAAATACCGACAGCTATTGATAGAAAGTCAAAATCCCGACATGGTCAAAATCCCGACATTTAAAATCCCGACATGGTCAAAATACCGACAAGGTCAAAATACCGACATTTAAAATCCCGACAAGTTCAAAATACCGACACATAGAATGTAGACAGGTGAAAAAGTCAACATGACTTTCGGGCGACAGGTCGCGAGGTCGACATGGGTTTTTCACTGTTTCTTGACCCGACATGTGCCGACAGGCGGTATTTCATGCCCTACCATCCACTAGGGCGTGGTGGGAGAATAAAATAGTGTGCCGAGCGTAGCGAGGCACCGTGCCCGAAGCATTGCGAGCGCAGCGAGCTATGCGAGGGGCTGCGGTTGACTTCCAACTGTGTCCATGTCGACTGTGTCGACATTCAGGTAAAAAAACTGTGAAAAGCCCATATCGACCTCGCGAGCTGTCGCCCGAAAGTCATGTTGACTTTTTCACCTGTCTACATTCTATGTGTCGGTATTTTGAACTTGTCGGGATTTTAAATGTCGGTATTTTGACCTTGTCGGTATTTTGACCATGTCGGGATTTTAAATGTCGGGATTTTGACCATGTCGGGATTTTGACTTTCTGTCAATTGCTGTCGGTATTATGACCGTCGGGATTTTGACCGTCGGGATTTCATACCGAATCCATTTTTTACACAGTAAAATTACATAAAGATATAATTAAACAAAATACAAAAAAAGATTAAATTGGAATAATATGAATAAAAGAAATGGGTTATACTTATGACGTGGATTCCTGTATTAGTGTCCTTTATTCGAGGTACTTGTAGTACTACCCCCCCCCCCCCCCCCCCCCGTAGGCACCGGGGCGCCCCACCCCCCCTCGCCTGGGGCGCTCCGGTGCCTTGCACCGGCCCTGTACTGTGTAAAAAATATTTTATACCTATCAAGTGGCTACAAACCCACCTAATATTGTGCAAATAAGCAAATAAAACTATATATATATATATATATATATATATATATATATATATATTTCCTTATATTACCATATTGATCCAGTTGATTGGGTGGTGCTTTATCTCTTTTTACCTTATCTCCACTTTAACTCCAGTTTTTCTCTTCTCCAAGCTTAATACATCTGCCCCTGTATGATCTACCTAGACACACTATATATTTATATATATAAAAGGCTAACTACTCCTCACCTCTATAAAGTAAAGCACCCCAGTGACCACTAGAGGCCACTCGATGAACCAAATTACTCCTTTGTGTGCTGAAAGATGTCATAACACACAGTGAAAGCCATTTTTGCAGGGACACTGACCTGTTTCAAGCCTGCTAGATATGGAAAGAGGGAGCTGCGAAGACAGAGATTGGAGGTAGGAGCAGATAGGGACTGGGGGTCGGGTGGAGAGTTTGTGGGCTAAAAACTGTCACAGCTCAAAGAAAAACGGTCACATCTCAAAGTGGAAGTATATTGCAGAAGCCGTCATTTTGACGGGCTTTCACACAGTAGAAACATACTAATTCAGGTGTGTAGTGTCACCAGATTCGGTAAGGTGACGATCATTTCTATTAGCTGCTGCCTGTATACTGAGAGCCAGAAATGATTAGCCGTCATTGTCCATTCCTACAGTATATATAAGTGTAATATGTGCTGCAATTCGGCAACAAAATAGATGCTTGTAATATAAAAAATAAAAGTATCACTGATAAAAAAAAGGCAGTTTTTCATCATTTGCAACACTCACATATTAATCCTGACCCCAAACTGCGCCAAACATAAGACAGCGCCAGTGGTTCTATGTACTTTACTATATTAGTACATAGAGACCTAAGTTTATGTCCTGATCTACCTAGATGGTTACAAAAGTCCCTAGTAGCCTCATTTCTCATTATAATTAACACATTATTATATAATTTTATTAAGCATGTATATTATTATTATAATTTCTTAAATAATATATATGTATTTATGTCCCCTGGTTTTCATTAGCTATAAGGCATCGAGCTTATGGCATCTATCATTGCAAATATTGATGACATGTATGTATCTGTGTCATCTGCAAACAGACAGATGGACATTTCAGGCGCTCAAGTGGTATTTTGAAGAACTCAGAGAGCCGCATATCACATGTAGAATTTCCCCCTGGCATTGAATCCTTGGCATGTATATTATGCATGTTGGATAGACATTTTCGGTTTAGTGACCCTTAAATAATCTACCAAATGGACAAATTACTCAAAAACACAGTGAGCGGCGACTGTCAGCCCCAGGTATTGTCTCATAAGGCCTTGATGACGCCAAGATGCAGAGTATGGTGTATACTGTAGAGGAATTAATAGATAGCATTCAGGTTTCTACTATATCCTCATAACCGCAGCTATTTCTGAAGAGATCAATGGCCAACGTTGATGACCTTCTAACTATTTAACGTAAGTAATTTGCCCATCCTGCAGTCTTCAGCCTTTGGAAAGGAGCTAGACCTGACTCCGTCGTCTTCATATTCTCCTGTTGCAACTCCGACTGTCTACAGATCAAAGAGGAAGGCCTGTCTATACTGTCAGTGTGAGTGACAGGCCGGCGACTTGTAATTCCAGAGATGAACACTCAATGCAAAAATAATAATAGCACTTCTTTAGTGGGATCAGTAAAATCAAAGTAAAAGTTTCAAACAACTTAATTTCATCCTTTAGGGAAAAGTCCTGCTCGAACTTATCGCATCTTAAGAGGATTTTTTTGCCCCTAATTGCTTCCTGTTTAACCGTTTCATTTCTCTCTCGCTATGTTTTGTCTTACTTTGTATTGGGTAATTACATAAAAATTGGAAACAAAAATAACATTCCGCAGCGGTATATTATTTCAAAATAACAGGATATATTACATATATTATACTGCCTACTTGTATTATGTCTCGCTGGCATGCACGGATTATGTTTCGTTATTAATGTTGCAGCGTATTTGCTATGTGAGCTGGATATTTTTTTGTGTGGGAGAATCGCAAAATTGTGAATCAATTCCTAGATTTCATTCGGATTGTAAATTCCGGGGAACAATCGTCTATTATTTACAGACAGATCCATGCACATTTACAGAACGTTTGTTTCGCAATGCTCTCACATATATTTTTACTTTGTCAAATCATCACTCGTGCAAAAAGTAACAGACGTTTCGGGGATATACCCCGTTTTCAAGGGGTTGTTTTTCCTGTTGTTTTTCCTGCACCTTGAAAACGGGGTTAATCCCCGAAATGTCGGTTACTTTTTGCACGAGTGATGATTTGACAAAGTAAAAATATTTTTCCACCAAGTCTACGAGTGCCGCCATTGACTTTCCTATTGCTATTATATGTATCGGAAGGCACCGCAGCAATTTACACTCACTAAGGAACTGAGTGCCGGTCCGTCCCATACCTGTATATATATATATATATATATATAATCGGAGGTCCGGCACTCCTCACCTGCCCCTGCTCCACTTGAATACCTTGGCCTGGGTGCCCGCTATGTGCTGGCGTTACCAGCGCTTGTATCAATATGGTGAAATAAAGCGTCACTCCAGGTACTAGTTCAAGATGATAAGTTTACTGTAGGTCACCAGTGTTTCGGGCCGGAGCCCGTCTTCAGGACATAAACAGTGTGTTACATTTGCTATGCATGTTAAATAGCTTACCAGGTCCTTGTGTCGGCGTCGCCATTCCGCCCCCTCCGTGGCGTCGGATCCTACTTCCGGGTGGTCAAGACGGAAGAACAAGGCAGTCACTTACAATATTTTAATAAATGCACAATCAATAATACACAATAATAGCACAAGTTAGACACGCGATATTCATGTAATGGAGATGAATTTTGATGTAATACTCTGTTTGATTGTAGATACCAGTAAGAACTACTGGCAGACAGTCTGTGAGACGTCAGCGTGAAACCCCCAGTATGGGCGCCGCGTCACTTCCGGCGATGACCACCCGGAAGTAGGATCCAACGCCACGGAGGGGGCGGAATGGCGACGCCGACACAAGGACCTGGTAAGCTATTTAACATGCATAGCAAATGTAACACACTGTTTATGTCCTGAAGACGGGCTCCAGCCCGAAACACTGTTGACCTACAGTAAACTTATCATCTTGAACTAGTACCTGGAGTGACGCTTTATTTCACCATATATATATATATATATATATATATATATATATATATATATATATATATATATATATATATATATCAAACATACACACATACACAGGTAATTACAATTTTCTAGAAGACACTGTACTGAGAACTTCTCAGACACCGGTCTCCTTCTCCGAGTCAAACCTATAATCTCATACTAGTGCCTGGGGCCGAGGGAGGCAAAGTGACATTCCCAAATTAGCCATCAGCTGACATGGGTGTCTCACAATTTGAGCATTCTTGAAGCAGTGAATGTAATCAATGTGCATGTGAGTGCTGCAGAAATTAAGGAAAATAATGGCACCATTTGGACTATTTGGTACATAGAAAACTATTTTTGCCATGGTCCACGTTTTTCAGGTGACCTAGTTGGGTCTGTGACCGGGTAACCTAAACAGACCAAATGAGACGGCAGAGAAGAACCACTTGGCCCATCTAGTCTGCACATTTTTAGGTCATCTCAACTTCAACCTGTTTATTGTTTGAACGTTTTCCAATTTTCATAGAATAGGTAGAACACTGATTTGCAGGCATGATAACAATGTAACTGTCACAGGGCCGGGCTGGTTGGGTCACAAATCTTCTTGAGGTGAAAAGTCCAGTTTCAGAGATTACATCATGTAAACCCAACTGTGCCACAAAACCACGGACTTCACAAAGGGTGGCTATGACATAGAGCAGTGGTTCTCAATCATACCACAGCTGGGGACCTCCCGACAGCCTGGTTGTATTATATTTGATCATCATAACATCTGCAAAACAAATATAATTGCTCTTAAATTAAATATTTACATATAAAAAGTAAGAAATGCGCTATAAATGACATAAAAAAACACAATAGAACTAATAGTACATATATACTTCTAAAGGTGTCTACAATTCGATTCGGGATGTGATTCGATTTCGATTCAGTTTCTACTATATAGCCTTGGATGGCTCGATTTCAACTAAGGCTATTACTCTGGTTCACTCGCAAAGGAAAATTCCTTCTCAAATGGACAAAACCATGTGCACTGCAGGTGGGGCAGATGTAACTTGACTGCTTTATTTTTACACTGCAATATAGATCTCACTTTGAAGTAAAACCCCACCCAAATCTAATTATCTCTGACATGTTACATTCCCCCCCCCCCCCCTCCTCCCTTTACCAGAATAAGGGCCTAAATGTGAACATGTATCGGGATCAAATCTGCATAGAATGCTGCTAGTAGCATTCGATGTGCATTCGATTTTGATTTGATTTGATTTAGACTATATAGTCAAAATTTAATGTTCTTTTGATTTAACCATTTGTACACAGCCTTACATATTGCAATTTAAAGGTGTGTACACATGGTTAGATGTGGAATTCGATTTTGATTCAAAATGCCATTCGATTTGATTTCTATTCGATTTCTACTATAAAGTCTTGCCTGGCAAGACAATGGGTGACATTCTATGGAGTGATTGGCCGCTAGGCGGCCAATAGAATCATCCGGAGGAGAGGCTCGGAAGATGAAAATCTCTGCGTCTCTCCAGTCCGTGAGTGGGTACCAGCCGGGAGCAGCGCGTCTGGAGCTGAAGATGCCGGGGTCGTCGCCGGGGACCAGGTGAGTAGGATTTCCTTCCTCAGGTACCCCTTTGGATTACTACAGATCCAGGACCCCGGAATCTTCAGCCCAGGAGCCCCGGACCAGCCCCGGAAACAGGACCAAGGCCCCGGAACCGGACTCTTCAGCCCTGGAGCCAGGACCCCGGACCCCGGACCCCGGATCCAGGGACCGACCCAAGGGCTCAAGGTAGGTAAGTATCAGTATGTGTGGGCTGTGGATGTATTAAACGTTTATTTTTCTGGGTGTCAGTGTGTGTTTTATTTAACTATTTCTTGTACTGTGGAACTACAAGTGCCAGTGTGCCCTTTAATGCCCCGCATGCTGGGACTTGTGGTTCTCCAAGTCCCAGCATGCGGGGTAGGCTTGCTGGGACTCATAGTTCTACAGTATAAGACAATAGTTTTTATTAATTTTTTTTACACTTTTCATCAGCCCGATGCCCACCGCCCAGGGGCATCGGGGACAGCCCTGGACTTTCAGCATGGGCTGGTAAGTCCTGGAGGGGGGGGACCCCTTCTTTGTGGGGGTCCCCACTTCCCCAGGACCCCTGCCCATGCTAACCAGCCAGGGGGATAATGCTTTGGCCTCGGGACCTTATATAATAAGTGTCCCCCGGCTGTGGCATTACCCTGCTGGCTGGTTGGGTCTGGTGCTGGTTCTTGAAATGCGGGGGACCCCTAGTCATTTTGTCCCCCGTATTTTGGGAACCAGCGCCGGACCTTGAGCCTGGTGCTGGGTTCATTAAATCAAGGGGACCCCTATTTGTCGGGGACCGTGATTTTATGTCACCAGCACCAGCTCAATGAGCCCGGGGCTGGTTATGCTCTGGCGGGGGACCCCGCGCAGTTGTTGTTTTTTTTAAATTGCGATTTCCTGCAAATGTGCGATTTTCAGACCTGAAAATCGCACATTTCCAGGACTAAAGAAATCGCATCAAATCGCACCTAGTCGCACTATTTGGGCCGTTTTTCTCATCTCATTAAATATGCGAAAAATGGCCCAATCTTGCGATTTTCAAAAGTGCGATTAGGTGCGGTAAAAATCATGCGTTTTTTACCGCTACACATAGAATGTCACCCTATATATCTTTTTGATTTTCACTAAATATGAATGCACATAGGAATCAAATCTGCATCGCATGCTGCTAAAAGCATTCAATGTGCATTTGATTTCGAGTCGATTTTGTACTATATAGTCAAAACCGAATGTTATATCTAACCGTGTGTACACAGAATTACATATTGCAATTTAAGGAAATCGCATTAATTTTAGGCTTAATCACAATCGTCGGGTGAACTTTTCTCATTTATGAATGAATTGATTTTTTTTCCACCTTTTTTTGTTATACTAACTAGAAACTGGTAAAGAAAATCATTTTTGAATTACGGCGCCCACAGTATATCAGAAATTTTTCTGAGGCACCCTTGGGTCAAAAGCTATTTATTGAGAAATTTAGAATAAAATATTATATTTAAGTAGAATGTGTCATCCTTAGGGTCAGTTATGGGGGAGAGAGACACGTTTTGCTTCTGTTTGTCCACAAATTTTATTATTGACAGTGACTAGCAGTGGTTTTGTCTATTACAGCGGCCATAAATAATTTTAATTGATCTGGAACAACCAACCCAAGGCACACCCTCAAAGTGTCTTGAGGCACCCCCAGGGTTCTATGGCTCAATTTGGGAACCACTGTCATAGGTTAATGCCATAGTGACAAGTTTGGACATGGGAATAAATTGACTAAAACTTCTAGTAAAAAAAATTATAAACAGAATCTGATTTTTAGAAGTTTTCGTAAATTTTCCCCTAGAAGTTCTTTGTTAGAATGATGTAGACTTTACTAGATCCGGGTAATCTGTTTTATGCAGAACTACCAGTGATCATGTCACTGTATTTTCCTGCCTATCACCAGGGTCCTATTGTAACACATGGGTAGAGATCCATAGGAGTCTAATTTCACAAATTGTGTTTTACTTACACACGTAAATATTATTGTATTTTGTTGCTTCAGCTTCACTTTTAACTTTTGCCATTTTTAAGGCCAAAGCAATTAGTATTCTTTGAAATAAATAAAAAAAATAGTTTATCGTATAACAACAATACAGTTAATGTACACTACAGATCCAAAACTCCTCGGCATGGTTTGTGAAGCTCAGCTTCAGGTGTTCTGATGTGACCTATTTTTAATTATAAACTGTAGGAGACCTTTAATTAAATAGTTCACCATCAGTGTCATGTTCCAGCTTATTGTTATTCCATTTCTGTTCTGCAACCAGTGACATCACGTGACCTGTGCTGAAATGCCCTCATGGTGACACGGTTGCAAAAAGAATTTAAGAGTCTGAGAATTGTATAATACAGGCTCTAGAATGTTAATGTGAATGCCAGTAATCTTCCAGAGTACCAGCCTGGCAGCTTACCATCATAACAATGAACTATGGGCCTTATTGTAGTTCACGCTTTCTGAAAAAAATCCTTCTTAGATGGACAAAACCATGTGCACTGCAGGGGGGCAGATGTAAAATGTGCAGAGAGAATTAGATTTGGGTGACTTATTTTGTTTCTGTGCAGGGAAAATACTGACTGCTTTATTTTTACACTGCAATATAGATCTCACTTTGAAGTAAAACCCCACCAAAATCTAACTCTCTCTGCAGAAGTGACATCTGCCCCACCTGCAGTGCACATGGTTTTGTCCATCTAAGAAGGATTTTGTCAGAAAGAGTGAACTAGAATAAGGCCCTATATACTAATGGGAAGCTATCGTCTTTCACCAAGTCAGCTTAGGCTATAAATTTGAACCTAAAATAGAAGGCATAAAATAGAATATGTGTTAAAATTACTGATATGCGCATTCTAATTTACTTGGTTCTTAACGTCCTAATTTAACGCAAGTTTAGATTGATCCAGATTTTTCCAAAACACACGACATCCGAAAGCCAATAAGATGCCATACTGCGATGCATGAAATCGGAATTTGCACATCTCTAATTAAATTAATCTTCTTAATACACCATTCAAAATATATTCTTTTGGGGAAAATTTACTTAAGTTTTTACATATGAAAAGTGCCCATTTTTTCTCTATTGTATCCTAGAAAATGATAGAAGGAATTTGATTGGTTTTCATTTTTAGAATTTAGAATCTAGTAAATAATAGAATCTAGTTATTAATAGTAAATATGCACCTTAATAAAAATAAATACATAATTAAGTATATCATAGTTAAAATTCACATTGATAACGGAATACACAATAAAAAATGTTGCACCTCTTTCAGTGGAGCAAACAGTACCCGCTGTATTTATTTGTGAATTTGATAGACTGGGGTAATATTTTTTAATGTCTACAGTACATACTAAATGCAGTAAAATCTCCAAGCAAGGAACCTATATATTAACAAATACTATTGATATCATTGAGGAGGTGATGTTGTTAGGATCTGGTCATCAGTATGCTTGTATGTAGGTGGTAAGTATATGTTGTATATATTATAGAAATAATAAACCAGATAGAATATAAGACAGAAAATAAGACTCAGAGATTTGTTTCTGCACATCAAAAGAAGCCCTGATCAGTACTTTAGGTAACATTTCAAATTTAAAAAGTTTGTTCAAAATAATTTCCCAACAGTCTCATAACTAGTGTTTTGCACAATCACACTAAGGTTATTTTACTGACATTGTTCAAATGTGCACATCTGCTCTAAAAACTTACCAACCAAGTTTTTGGTTTCATTATTTGGCCTGTATTTGAATCTGGATGCTGATTCGCTGCTGTGCTTCTAGTGTAGATTTGCACCTTTGAGTATTGTTAGTAAATACCTCTCTGCGTATTAATAAAATGACATATTCATAATTTCTTGTTACTTATAGAAAGAAAAACAGACAATGGGATTTGTTGACTTTCTGAGTTGTCACATACACAACCAGATTGTACAAAAAAAAATTCTATCCAGAAACGTGTGCAACAGGGATTCATAAAAAGTCCAATAACATTAGCTTAGTACTTTCCAAAAAATACTTAAAATTTAGCTGAATATGTGCATGGCTCATTACGTGTTCCTTTCAAGTGCATAGTTTACATAGCAACTCAGTTGTGGATAAACAGGTTCCATACAAGGTGTTTACTAATCGCCCATAGGGAATAGTGAAGGCTGGAATCTGGTTTTCACATTGCACACTTGCCAGTCAGTGACAGTATTTATAATTAAAAATCTGAGTCTTAATTTCTAGCGGTGATTCATCAGTGTTCCACAGCTAAGTGGAATATTCCACTGGATGGCTCTACATAGAAATGATTAATTGTTGTTAATTACAGTATACGTTGACTCTTCATACCTCGATTATTCCACTGGGAATAAATGTAAAACCCTCTTTCATATTCTGCTAGGATCGCCAAGCCTGGTACAGGCCATAGAACTGTAAATATACATTCATCAGCCATCTAGTAGACATTCATATTTGGCTTTCTTCTCCTTGTTATGTGCTGGAAACTTTCATACAGAACCCGAAATATAATGTAGCTGGGCAGTTGCCAGAAGAGGCATGTTAGGGTGCACTTTTCAAAGAAAAGGAAACTATTATCTACTTTAAATATCATTTAAATGCATTAAAGCAATAAAATAAAAAACAGGAGGAATTTTGATATTTATTTAGAATAGGAAGAATGTTCTAACATATTTAATAATTTACTCTCCAAATTCTAATTTATTATTTTTTGCACACGCCTCTTTAGATGTGTTATTTTAGAAACCAACCGGTAAAATAAAGTTTCATCGAGATAACACCTCAAACATTTGTCTTCAATATGTGTAACTTTCTTTTTCTTACAATTATTTGATGCAGCAAATACAGTTTGATCATTATCCAAAAAGAAAAAGGAAAGAACCAAAAAGTCTAGCATTAACATTTTATATTTAATTTATATTAAATAAAACTACAGGGAAAATTTGTATTTTTTTTTTCAAAAACTTAATTCCTTTTTTATTATTTTTATATCAAATATTACATACAGTATGACATTAAAAGCATTTTAGCATTGGTCACTTTATAAGTGTAGAATCATCCTCCATCCCCCCCTATTTAAAAAAAAAAAACAATCTGCAAACTAAATAGTGGATTACAAACATGTTTATGACCTTTAACATTCATTAAAATTTATTGGAAGGATAATAAATCTCTAGTGGATGTCAGACAGAGCTCTTTTCCTCTTAATTTTAAAAGCTGTGTTCGAAAGATCTAAAGGCCAAAACTCTTGTGAAAGTTTTTTTTTAACAAGACCCGTTCTTGTTCCTCATGCTGTAAAATGGTGTTTATGGCTTCTTAGGTTGTGTTTGAGAGAAAAGGATGTATAGGGAAGGGAAGGTTATGTAAAATCTACAGGTTGTTAAACCAGAAACCCTTTGAGATCTGTCTTTAAAAAAAAAAAAAAAATATTTAGAAGGATCTAAATTCTAATTGTGAGCATTTTATGCTTGCCTGTTGTAGATATATATATGTATATATATATATATATATATATATATATATATATGCGTTCAATATTATTATTGTGACAACAATTCGCATAAGCAGTGTGTAGAGATAAGGAAGGAAATTTGCAGAGAAAAAGAAAAGGGAAAAAGAAAACAATTCTTTTTGCCTGCAAGAGTTTAATGTCTCGTAATTACTATTATAATCGTAATTGGAAACACATAATTGAACCAAATGGAATAGAGTCACATAAATACTGTGTACTTAGTGCTTAATGTTAACATGCACTGTGTGAATCTATGTATTGAAACAAATTACAATAAACAATTATAATACTTGTTTTCTACTTATTAATATAATAATAAGGATAATAATAAATGTAATCAATATAATAATAATAATAATAAAAATAATAATAATAACGTTATTTATATAGCACTTTTCTCCCAATAGGATTCAAAGTGGCTTTACATCGCAAAAAGTAAACAAAACCAGCTTAAGAGTGGATATTAGCGAAATGTTTGAGAGAGCAGGAAAGTCTTGAGTCTATATTTGAAGTATTCTACAGTGGGGGCCTCTCAAACTGTGTGGGGAAAAGCGTTCCATAGATTCTGAGCCATAAAGCTGAAAGTTCGACCCCCTAGATGAGTTCACGGAGATTCTAGGTATAGTTAATAGTCCATCGTCTGCAGATTGTTGTAGTCGAGCAGGGCAGTAAGGAATCAGAAGCTGCTTCAAGTACCTTGGGCTCTGGTCAGGAAGAACTTGACTTGAACTCGAAAGTGATTAAGTCAATCTTAAAAGCGATTTGCCATCTTACAGGCAGACAGTTAAGGGAGTAAAGAATCAGTGTTATGTGGCTGGAGCAGGGCTGGTATAATAATTATCAAAATAATAATTATTATTATCTTTTTATTTTTTTTATTTAATTGATAACATTTATTATTATTATTATTATTTCTTTTTTTACTAGCAAATACTACATTTTTGGATACTTATTATTGGCCATGTTACATTTTTTAAAGGTCACATTATTTCTTTAAGGAAATTGATGATAATAATTTGATAATAATTGAGTTATTTGATAAATTATGCTTGAACCAGATACAGAACGGTAGATTAACAAAAACTCCTAAAAAGGAGAAATGTGGGTTTGGTCTGTGTCAACCAATCAAATTCTTTCTAACATTTATCTAGTACCATTTATAAAATAAAATCTCAAATCTGATAGATTTGTGCAACTGCTAATCTTCTCTTTTCTTAAGAAGTTCTACTACATCTTTCCCATATTCTTATCACGTCCCTCTGCATGACATTTAGAAATGTCTGTTGTTAATACAACCACCTCTGGCATTTCTTGCAGCCAATAATATTAAAGTATATTCCACCCCAATAATCTATTACTTATCATTATCTACAATCCCACCCAGATAAAGTACACAAAACAGTGATAAGAGTCACAGTGAGGTTCTGAAAAAGATTAGGGAATTATGAGATTTACTTAACTTTCTAAAGTGGTTACGTGGATATGTAGGCCGAATCTAGCCATCATTTCTAGAACATGTTAGATAAATGATAGGTAGAATCTGATTGGCCATTATGGACAACAGCTACATTTGTCTTCTATAGCATGAAGGATGGCACTCCACTGAACCCAAAATCAATGTCAGTCCTAACTACAAGTGAATGCCACTATGTTATTAATTGCAGTGCTAAATGAGTATTATATTCTGTACGTGGATGCATTTGTGATGCAGGTTGAGTGTCCCTTACGCAAAATGCTCAGGACCGGCAGCATTTTGGATAACGGATTGTTCCATATTTCTGAATATTTTTATATTTCAATGAGGTATCTTGAGGACGGGACCCATGTGTGAACACGAAATGCATTTATGTTGTATAAACACATCAAACACATGAAATACTTGTAACAAAAGTTTCAAAACATGTAACAAAGTTTGTGTACTCTCTCAGGCACTGAATTTGAATGCTATGCAATCATTATCTTGAACATATTTTGTGCCAGTTACATATAATTATTATTATTATAATTTTATTTATAAGGCGCCACAAGGGTTTCACAGCGCCGTACAAAGGAACAGTACAGGGAGACAAAACTTTTCATAACATTGAATAAATAACAAGAATAGAGTACATATCATGTCCCCAGTAGTGCCAGTTACATATCAAGTCCAGATTAGTGCCAGTTACATATAATGTCCACAGTAGTTCCAGTGACATATTATGTCCCCAGTAGTGGCAGTTACATATCATGTCCCTAGTAGTGGCAGTTACATATCATGTCCCTAGTAGTGGCAGTTACATATCATGTCCCCAGTAGTGCCAGTTACATATCATGTCCCCAGTAGTGCCAGTTACATATCATGTCCCCAGTAGTGGCAGTTACATATCATGTCCCCAGTAGTACCAGTTACATATAATGTCCACAGTAGTGCCAGTTACATATCATGTCCAGATTAGTGCCAGTTACATATAATGTCCACAGTAGTTCCAGTGACATATTATGTCCCCAGTAGTGGCAGTTACATATCATGTCCCTAGTAGTGGCAGTTACATATCATGTCCCTAGTAGTGGCAGTTACATATCATGTCCCCTGTAGTGCCAGTTACATATCATGTCCCCAGTAGTGCCAGTTACATATCATGTCCCCAGTAGTGGCAGTTACATATCATGTCCCCAGTAGTACCAGTTACATATAATGTCCACAGTAGTGCCAGTTACAGATGATGTCCCCCGTAGTTCCAGTGACATATTATGTCACCAGTAGTGGCAGTTACATATCATGTCCCTACTAGTGGCAGTTATATATCATGTCCCTAGTAGTGACAGTTACATGTCATATTCCCAGCAGTGCCAGTACATATCATGTCCACAGTAGTGCCAGTTACACATCATGTCACCAGTAGTGCCAGTACATATCATGTCCACAGTAGTGCCAGTTACACCTCATGTCACCAGTAGTGCCAGTTACATATCATGTCCACGGTAGTGCTGGTTACATATCATGTCACCAGTAGTGCCAATTACAGATGATGTCCCCAGTAGTGCCAGTTACATATCATGTCACCAGTAGTGCCAGTTACATATTATGTTCCCAGTAGTGGCAGTTACATATCATGTCCCCAGTAGTACCAGTTACATATCATGTCCACAGTAGTGCCAGTACATATCATGTCCACGGCAGTGCCAGTTACACATCATGTCACCAGTAGTGCCAGTTACATATCATGTCCACAGTAGTGCCGGTTACATATCATGTCCACAGTAGTGCCAGTACATATCATGTCCACAGTAGTGCCAGTTACACATCATGTCACCAGTAGTGCCAGAACATATCGGGTGACATTCTATGCTTGCACATAAATGCGCATGTTTTTTTAGCGCATCACATCGCCGCAAATCGCACTTTTACAAATCGCACTTTTCAGTCATAATTCGCATATTTAATGTGATACGTTTTGGAGGCTGAAAAGTGCGAATAGGTGCAATTTGCGGCGAAGTGGTGCGCTTTTAAGTAACAAAATAGTGCGAATTCTTCCGCCGGTCATGTGCGATTTTTGGACCAACCGGAGTGCGATATACAAAACTGTCTCCGCATGAGTAAGAACCCCCCAACCTATTGGCCCACCTGTGTCCCCTCCATTATGCATCACACCCCCTATATAAAGGGTCATTGGCGCCATTTCACTCTTTAATAGGAAGTAAGGAGCATGGAGAGGAGCAGTGGCAGTGTGCGTTCAGGAACAGGTGTTGGTGGCAGAGTGAGGAGTGGCAGAGGGAGCAGTGGCAGAGTGAGGAGTGGCAGAGGGAGCAGTGGCAGAGGGAGCAGTGGCACAGGGACCAGTGGCAGAGGGACCAGTGGCAGCAGCCAGACAAGTGTGAGAGGCAGCAGTGTGGCAGGCAGCATGGCCACAGCAAGGGCAGCCCCACACCAGGCCCTGGGCGTCCAGCCCCAGCAGGAGGAGGTGGAGGATCCGCTGGCATCCCCATCCTACAGCCAAGACCTTGATCATACCTCACACCAGCTGCAGGAGGGCCACATGTCAGAGGTGGAGGCAGATGGTGGTGAGGAGGAGGAAGACACTGCCATGGAGGAGGAGGGCTACATGGCTGGTGTTGAAAATGAGGAGGAGGAGGAGGTTGAAGCTGGCCGCACCAAAAGTGGCAGAAAGGTGCGTTTTTCCTATGAAGAAAATGCAGCACTTGTCCGGGCTATCCTGCCAGTGTTTGAGCGTTTGCTTGGCAAATCTCACCACAAGACCACTGCACAGCGCAAAAGGGCTATGTGGAAGGACATCACCCAGGCGGTGAACTCTGTGAGTCAGCACAAGCGCCTGGTCCGCAATGTGAAAAAGAGATTCAACGACATCAAAAGGCAGTTGAAGAATAAAATGGCCATGGAGTTGGAGGAGGCCACCAAGACTGGAGGCGGAAGCCCCACCCCTGTGTGCTACAATTCGTATGAGGTGAAGCTGAAGCGCATCATCCCCCCCTGAGGTCCTGCCTGGCATGCACGTGGCGGATACCGATAGGCCACAAACGCCATCTAGAGCTGGTAAGTGTGACCACATGCAATCCTAAACATACATGCTAATGTATTATAACTATAATGTTCACTTGTATTGTTATGCTAAGTAAAGTGCTGCTGTGGAACTACATAGCCCAGCAAGGTCATGCACAAGAAATTGCCTGCTACTCCTTTAAAATTGCTGATAATGCTGGGCCTTGTAGTTCCACAACTGCTCACATTGATTAACACTGTAACATTCTTTCTAGCACCCTAACATGTATGTGGACAAAAACCCAGAGGTGTACTGGTGGTTTAGCTGCCATGCCTACATAGCAAAGATTATACAATAGTTGTCATGTGTACAATAGTGTAATTTTATTAATGTCACAGAAAAATCTGTGGGTTCCAAAGCAAAATGGTGCCAAAGAAATAAAGCAGTCCTTGTCCAAAGGGTATTGTCCATTATTGTCATCTCAATGCCTGTTTGCACAAAATGCTTCCCCATTGCAAGGTCCATAATGCCGGCCCATCTTTCCTTCTACAGATTGTCAATCCCGAAGTGCTCACGCATCCAAGACCAGAAGGCCCGTTGCTGCAGAATCTGCGGAAGCAGGTAAATGAACAAAAAACACACCATTACACATACAGTACACACACCCATGTCACCTCAACAATATCTGATACCACATTCAACTCCTGTTGCTACATTGCAACGGAAATGAATGTCATCTGAGCTACGCATGTGACATATTATTAATGTGAATGTTACATGCTGTATCGGGGTACATGTGTAAGTACATAACACCCCTAGGTATTTGCATCCAGCATCTCAAGCCCTATGTAAAACAGTATAGAGGACAGTGTAGCCTATATATGCATGAGTACTTACCTCTTCTCTGTATCCACAGGTGCTATACAACTAGGGTCAAACCAAACAGATTCTTCAATGATGGTGCTAGACGAAATGGACATCATTCTTGAACCAGTCGACACCTTTGCGGCAGAGGAAGAAATACAGACCTCGTCACAGAGTGATCTTCCCCCAAGTGGGGTGTCTCCCAACCCACCCCCACCCACCAACACACCCCATACAGCCGCTTCGGCTTCCCAAGTAGCTAACTCCTTGGTTAATTTCAAGGAAAAACAGATAGAATTCATGGCCTCCCAAAGCCTCCAAATAGGTAATATCCAGGGGTACATGCGTGACACCTTCCTTCAGTTACGGAAAATGGCACGTAGTGTACGGGTAGGTGTAGGCACTCATGTGCGCATTGCTAACAGCATTGACACCCGTCTTGCTGAGCTAACTGCTGCTGTAAGGGAGCAGAATAGGCATATTGGCAGCCTGGCGCAAAGTATTGCTGCACTCACCCAATCATGCACAGCGCAGACTAATGCCTTACTAGCTATGCAGGCCCAAATCCAGCAGCTGGAAGCCAATGTGGGAGGTGGCACAGCATCCACCCTCAGCAGTGTATCCAGCACCCCAATAAGTGGCTCCCCCACTTCCCCACCCCATCGGAGTGTTAGGACCCGTGGTGGGCTTGGTACAGGGTCTAGAAGTGGTGTAGGGGTGCCTGATGCTGGGAGAAGGTAGCTCCTACATATGTTTCATTATTTTTCCCATTCCCAATCATCTTGTAACATGCCCCTAGAGTTGTTATTTTTCACCTGCAAAAATGCAGATTGCATCTGAGAAAGTATACAGAAGTAAAAATGTCTAGCCGCATACCATTGTGTTTGTGTATTATTTTTTAAGCAATTATTGTGTGCAGTCTAAAATATTGCAATGGTATATGACAATGGGATTGCACTAAAGTAGTGTGGGGTATCTCCTTGGCTGGCAAAGGTTGTGCATCTACATATTCCAGCAGGCTCTGACACTCATGGTTTGGACTGTAATGCTTAGAGTGTGTCAGGGCATGCTGGCACGTGTAGTTCCACAACACCAGTGAGACATGTTTGACTGCATACATCATTCATACATGTCTGAAAAGTACTTACAAGCTAGATATCAGCAAGGGATAGGTCAGCACCACCAGCTGCATCCGTTGGGCTCTGTGTATTAGGCTAAATGTGGGTGGAAGCAGATGGTTTTGGTCACACATTAGTTAATGAGTACACTTACAGCACAGGTACATTTTGCAGTACAGGGCACATGTGCTTACCAGAAAAGTATCGGCTGATGATGTGTGTGCGCACCAGATTCCCCCTCTGCGTACCCCTCACTACCGGAGGTGTGGTAGGTTGGGCTTCCTCAACGACTGCTGCATGCTCCTCCTCCACATAGGCAGGTTGGGACAGGGCTATGTTGTGCAGCATGCAGCAAGCCTGGATAATCATGACTACTTTGCCAGGGTGGTAAAGCAGTGTACCCGACGACCTGTCCAAACACCGGAAGCGACTCTTCAAGACGCCAAATGTGCGCTCCACCACATTGCGGGTTGCAATGTGGGCTTCATTATACCGGTGCTGTGCAGGGCCCTCTGGGGTGCGCAAAGGTGTCATGAGCCAGGAAACACAACCATATCCTGAGTCACCTAAAACACAGATAGGAAGTGATTGCCTTATATGGTAATGTATGTGTTGCTTTCAAACAGGACACAATGGTAGAAGAGCAATATGCTTGTGAAAGAGGAAACACACACATTGCAGCAGGTACAATTAGGGACAGACAGGGTATTATGTTAAAAGGTACTTACCTAGGAGCCAGCCCTCTGGCATTTGGTGGTTGGTAAATCTGTTCCAGAGGGCTGAGTGTCTCAGAATATAGGCGTCATGGCAGTTTCCCGGAAAGCCTGCAACAACACTCAGGATTTTCAAATTTGCATTGGATACAACCTGCACGTTCAGGGAGTGCCGCCCACGCCTATTGACGTAGACGTGTCCCCGCACGTGCGGTGCCCTAATTCCAATGTGTGTGCAGTCTATAGCTCCCAGCACGCGAGGGAATGCTGAGAGTCTATAGAAAGCCAACTTGTGGTCCTGCCACTCCTGCTCAGAACTGGGGAATCTGATGTATGTCCGCCACAACTTCTTTAAAGCAAGTAACACTTGAGGGAAATGCTTAGAGAAAGTGGCCTGTGATACCCCCAAGGCCCATGAGGTCACAGACTGAGTGGAGCCTGTGGCCAAATAGTAGAGGGCACACATTAATTTGTGCAGCCCAGACACTGCATAGTTGCCTTCCCCAAAAGGGTCCAAATCCTCTCTCACCTGCTCATATAAGTCCAACAGGTTAATGCGGTTCAGCCTAAACATCCCCACAACCTGCTGATCCGAGAGGGAGTCCAGGTAGAGCCGAGCACGATACATACGTGGGGTACGCAGTAGTCGGGGGGCTACCTGGATCTGGCGATCAGCTTCCTCCCTCCTGCGCAGCTCCTCCAAATGGGCCACATCACAAATCATCAACTCCAAACCACTCTGCAAAATCTTCATGTTTCAAACCCTCACAGGTGTCCTAAATGCTGTTGGGGTTTATGTAGGGGTGTTTGTGAGTGAAAATGAGGGCACCTGTGGTGAAATTAACCATGTGTGCACTTGACCAAAATGAGTTCTGTGCAAATTCGCCAAACAGAACCTGGTCTGAAATAAGTGCGATAATTAGACACCTAAAAAGTGCGATTTGCGAAAACGCATTGCATTAAATAAGCGATTTGTATACTTTCCTATACGAAAACATCTGGATGCGATATAAATGCGAAATAATCTCGCACTTTTGTTCCGCATACCTTAACGCACATATTATGCGATTTCAGCCCCTTAGCGCATACCATTAAATTGGCGATTTCAGGGAAAAATGCGATATCGCCATTTTGTGGTCTAATTAACGCCAAAAAAAGCAGATCTCATCCCATAGAATGTCACCCCATCATGTCCACAGTAGTGCCAGTTATACATCATGTCACCAGTAGTGCCAGTTACATATCATGTCCACGGTAGTGCTGGTTACATATCATGTCACCAGTAGTGCCAATTACAGATGATGTCCCCAGTAGTGCCAGTTACATATCATGTCACCAGTAGTGCCAGTTACATATTATGTTCCCAGTAGTGGCAGTTACATATCATGTCCCCAGTAGTACCAGTTACATATCATGTCCACAGTAGTGCCAGTACATATCATGTCCACGGCAGTGCCAGTTACACATCATGTCACCAGTAGTGCCAGTCACATATCATGTCCACAGTAGTGACAGTTACATATCATGTCCTCAGTAGTGACAGTTACATATCATGTCCCCAGTAGTGGCAGTTACATATCATGTCCCCAATAGTGCCAGTTACAGATGATCTCACCAGTAGTGCAGTTACAAATGATGTCACCAGTAGTGCAGTTACAGATGATGTCACCAGTAGTGCCAGTTACATATCATGTCCCCATTAGTGCCAGTTACAGATGATGTACCCAGTAGTGCCAGTTACAGATGATGTCCCCAGTAGTGCCAATTACAGATGATGTCCCCAGTAGTGCAGTTACATATCATGTCCACAGTAGTGGCAGTTACAGATGATGTCACCAGTAGTGCTAGTTACATATCATGTCCCCAATAGTGCCAGTTACAGATGATGTACCCAGTAGTGTCAGTTACAGATGATGTCCCCAGTAGTGCAGTTACAGATGATGTCCCCAGTAGTGCATTTACAGATGATCTCACCAGTAGTGCAGTTACAGATGATGTCACCAGTAGTGCAGTTACAGATGATGTCACCAGTAGTGCCAGTTACATATCATGTCCCCGTTAGTGCCAGTTACAGATGATGTACCCAGTAGTGGCAGTCACAGATGATGTCCCCAGTAGTGCCAATTACAGATGATGTCCCCAGTAGTGCAGTTACAGATGATGTCACCAGTAGTGCCAGTTACATATCATGTCCCCGTTAGTGCCAGTTACAGATGATGTACCCAGTAGTGGCAGTCACAGATGATGTCCCCAGTAGTGCCAATTACAGATGATGTCCCCAGTAGTGCAGTTACCCCCCCCCCCACCCCCCAAAAAAAAAAAAACATTCCGGATAGTATAGAAACTGTAAATAAATAAATGGTATCTGGATTAGGGAAACTCAACCTGTAAATGGCTCATAACATTACACAAAAAGATATGGATAAATAGTGGAAGTCATAAACTGTGGCAGTATGCTAGAGATGGTGAGCAGCCACTTTAACCGCACAGGAAACAAGTACAAAGTCACAGATGGAGGACAACAGAACTTGGTGTGAGAAACATCCATGGCTGTCGTATCCTAGTACTTCCAATACAGAATCAGACTTCAGATGCCCCAAAGCTGGCACACCGAGAGGGGCTGTTTGGCAAGACTAAAGCCACATGACTGAAGACATAACTAAAGACACATCATCTCTTATATATTTAGCCAGATCTGTTACTCATCCCCTGTGTAGAACGTTCCTGTGTAGAACATTTTCATGTGTATAACGTTCCGCCCCCTTAACATCACTTCCCCCCGCCGAGCTAGGGCTACAATACACGCCCACCATCCACCATTACTCCACAGCCACCATCCACCATTACTCCCGCACACCCCTACCCTCTGCCAGGACCCCCGCACCCCCCCTCCCGCGATTCACGGGACCCCCACGACCCCCCCTCCCGTGACTCGCGGGACCCCCGCGACCCTCCCTCGAATCGCGGAACCCCAGCGACCCCCCCTTCCCGCGAATCCCGGGATCCCATTCCCACGCTTTCCTGCGGGGTACCTCCGCGAACCCCACCTCCCGCGATTCGCGGGACCCCCGCGACGCCCCCTCCCACGATTAAAAGAGCCCAACCGCGAACCACCCTCCTGCGATTTGCGGACCCCTCGGCACCTCCTGCGCCCCCTCCCGCTATTTGCGGACCACCCCGCGATTCGCACACCACCTCCAGCGCCCCCTCCCGCAATTTGCAGACCCCCTCCCATGATTCGCGGACCCCCCCTCTCGCGATTCACACCCCCTCACGCAATTCACGGCACCCCCACACCCCCCTCCCGCGATTCATGTCCCCTTCCGTGATTCACGGACCCCCGCACCACCCCCGTGCCCCCCCTCCCTTGATTCACACCCCCCCTCATGCAATTCACGGCACCCCCCCTCCTGCGATTCGCAACCCCCCAGCGCCTCCCCCCCCCCTTGACTCACGGCACCCCCACGCTCCTCCCGCAATTCACGGACCTACACAACCCCCCCTCCTGCAATTCACTAACCCCCACAACCCCCCTCCCGCAATTTGCGGACCCTCCTTCCCACGATTCAAGCCCCCCCGCGCCCCCTCCCACGATTTGCGGACCCAGCCCCCTCCCGCTAATAGCGGATTGGCGCACACCCCCCCTCCCGCAATTTGCAGACCCCCCTGACCCCCTTCCAGCAATTCCACCCCGCAGAGGACCACCGCGACCCTGCTCCCGCATTTCATGTACCCCCGTGACAATGGGGGATCCTGTACCGCCACAAGCAGGTGCCTCCCCTAGGTGGGAAATCCGGCCCTGGCTGCCGCACTGATGCTGTGTTGCCCACATACCCCTATCATGCCTCATAGCCCAGCCTCCTGCTCTCATGCACCCTAACTCCCACCCAGTAGGAGGAGACACTGACTCGGGGCCACCGTCCTGTACTCCAGTGCTGCCACGCTGGACCCTCACCCACTGGTAGAAGCTGCAATACAGGGCATCTTTCATACAATTCTAACCATATTTCTCACAATACAAAGGTTCACAAATTAAGGGGGCACAGCCCCTTACGCCGGTGTGAAGAGCGCCCGTAGGGCGCGATGAATCACCTAGTCTATATATATATATATATATATATATAAGTAGCAAATAAACGGGCGTCACTCGGAGACTTTAGTTCAGCAAAAAAGTGTATTGGTACACAAATTACATCTACGTTTCGGGGACGTGCTCCCCTTCGTCAGGATAACAGAATAGTGTTACAATAGTGCATTATGTAGGGTCTTACCGTCAGGGTCAGATCACACACCTCGTCCAGGGCAACGCCGCCCGCAGCTCCGTCGCGTCACTTCCGTTTCCGGTCACTGTGCAGCGTCAGCAAGCCCGGCGGCGCTGTCATGGTAACTAGGGAAACAAAACACAAGCCCTGATCAGATACTCCGTGACAATAACAGTGTACAAGAGGGATCTCCCTAAACATGAGAGATCTAAAGTGCAATGTGCAAAGCATAACAATAATGGCAAACAACTGATCGGTGCTTCTGTATGTTGTACAAGTAAATACATATGTGCAGATAAAAAAATGTGCAAATTGCGTTTTTTCTAAAAAAAACATTACTGCATCTCATGCAAGTATGAATAAAAAGAGAGAGAAAAGCGAGAGAATTCCCCATAAATTGGGCCCTCACATGTAGTACCAAATATGTTGTCTATGCAATTATATGCCCTTGTGGCTTATATTACATAGGCAAAACTGAGTGTGCCTTTAAGACCCGCATGGCACTACACAGACTGGCCATTAGAACAGCTTTACAAAATGGCACAGGTGATCAGCCGGTGGCACGCCACTTCGCCGAGGCCAGGCATGGGATGGCAACATTAAAACACAAAATAATAGATCATGTGCCCCAGTCCCCAAGGGGAGGCGACCGCTCGAAAAGGTTGCTTCAATTAGAATCCAGATGGATTTTCCGTCTGGACACTTTGCGCCCCAAGGGGTTAAATGATTCTCTGGGATTGATAAATGTTATTTAGCCCCAGTCACAGAAAGCTGCGTGCCCCACACACTGTCTAAATAACGTTGACAGTGGGTGCTTCAACACACACTGCCTAATTGGTGACAGTTTCCCTATTATATCGTACAGCATTTATTATACTGTAGTTGTGGACCATCTCAGTGGTTAATAGTGCGCTTCTCTCTCTTTTTATTCATACTTGCATGAGATGCAGTAATGTATTTTTTAGAAAAAACGCAATTTGCACATTTTTTAATCTGCACATATGTATTTATTGTACAACATACAGAAGCACCGATCAGTTGTTTGCCATTATTGTTATGCTTTGCACATTGCACTTTAGATCTCTCATGTTTAGGGAGATCCCTCTTGTACACTGTTATTGTCACGGAGTATCTGATCAGGGCTTGTGTTTTGTTTCCCTAGTTACCATGACAGCGCCGCCGGGCTTGCTGACGCTGCACAGTGACCGGAAACGGAAGTGACGCGACGGAGCTGCGGGCGGCGTTGCCCTGGACGAGGTGTGTGATCTGACCCTGACGGTAAGACCCTATATAATGCACTATTGTAACACTATTCTGTTATCCTGACGAAGGGGAGCACGTCCCCGAAACGTAGAAGTAATTTGTGTACCAATACACTTTTTTGCTGAACTAAAGTCTCCGAGTGACGCCCGTTTATTTGCTACTTGTACATGGACTTACCTCCAGGGAGGGCACCGAAGCACAGTATCCCCGTGGGGGAACCAGAGAGCCGAAGCATCATTTGCATATATATATATATATATATATATATATATATATATAGTCCACAGAGCAAACGCACACGCTGACATATGTTGAAAGACCTGTGCCAGGTATCAATTGTATAGAAGTAGAGTCCTGAACAGTACAGAACAACCGGCACCAGGAAATGAGGAAGTCCAATTGAAATTTCTTAATGCATATTTAATGCAAACACATCTTCAAGCTCAGATAGAACAAAGTATGATATACATCACCCATCAAGCATATGAGATACAAGGTTAGTACTCCCGTCTCCTCGACGGCCGTTTCGGTGCAAAAAGGTGCTGTTGCACCGAAACGGCCGTCGAGGAGACGGGAGTACTAACCTTGTATCTCATATGCCTGATGGGTGATGTATATCATACTTTGTTCTATCTGAGCTTGAAGATGTGTTTGCATTAAGGGCCTTATTTTGGTTCATTCTTTCTGACAAAATCCTTCTTAGATGGACAAATCCATGTGCACTGCAGGGGGCAGATGCAACATGTGCAGAGATAATTAGATTTGGGTGAGTAATTTTGTTTCTGTGCAGGGAAAATACTGACTGCTTTATTTTTACACTGCAATATAGATCTCACTTTGAAGTAAAACCCCACCCAAATCTAATTCTCTCTGCACATGTTACATCTGCCCCCCCTGCAGTGCACATGGTTTTGCCCATCTAAGAAGGATTTTGTCAGAAAGAATAAACCAAAATAAGGCCCTAAATATGCATTAAGAAATTTCAATTGGACTTCCTCATTTCCTGGTGCCGGTTGTTCTGTACTGTTCAGGACTCTACTTCTATATATATATATATATATATATATATATATATATATATATATATATATATATATATATATATCTACAGATGGAGCCTTCTTCAGCTAGCCTTCTCTGGATAGCCACGGTGAGCCATGGTGAGCCAAGGTCTATTGTTCTCAGCTGCAATACACTAGAACAATACAGTAGGGGATTAGCAAAGGATTAAATCCGACAGCTCTGGCTCACTTAATCCTAATAAAGGGCTAGATGAGGATGGTCCATCTGTATGTCATACATATCATGAATATACTGTATATGTTTAGTGTCCATTTGTGTGTCTCCGAAGCATTGGCATCTGTTGGCAGCTAGTGAAACTACAACTCTTCCTCTCTCACACATGCACAAACACAGAGGCAATCACAAGGTAGCAGACTAGCTTTCAACACATTTGCTTTGAACGGGATTACTAATCTGTATGTGTGTATGTATATTAGGGCGGAGTGAAAAAACTGAAATTGAGAAATTCAAAATCGGCTAGTGTGGAAAAGTTGTGACTTGACCTGAATAAGAAACGTGCAAAAGCATTTTGATCTGAGTCAACATCTTCTGTTCTGGCAAGAGGCCTGAAGTTTCACTTTTTTTGTGAAAATGACGAAAACTATGAAGATGCTCCGATCTAGTTAAAATTATGTCAGGATGTCTTAGAGTGGTTCATTAATATACTTTAGCATAGTAAAAGAGAGTACGAGCTTGTCCTAGTGCAAAGTGAATGACTTTGGTGGGAGAAAAAATCCCTAATAATTGACCCATTTTCATGGTCACAATTGTGAATATTGTGTGTTTTCTCCTGAACGTGTTTATAATAGAAGAAGCACAAATACTCTAAATGGAATTTCGGTGACACTGTGTGAAATATAACACTGCATAATAGCCCTTAATCAGACCTGATCCCAGTACAAATTTGTTCTCAAAATGGGCAAAACAAATGCTGCATTGCAGGTGGGGCAGATGTAACGTGCTGAGAGAGTTAAATTTGGGTGGGGTGTGTTGAAACTGAAATCTAAATTACAGTGTAAAAATAATGCAGCCGGTATTTACCTTGCACAGAAACAAAATAACTCACACAAATCTAAAGGTGGCCATACATCTACAGATCGATTGTCAGATTGGGCCGGTTGGAACAAACAGCTGGTAATATCTGAATGACCGTTTTTCAGCATTTCAAAGCAAATGGTCAACTGTCATTTGCTCTCATCTTTTACCAGGATTTTGTTCCAACCAGACAGATCGGACAATAAATCTGTAGATGTATGGCCACCTTAAATCTCTCTGCACATGTTACATCTGCCCCACCTGCAGTCCAGCATTTTTTTGCCCATTTTGAGAACAAATTTGTACTGCGATCAGGTCTGATTAAGGGCCATTATGCAGTGTTATATTTCACACAGTGTCACTGAAATACATGAAATTGGATTTATGCTGCTCTCTTTGCAGTGCATATACAAAGATAGACAATCCTGTGTATATAAATAAGAAATAACTGTTGCAGTCTGTTATTGAAAAACAGTAACTGTTACAATAAGTATTACAAGTAATACCACTTTCACATTGCCGACACGTTTTAAAAACCGGTATTTAAAACGGTAATTAAAACGGGTCAGAGCCTTAACATTGCCGCAGATTACCGTTTTAAATACCGGTTTATACCCCTTTCACATCGCACTTTTAAAACGGTAAATTGCAGTTTTTTTTTTCCCTTTTTTAAAACGTTTAAGCCTGCACTGTGAATGCATAGCATTGTACACATTCACATTGCACAAAAAACGTCAAGGAACCGTGTAGGACTCTGCTTTTTACACGGTTCGAAATGCCAGTTAACTTTAAACGGTAAATCGGCTGTGGTGCATTCACAGTGCAGGCTTAAACGTTTTAAAAAGGGAAAAAAACGGCAATTTACCGTTTTAAAAGTGCGATGTGAAAGGGGTATAAGTGTAAACTGTCTAATGTATCGTTTTACATATCACTTCTGTTTATTGACAGAAAAACAGTGTTGCATCCCCTATACTGGGAACATGATTGGGCTGCATTACAGCATATAATTATGCCAAAGATAAGCCAATATATTAACTGTTAAATACGTTGAAGTGTATTATGATGTAATAATTTGTAAGCTTGCAGCAGGGCCCTCTAACCCCCAAGTCTGTCTGTCATTACCCAGTTTGTTTTATCACTGTCTACTATTGTAAAGCGTAAAGGAATCTGCTGAGCTATATATGAAACTGTAAATAAATAAACAAATACATCTAATGTTTAGGGGAAAAAAAACAAGAACATTGATTCAAAAAATAACAGGTTAATCATTCTATGAGTGGTGTCCAGCAGTACATATATGCCAATCACTGTGTTCATTTCTAGGCAGCAGGGCCGTCTTAACAGCAGTGTGGGCACCTGGGCAAAGCAATGCACTGGAGCCCTTACCCATTCTCCCATGTAGGACCTGGAGCAGTAACTTCTGCTAATTACTCCTTTACTGCACAGGTGGTGGGAGGGTGAACACTAACGTGTGGAAGGGGGCACTGAGCTGTATGAAGGGTCCCTTGTAAATGACTTCCAGGGAGGTAGGGGGTGTTTTATACACAGGGGACGGTTGGATAATGGAGTGGGCTTAATGTTCGTCATTTTCCGGTGGAAGGGCAGCTTGTTTGACTGCAGATATCGCCATTATCTGGAAATAGATTTCTTAGCCTAGTATAAAAACCTAGAGTCCCAACTTTCAGGAGGTGCTGGGAACTTGGGTATCAGAGATCAGGAGCCAGAGCAATCCATTGACAAAAATATAAAACTACACCAGACGTTTGGAGCTGGAGCAGGGACCGGCTGCTTGAAGGCTGATATCTCTGGTTAGAGACAAGCCGCTAGTGTCAGAGAGAACCTGAGAAATATGACTGGAAATTGTAATTAACAGGTCGGATGTGGACTGCTGCTTTGAAGTTGGATATCTGCAGTTCCCCAGGGCCGATTTTCAAAATTTTGGTATCCCTGGAAAAAGGGGATCCTCAGCTATCAACATACAGCCCTTATATGACGGGGGCCCCTGGGCAAGTGCCCATTAAGCCCATACAAAAAGACAGCCCTGCTAGGCAGGATTGATCAGCAATACTTATTACAGCATAATGCACTTTAATGTATTTAACTGTTAATATATTGGCTTATCTTTGGCATAATTATATGCTGTAATGCAGCTGCAGGTGGGGCAGATGTAACATGTGCAGAGGGAGTTAATGTGGCCATACATCTACAGATTTATTGTCCGATCTGTCTGTTTGGAACAAAATACTGGTAATGGATGAGAGCACTTTGCTTTGAAATGCTGGAAAACTGCCAAAAACTGTCATTTAGATATTACCAGGTATTTGTTCCAACCAGCCAGATCTGACAATCGATCTGTAGATGTATGGCCACCTTTAGATTTGTGTTGAGTTATTTTGTTTCTGTGCAGGGTAAATACCTGCTGCAATTTAGATTTCAGTTTCAACACACCCCACCCAAATTTAACTCTCTCAGCACGTTACATCTGTCCCACCTGCAATGCAGCATTTGTTTTGCCCATTTTGAGAACAAATTTGTACTGTGATCAGGTCTGATCAAGGGCTATTATGCAGTGTTATATTTCACACAGTGTCAATGAAATTCCATTTAGAGTATTTGTGCTTCTTCTATTATAAACACGTTCAGGAGAAAACACACAATATTCACAATTGTGACCATGAAAATGGGTGAATTATTAGGGATTTTTTCTCCCGCCAGTCAGTCACTTTGCACTAGGACAAGCTCGTACTCTCTTTTACTATGCTAAAGTATATTAATAAATAGAGACAGGATTATATGCATTTGCATATTTGCATATGCATTTGCATATTTTGCCCATTCTCACTGGTTATTGCATATTTTACCAAAAATCTAGTGATGGTGCATATTTTAGGCACCGCCCTCTTCCCACCCGCGAGTCAGAGCACTGCTTTGCCCTGCTGCTGCTGGCCAGGTAGTAGTAGAGTGTGCAGGCTGGGGCAATATGTGTGCAGTGTGGGGAACCTTGGATATACGCTATGTCTGACACTGCTCTGGGCTGCCAATCCATGTTGATAAAAGTCAGTCGGGCAGATGACATTACAAAGCTCCTGAATCTTTGCCTGCCCCTGGCCTGGAACTTTACACCAAGAGACAGACTTCTGCAGCAGAGGAGGCAGGCGGAAGGGTTGTGACATCACGCAGCGCAGAGGAAATGCTTTGTCACAGTGAGTATGCGGCGCAGGGAGGAAGCCTTCAACTGCGCAGCCCTCACACGCTATACTGACATTTGCGGCGCTGGCGATGAGGGTCGGTGTAGTTTATGCAAGAGCATCTTTGGATGCTGCAGTATGCTGTAGCAGCCAGGAAGAAAAAATATCCTGTGTATAGCACTAGACATCTGCAGATGCTGTGGGCCTATTTTTGAGGTTTATTTGCAACTAATTGTATGCTGATTTTTAAATAAATAAGTTAAAAAAATGACTTTTTTATTATTTAATGTAGCATATTTTAACACTTTTCATGCATATTTTAAGTATTTTTCATGCATATTTGCATGCATATTTCAAGCTTTTTATGTTGCATATAATCCTGTCTCTATTAATAAACCACTCTAAGACATCCTGACATAATTATAACTAGATTGGAGCATCTTCATAGGTTTCGTCATTTTCACCTAAAAAGTGAAACTTTAGGCCTCTTGCCAGAACAGAAGATGTTGACTCAGATCAAAATGCTTTTGCACGTTTCTTATTCAGGTCAAGTCACAACTTTCCCACACTAGCCGATTTTGAATTTCTAAATTTCAGTTTTTTCACTCCGCCCTAATGTATATATATATACACATTCTTATCTTTTGCTTGCATTTATTTACCCTATAAACAAAAAAAATGCTGCTAACAATAAATTAGAGGAATAGTAAAAAGTACAAAGGAACCGTTTTACAACACGACCTAGTAAAATACAGGAAATCTTCCCATAGTTATTTCCAGCATTGCATGATAGTCTCAGTCTATTACATCAGGTTTGGAAGGACGTTTACTTGTATACAGCGTTGCCGTGGCAACCTCAAATATATGCCTCTTTAATCAGATTTTTATTGCTGTATAATTTAATAATTTTGCAGGTAGTTTTTATGTAGTTTATCCAATAATTAGGAGAAGATAATTGTGGAAGACAGAAGTACAAGATTTACAACACACAAATTATTTATATAATTAACCATTATTATTTGGCTTAGACGTTCCCTTTATAGGTATATAATTATAATTTTTTCCCCCTGGTGTTTCAGTTATGGTTATTCGCTGCTAGCGAAAGATTGACGTTTGAGTAGAATGACAGAGGGAATAGGTGACAGTAATAATATGAAAATACAGATATTTGACAGAAAATAAAACACGTGAAAACATTCTGTAAAAATCAAGAGCTCTCTCACCGGTGATTTTATTCCCTCTAAAAGATCTATTTAAAATTTTAGAGCTCTCAACACACCATTCGTGCAACTTCATTTTTCATTAAATTAATCAAATGAAGAGTCATCTCTCCAAGGGCAACTGTTGAACATCATCTGTTCCCTTGTCGGTTTGACATTAACCCATTCCCTGAGAAAAGCAGCGTAACTAGATATATAGCCCCCCCCCCCAAAAAAAATTGACGCCCCCACTCCACCCCCACACAGGGACAGCGTAGGTACAGAATAAACAGTAGCTGCGCTGCTGTCCGGAAGCAGAGCATCCTGCTCTCTACAAGAAGCATTGAGGAAAGGGGAGCTCCGGCCGACCACGGTGGAAGGGGGAGCGCCAGGCAGGGTGGAAGGGGAGCTCTCTGGCTGTCTGTGTGAGGTCACTCAATGACCCAGGTCACTCAGACAGCCAGAGAGAGAAGTCTGTGTGCGTATCTTATGACACAGGACTCCTTCAGACTCCTGACACAGGGACTCCTAGCATGGCATCTGGCAGCCGCCATGACCCTGCACCCCGGTGGCACCTGCTCCCCCTGCCACCGCTAGGGCTGCAGAGCAGTAGTTATGCCACTGCCTGAGAAGCAGTATTAGCTGCATTAGATAACCTGGGGCCCAGGTCAAGGTGCAAGATGGAGACATCAAGTACCAGAGGTGTAGCAATTGCTACCACAGAGGGTGGCTTGGAGAAGCTGGGTGGCTTTTGGACACTGGGGGCTAATGCTATCACTGTCTCCCGCTCATTGCCATTGGACTCACCCCTCCTTTCGTCCTTCGTCTGCTGCTGCTGAGGCCTGTTGCATCTGCCTCCTATTGAAAATGTCCCACCCAAAATGGTCGCCGCCTTAGAGCAGACAGTTATTATGGTTTTTGGAGGAGGCAGGGGCCATGTTGAGAAGGTCATATGGACATTTTGTGACATATCCTGGCAGCGGCTGGAGGGTGAGGGAGGGGGAAATCCCCTGAAAATAAGCAGTTGCCATAGAGAAAGGGGGAGCATTTTTCATAGTTACGCCACTGTCAAGCACTGAATTAATAGTAATTTATGGGGTGGGGAAAGGGTCTAATACATGTGTGTGCGTAATGCCGATATATCCAAGAAATGGACTGATTATTGGTGGACTGTCCATGTGCTTTGTTCGCGCTGTGCCAATTTTTATCTTAAAGTTATTGACAGAATGTGACTATTTGGGGGCAGAAACAGAAAGTGGCAGCAAAAATGCCGGCATGTCTAGCCCATTTTCAAGGCATGCATCTGCCATCAGCTGTGATCATGAATGAATAAAAAATAGCGTCTATGTTGCTAATGCAATATCCGGCCTGCACAGCCATAGAGCTTCCCTAGCAGGCAATGGTCCTCATAATTGCATTAGTCCTCATAGTCTGCGTATGTGTACAGAGTTGCGGATGAGTTTCCTGATGGCTCCGGTGGGCATCTCTGATCTTTTCTGGGTGATGATTAGCAGTTTCATAGTTTAAACAATTGTAGCTGCAAAGCTAAGTGCGTACAGGTATGAATTAGGCCCAAAATACAGGACTGCAGAAAGAATAATGGTGTGCCCTATGTAAACTAAGATCAGCTATTGCACATTCCTATCAGATCCTATCATCTGAGGGAAAAGCATTATCTCTTATGCAATGGCCAAAGCTTCCCCTCCAGTTCACATTAAATACACACAGCCCTAATGTTCTAACACCCATAAAATAGCCAGTGCCACCAAGTGCCCTCTAATGACTTTATACAAGGTATTAGTACATCTCGCCCAATGAACATTTCTGGGAGGTAAACGGGAGTGGCAGCAAACGGGAGAGTGGTGGCTTGTTAGAATGAAATGCACAATTAAACCCCTTCTAGTTATTTCATACTTGCCTACTTGAGTCTCTGCTCCAGGTGAAGCCTGGAGAGGAGATGCAGCACAGCACTTCAGGGGGCGGAGAAAATGTCGTTTTTCCAACCATGGCAGAATTTTAGGGTCTGTGCTGAGGGGTGGAGTTAAAATGGCGCAATTTGTGTCATTCTGTCACCACAATTTCCAGGAAAGTAGGCAAATATGTGTTACAGATTGAGCCGGGTCTTCATTGCAGGGGATAGCGAAGGTATCGGCAGCCCCCGCCAGTGGTCGGCTCCCGCCAGGGGCGAGCACACGAGACGCTCACGCGCCCCATGGCAATGGAGCTTGCCCCAGGTCCCCGTTGCCTCCCCCGCCGTCTGCGCAGGTCCTGCTCACCGCCCCCTGACCCCCCCCAAACCCTGCCTATCTCCCTGAAGCGGAGATGGGCAGGGACCCGCTGCGCCGCCGTCGAAAGACTGGGACGCCCGGGCGTGAGTTCAGTGTTACTGTCCCCTGGCGCTCGCCAGAGGGGAGGATCTGGTGAGCCCCGGCCAAGGATAACAGGGGCTCCATCTGTATTTCTTACTCTACATGCCTTTATTCATCTAACTCATCCCTTTGAAGGCCACACAAGTGAGTATTAGTTACGATTAGTGTTGGGCCGAGGTTTGATTTAGGATTAGGGTAAAGCTCTGTACAAACCTAAAGATATATCTTTCAAGTCTGTCAGGCTGAAACAATAATCTGGAAATATATGGGAGCAAATGACAATCAACAATTTGCTCCCGAATGCTGAAAAAAGAAAATGGTTGTTCAAATTGGACCAATTGTTTAATTCTGTTTGATTTAACAAATTTAACTGAGGTTTTAGTCCCTTTTTAGCATCTTGGAGCAAACGGAGAGATAAATCTCTAGGTGTGCAACAAGCTTTACGGTTAAGATAAGTACACACTGGCAGATGTTTTTGGTTGGGCCGATAATTTGGCCAAGTTTTTGTTCTGAAGGTAGATCCTGAACTCTGTGCTACACATTTTATTTTTTAACCCTGAAAAATCTTCCGATTTTTCATGAAATCTGCTGAAATCATGCAATGGAAAAATAGGGCTCGACCACACACTACCTAATTGCATTGTAGTGTTTTAACAAGGCCTGGGACATTGTGTGAGCTGTCCAAGGTACTAGTGACAGGCAGTCCCCCATCCCAACACAGGAGTATTACAGTATGTGGCCACCTACTAGGCGAAAGACATATTCACAACAAAATTCAGATGACATATGTATGGTAAGATTATTGGAGATGCACACACACACACTGGCTGATATGTGCGTTTTTGGACAAGATTTTACCGTAAACTATACAACAAAATAGGCCAATTTCCTGATTATTGGTAAATTGGTTCAATAATTGTATAGTTTGTACTTTCTATAATTTACAGTTAGGGTTAAGGAATAGTTCTGTCAACAGCTGGGATGACTCATGTCGCATTGCGTGACTACCACATGACATCATGACATCACATGGACCTGCCCACACTCCTAATGTCCCTTTGATAGGATAAAAAATGTTTGGAAACACAGAAAGGTCTCATCCACTGTCAGTTACTTTAAATGTGGCTCAGGTATTAATCCTACTTCCAAAAGACCTAGAGCCTGTTTCAGATTTGTACGCAATGCCACACAGCTGAGCAATTATCGGTAGACTGTGCACACGCCAATCTACTCTATCGATGCTGCCTGCCATCAGCAGCAAAAAACTACAGTGCTATGGATTGTTTGAGGGAGGAGGGCCCCAAACTGGTATCTTGCCTAGGTCCCCATGAGGTCATAATCTGCCTCTGCTCTTGTCTGCATTTGCGATTGCATCATATTCACACTTTAAGTAGTACATTGCGATCGTTGGTCGCATGTTTCTCTGTGACTGCAGTCTGAGTAAGTCTAACCTTGCTCAGGCTAACAGACGCTGCACAGATTGCACAGCCAAGGAAACTGTGCCTCGCAGCCCAGTCTTTGGCCTGGCCACTCCTGTAGAACAGGGACGACACAACCCACTTCCACAAACGCCTCCTGCCCATCTCTCCCCATGAACAACTCTGCCTGTCACAGTTTTGCTATGCGATCGCTATGTGATTGAGGGCCCGTCCTGTACATGTACAAGGAAGTTCCTCCACCAATCGGAAACTGTTCAGTAGATCACACACGATCAATTTTCTTGACATAAGCTCTTTACCGTAGATGGAAAGAGCAGCACAAACGAAATTTGTTCCATCACTAGAACTGCAGAGTTGGTAACTCACATACCATTTAAATTCATATTTTCTGCATTCAGTTAACAAGTAGACTACACAAATCTAATCCAAACCTACAAGCGTTCCCTGAAAACTCACCTCTTCAGGCAAGCTTATCCAATTCCAAACTTATGTAAAAGTATTACCAGGATATCACAAAAGCCCCCCCCCCCCCTTAGAGCAGACAGTTTTAAGATGCTAGAGGAGGCAGCGGCGGCCTCCTCTAGCATCCTTATAAATGGCCTGCTGCAAGGGGGCGGCCATTTTGTGATGGACATTTGACTCATAAGGAGCCAGGAGGAACACCGGGACGCAGATTAGAAGATCTGCGGGCCCGACTCCCAGCCAAATACAAGACAGGGCGGGGGAGGCAGGGTTAAATTTAGGGGGGGGGGCTATATATTCCGGAAGGGGGGGGTGCAAAAATTTGCGCTACACCTTTGCCTTTAACTGTCTGTAAATACCCAGTTTGTTGTATTACTGTCTCCAATTGTAAAGCCCAACAGAATAAGCTGCGCTATATAAGAAACTGGTAAAAAATACAATAAATAAATGTGTATAGACGGAATGTTCTATGTAAGTACTTCTTGTCTGCAGCTAAAGTCAGAGTACATGTAGCAATAGTCCAAAGTTATATGAAAGTATTACCAGGATATGAAGAACTCGGACAAGCCCGTCAATCATCATAATTTTCTTCACTTTTATTTTCTGAAAAAACATTGACCGAATTGCTAATAAAAAATTGCCCAGCCAAAAACAATATTTGTTTTTATACTTTCAATGGCTTCCAGCTCTTCGACAAGAGACATGGCCTCAGCAGAGTGATGTCATAGTTGGAGCTTCCCTAAATCCTAAACATCAAACCTCATCTTAAAAAAAAAAGAAAAAAATCACCCGTCATGTCTAATTATACAACAAGGAGTAATCCTGAAGTGAAGATTTTTTTTTTGCATTTCGACATATTATATGTGAAAATTCTGTGTCTTCTTTTATACCCCTGTCTCTAAGAATTTGGCATTTGAAATAGCTGTCTTCTTTTTTTACCCCTGTCTCTAAGAATTTGGCATTTGGAATTGCTGGCTGCAGAAGGACATTTAAACATCTTTAAACGTTATTGGGAGCACATGTGAAGAGCTCTGTCTTCTGATGTGTGCTGAATAGGAAGCTTTTCAAAAATGTTAAAATGTAACTACTGAAATTTCGGTAGAATCTGACCAACATATATAATAGAATCTGCCCCTAGCATGGGACTGATTTAATTTTTGATGACGTTACTGATAATTGCGTCTGAAGCCACGCCAAGCATGTTTGTAGCACTGGAAGATGCTGAAAGTGGACATTTTAGTAGAACAACTTTTTTTTATTATTGATTCCAAAATGTCTTTGTTTTATTAATAGAAGAAATAAGTACTACTGTAACCCTGGGAAAGGTAGGTCTCTGTTTGTGATTTGTTCAATCTAGCACCTCTTCCACCAAGTTCCTCCTCTGTAGGATGTGCACCAGGTTTTTTTTTTATTCACTTGACACCAGATCTCCACCGCCATAATACGTTGGGAACAGATCATCTTTCTGCTTCTGATACAGGACAGACCTCAGTCAGACCCCCTAAGCGCACTCATCGGGTCCTTCTTTGCCAATAGTCCCATCAATATCTACGGAAGTGAGGGCTTCCTCTCCTATAATTTGCCGACGCTGCCTCTACGATACTTGGAATCTTTTTGGCATTTCTGATGCATGTTGGATTTAGGAAATATTTATTAAAACCTGGAGAGAGATAATGGTACTAAGGTAAAATGCAGTAAAACCCCTGTTTTGGGGGTTTTTACAGCATTTTTGAATATACTAAAACCCGGCCATCCAGTCTTCGCTAGGCAGGGTATCTCTACCTTTGGGTGGCAATACCCTATAGAAGCCTATGGGCTTCTATCGCCGCCTGCCGCAACTCGCCGCCTCCGATGCAGATGCGGTCCTCCCTACCCCTGGCTTACCTTCCTCCAGGTCCTCCTGGACCCTTAAGGTAAACTCCTCCTCTCCCTAGCAATGCAGCGGACGTCCTTCCAGCTGCAGGGAGGAGGAGGCAACGGGGACAGCCTGCTTAGGCTTCCCAGCATGCGGGGAGGAGGAGGCGCCCAAGGATGTGATGGAGACCCCCGCACACCACATCGCAGGTAACACGGGGGGTCTCCATCACTTCATTGCGATGCTAGACGCATATGTCAGTACATTTGCAATAGCATTGCTGTGGTGCCACTGCGAGGGGCGGCAATGTATTGAACTGTTTATAAGTTCTATATGCCTACTGGTCAGTCTAGTCTTGCGAATGTTCTGAATATTCTAATTGGCTACAGTTTAGTCTAATTGAGTAAAGATTTTGGGGGAAATTCAATCTCCCACCGCCATTCCCACCGAGGTAAATGGAGGAGGGCCCTATTCAATGCTGCCTTCCTCGACAGCATTGAACAGGGATCTCAGCAGAACGTGTCCGACTTCACAAGCAGACAGGCACGTTCTGCAGAGAACGGACGGGAATTGACAAACTCCCGGGCGCAGCTCGCTTATTTCCAGCCGCTTCTTGCGGCCACGCCCCTTCTCGGCGCTCGGCAGGCGGGACATTGAATCCCGCGTGCAAAAACTCTGTCGAGCAGACCGAGAACAGGACAGAGTCACGCCTGGCGGGCCAGCCCGACAGTCGTGACCCTACATTAAATACCCCCCTTTAACTGCAGACTGGATTGTCTTATTTAGTATTATAATTGCTACAATTGGGTACAGATTAAGGTACCTAGCCCAATGTAATTTGCATTGCTGTAACTGGCTACAGTTTGGTCCATTCCTGTGAATGCGCCAATGCTCTGAAAATTCCAACGGTTTGTTTGGATCTGGGTGAATTTAATCCCAAACGTTCTAAATTTTGCAAACATTCCTCTCTTTCGATTGGCTACAACTAGTTCCAGTCCTGTGAGCATTCTAATGCTCCGATTGGCTACAGGTTATTCTATCAGTTTCAAAAACCTGATGATCTCATTGGCTAGAGGCCGATCTAGTGATGTGACCAATCCAATGCGCCTGTTGACGGCAGCTTCCCAAAGTGACCTCAGTGCCTTAAAGCGATAACATATTAGCAGCTTCGTTAAGTTGAAAAACTGTTCATTCACAGTGACAAGTTCTTTTTAAATCTATGTCTGCAGGCAAACTATACAAAATATCAACAGTAAGCTCCCATTAACATGACAAGCCTACAGATACCATCCTGGCATTGCAAGACCATAAAAAGAGAGAGATTAGCTACTTGCAAATCTAAATCCCTCCTGGAATACATAGCACTGCCTTCTAAATGTGAGTAATAAAGAAAACAAAAATGTCATGTAAACGAGAAGCATTTCAATCTAACCGCAAGATAACAACTAACAGTAAAACCGTGCATTAAAATCATAAACATGAAATCATTATGAGTAAATCAACTTTGATCTATTTTTAGTATAATGAAATTCCTTGTTTCCTCGGGCCATATACCTGAACCATTACTCAGAACAACAAGCTTTATTGAAGTGTGTTGCATGCAAGGGATGTCAGCAAACTTGTCAGTAAATTTATCAACACTGTAATTATTTTGTACAGATTGTAATGTATCGTTTCATACCTCAGGTGACTTCATTGGACCAATGAAATTGCTGGAAATACTAATACATCGTAGCACTATGATAACACATCTTAGTGACTGTCCATTGCTCAAGCAACGACTGTGCCAACAGGAGATGCCAATGACCAAGGACTGATTAAGGGTTCCAGCCACTAGGCTAATACAGAAGTGGCTAAAAACCTGTAACAGGCTCGTACATCAGCTCCATTCATATTGCCACTTACCACCCTAGCAGTGCTGGCAATGGCGGCAGTGGCATCAATCAATCACAGCCTCGGAGGCGGAGCCAGACGCGGCCCTCCCAGGATCACCTCTTCCCTGCATCCCTGCCTCGGTTGCACTGGCAATCCCAGCCAGCACTGCTGCTCCCACAGCTCCCAGGGGAGATCTCACAAGACTTGCTCGACCACAAGTCCAGCGGCACCATGACATGCTCCCATCCTAGTGCTATCTATTGTGACACCTCCCCCCAGGACCCAGCACCCGTATAATCAGCCTATTGGTTAACCAGGCCCTGCCAATGACAACTTCTAGATACACATAAATGAAACAAGGCTTGTGGAAGTTAATATACACATCTATATGTGTGTGATGTGGTATCCAGATGACATGGTTGACACCAGTGGCATAGCTACTGTACGGCAGCCACCGCGGCTGCTTGGGGGAGCAAGCGCCAGCGGGGTGCCGCCGGTGCTCATCAGGGCACACTGCTCAGAGCCGCCCCCCTTACCCCTCCGCATGCCACCACCGCCGCATTACTGCCTGGTCCGGACTGCAGATATCCTCCTGTTGTGTAATGAAAAATTACATGGCAAAATGGCTGCCCCCATACAGCAGACAGTTTTTTAGGAATGTTAGAGATGGCGGCGGCCTCCTCTAGCATCCTTAAAAACTGTCTGCTATTAGGGGGCAGCCATTTTGCCGTGTAATTTTTCATAACTGCAGGAGACGGAGCCAGGAGGATATCTGCAGTGCCGGACCAGGAATGCGGCGGCGGCATGCGGAGGGGTAAGGGGGGTCTTAACTTTACTTGGGCGGGCGGGCGGGGGCTATGGGGGGGGGGGCACGGTGATGTCAATTTCGGCAGGGGGAGCAAAAATATTAGTTACGCCACTGGTTGACAGTATATGAATGATATTTACATGGTTGACATGGACAAAAGGTTCACAGGCTGAAACGGTCAACATGAAAATGGTTGACACAAGGTTTTCAGAATTGCCTGCATTTTTTGAACTTTTTCATACTTTACCATCCACGTGGACCACGTGGGAACGGTAATCTGTGCTGAGCTGGAGCCACCGCTGATTATAACCATAAGCAAAATCATATAGATAACAAGACATTTGTTTTACCATCGGGTGCTGGATGACACCCCGACAGTCGGATTTCCAACGGTTGTTTCTCCGACACCATACCCTTGATATCAGGGGTGACACTCGCTACACGTATTATTGTGCATGTATTTCAAACTCAGCGTACAGCAGCAAACCCAGTCCTCCTATATAATAAATGTTAAATAATAGTTCTGTTTCTAGATAATGAGTAATCAGGAATCGGCAGGAATCCAGTTAGTATAATTACCAGTCTCTCAGTCCAGCTGTGACACAGTAAACATGTGGCCGGTGTATCCCCCTACTCCTGAGTGTGCCGCTGCGCCACTCAGCCCCTCTACGGCTGTAACATGCGTCGCTCTAAGCTGGTATTAGGACTGACATGGAAATCAGCTACGGTCGCTGAGTTGACAGAAACAGGCAGGGGTCTGGATCCTGAGCAAGCTGGCCAGTCTTGGAACTTGTCAGGGTGCTCCGAGATAGTGATAGCCATTGACCGCTGATGGTTGATGGGCTTTCATAGTTCACTACTGATAGATTAATGTTTTGACATTGATGGCTTTCCCACCATCGATGGCACAGAGCCCCATCCTCAATTTTGATAGGCCCGCAGCCCTGTGAACAAAATCATCAATGATTTCCCATTGATGGCTTCATACCGTCAAGGTTAGTCACCAATGGTGGCATCATCAGTGGTGATGGTTCACCCGCCGATGGCCATCCCTATTGCAGGAGCCAACAAATAACAGTTGGTAACGGAGTCTCTGCATAGAACCATCAACACATTTCGTATCTGTACTGGAAACTTTTTCACAATGAGGTCAGTTCTGATGTTGTAAAGGTGACCTCAAGTTTCTCATTGACTCTGCATAACATTACTTTAAAAATGATACTGCCATTTCTGCTCTCAGACTGTGGAGATGCAAGAAATCAACTGCCATAATGGTACACTGCCTGCCATCTGTGTAGTTGAATCTGCTCCCAAGTTTTTCATTTGGATCAGCTCAATACACTTGCTGCTTATAGGAGTATATTGAGATTCCCTTCATGAATAAGTGCTGCCAGCACCAGAGACAGGATTTCAGGTCCTCTGTGCCGGGCCCACCCTCTAACATGCAGGGATTAAAGTGAGGGTGAATGGGGTGGAACTGAGTTCCACCACCTCTAATGGTGAGGTGGAACATTTTAACCTCCACATTGGCCCTGCACAGTAATTCTCCCAGAAAAGCATTGTAGTTTGCAAGGGGATGCCAAAAACCCTACCATTGACCGTGTCTCTGCCCAATGGGGGTAGCGGAGGGGGGGGTAATTAGGTGGCATAGAGAAATGAGTTCCCCCACCTCTGCATGACCACTTTAAGCCCTGCTAACATGTGACATCATGGTAGGCCGCTGGAAGGGGAAGCTGTACAGCTGCCTGGTGTTTGATTGACCCCCTGCAGGTAGCTTTCCTGGAGTGCCCCTTGGCATTGTAGAAGCGATACTGGCCACACAGTACTGGCCATTGCTGGTACCCTGCTAGCCAGAGGCCAGTAAGTCAGAAGAAATTGTACTTACAGGTATGTCTTTTGGAGAAATCCTTAAGGAAACCCAGATGTACTTGAGCACATAGCCCTGAGGTTAGATTTAATTTAAACCCAAAGCCCTAGCTTTCCGAAGCAGCGTTACCACTGTGCATATAATAAAATACTAAAAACTCTAAATATTCCAAAACAAATATATAGTATAAATGCTTCAACATTATCCATTTAGCTTTTATTATCTTCTTTCGAAAAAGAAAAAAAAACACTATTGAAATAATCTTTTCATACGCGATAATTAACAGTCTCTATCACATGATCATTATGCATGATAATGCACCGGTTAAGTAACCTTCACCCTTTCCAATACCCTTAGCTCTGACTTCTTGAAGAGAGCACTATAATTCTTAGTTACTGAATTACACAGAAAAACCCATTAACACTTCATTTAAGAAAACCATAATTGTGATTCCAACCGTAAGTTTTAATAGTGATGACCCCTGTTTCTGCGTCTAGCCATTAAAAAGCTGCAGAACCACTCACAATTTACTAACCCTCATCTTCACCTAATAATATGCTCCACTTTTTCTTGGTCATGGAGTAACCCCCCAAAGGGTCCCGGCCATGGTAAGTACAAGAGGGTCATACCTTTTCAAGTGATTCATTGCAAATTACCTTACCATTTTCTTTTATTCTCTGTACACATTTAATATCTCAATTATACCATTTTTTCATCTCACGTAGATTTTAATTCATAAGGGTTTTAAATGTAAAAAATCTTCACATTTTGGCTTGTTTGAGCATGTAAAAAAGTAGTTTTCTGAAGTTATGATTGCGATATTAAAAAGACACAATAAGCCAGATTTAATGAGGTCCAAGTTCGGCGGCTGTGTGGGATGCTGGGCGAACTCAGACATTTTTTTAAAGGAGCAATCATTCAGAACAGTGGTTTCCAACCCTGGTCCTCAAGTACCCCCAACAGTGCACGTTTTCCAGGTCACCCGGCAGGTGCACTCATTATTCAGGCACATTTGAAAAGATCCACAGGTGGAGCTAATTATAGCACTTGTGATTCTGTGTGGAGACCTGCAAAACATGCCCTGTTGGGGGTACTTGAGGACCAGGGTTGGAAACCACTGATTCAGAAGGCACAGTTTTGCCTTGTAAATGATTGCCCCTTTAAAAAAAAATTCCAAGTTTGGGCGGCACCTCGCGTGACCGCTGAGCTCGGACTTCATTACACCCGGTCGAATATGTTCAGGATATATCATGATTTACCTTTGACTAGGTCAACATTTCAAAGCTACAAACTTAAACATTTAAAAACACATTTTTCAAAACAAAATTGGTTTACAATTTTTTAAAACTTTTTTTGTTCATGCATGAAGACTCATATATATTTATTAACAGTTTCTTATATAGCGCATAGTCATACATATTCTGCAGCACTTTACAGAGAGTATTTGAACATTCACATCAGTCCCTGCCCCAGTGGAGCTTACAATCTGTATTCCCTACCACATGTACACACACAGAGACATTCTAGGGTTAATTTTGTTAGAAGCCAATTAACTACCAGTATATTTTAGGATTGTGGGAGGAAACTGGAGTACCCGGAAGAAATCCATGCAAACACAGGGAGAGTATACAAACTCTGCACAGTTAGGCCTGTGGTGGGATTAGAACCCATGACCTCAGTGCTGTGAGGCAGTAATGCTAACCATTACACCATCAGTACTGCCAACAAAAACTCCTGTTTTTTTAAAGCGGCAATCATTTACACTTCAAAACCAGTTTGATTTTGCCGTATAAATGATTGTCGCTTTAAAAAAATTTGATTTCTTGCCAAATCTCTCACTTTCTGAATCTCTCATTCTATTAAATTTCCACAATAGGGTCAAATGTAATAGGGTGTTTGAATAAGAAAGGGAGAGATTTTGGGAGAGTTTTCCCACTTTTTTAAAAGCAGCAATCATTTACACTGAGAAACCTGGTTGATTTTGCCATGTAAATGATTGCCGCTTTAAAAAAATGGGAAAACTCTCCCAAAATCTCTCACTTTCTGATTCTCACACCCGATTACATTTGCCCATACATCCTACATGATAATGGAAATGCAGAGTTCTCTGTTCTGAGAGCTACAAAGGCAAACTTTTTTCGGGTAAAGCTATTTTTTCTTTAATTAGTAATGTAGAAGAAATAAAATCAGATACGCAGAACCCGGACTCAAAAGTGCATACACATTGTACAATTTTTGTGACCAACTTTCATTTTGGTCCCTACTGAACGATATTGGTCAAAATATCTTTCAGTGTGTATGTGACGAATGATGATGCTTATACCCGCCAGTTGTTCATCAAGGTTGTTCGTCAACTGTGCATGCAGCTCAATTTGGATATTTATTTAAAAAAGCCTAGAAACTGTAACTAGATCTTTCGTCTTTCGTCGATATCTTTCGTCCAGGACACTGGGTTCAAGGGAAATTGGTCATCAATGTCTTTCAGTGTATACACTGAAAAATATTTTGACCAATATCGTTCAGAAGGGCCAAAATGGTCAAAAAAAATTGTAGTGCGTATGCACCTTAAAATGTTGTAATTTAATCAATATACTGTAGGGCAGTATTTAAGGATTTTGTATGTTGCCGCTTCCCTATGGGTCACGGAGGAAAATTTAAAGCTCCACCGGTGTTTAGTGTAAAGAAGACCGGGCTTTATTTTGAATGTTAGTGTGGTATTACATTTTCAGCTCCAACCCTATTTGGCGGCATTTCTTACATACAGTATAGCCCATACACTCTTTTTGATAAAAAAATGTATGCATTACACAAATTCCTTAAAGCACGTGATGCTTGCAGGAGTGCACTAATTCCTTATGTTTCCCACTCACACCTTGCCCTCTACCTTTTTTGGAACTTGGAATTAGGTCTGGCGGCGGGGAACCGGATGACTAAACAGCTTTGCATGTCAAGAGATGCCAGCGACAGTATTAATATGACATTTGGGCCTTTGTGTTTCACTCATCTTTCACATGTAGGCGAAATATACAGTAAAGGTTTCTCTTCACATACTTGTCTTCTGTGTTACAGTTTGATCTTAAGATGACTTATAGGAAGAATATAAACAGCTGTCTGAACTTGCTAAGATATCTACACCTCATCCTTTCATGATGCACTATATAAGGGCAAACAGTGACTTTTATGTCAAATACCGTAAATGCCTCCAGTCTCCTTCCTAGATCAGAGAGGTAAACAAGATAATACGTGGCTGTCTTACAGGCACGGGAGAGTAGTGAGATGTTTGTACTGATGTCAGATAGCTTTCGTTCAACAATTACTTGTGTGGATGCACGCACACCGTGACCAATTAGCAGGACCGACTAAGAGGAGAAATTCATATAAATAACAAGCTTAATGGCATCAACGTCATGGCAACAGTACTGCAGGAGTATGTTCGTGTGGGTATAGCAGGATATAATGGGCCTTATTCTGGTTGGTTTGCAAAAGCAAACTCCTTTAATGGACAAAGCCGTACTGCACTGATCGCAGTACAAATTTGTTCTCAAAATGGTCAAAACCATGTGCGCTGCAGGTGGGGCAGATGTAACATGTATAGAGAGAGTTAGATTTGTGTGAGTTATTTTGTTTCTGTGCAGTGTAAATACTGGCTGCATTATTTTTACACTGCAATTTAGATTTCAGTTTCAACACATCCCACACAAATCTAACTCTCTCTGCACATGTTACATCTGCCCCACCTGCAGTGCACATGGTTTTGCCCATTTTGAGAACAAATTTGTACTGCGATCAGATCTGAATAAGGGCCTATGTGCATTAGATTTTCACTATCTACTATAAGATTTGCACTATATAGGGCAGTATTCAATGAGAAAAATTCTCCGTGCATGGCAAGAGATTTTTTCTCTCGCCATGCACTCGCCCTGTTCCGGAGGGCTCGCTGCCGCTCCTGCTCCCACTATTCAATGTGGTTAAGACTCGCCGCCACTCGCGGCGAGTCTTAACCCCTGCAGCGGACGAGCATCCACGGCAGGGAGCCGGGGAACGGTGGCAGCCAGGGAGATTAAAGTCTCCCTGGCTGCCCCAGAACATATGTGGAGGGGAGGAGGGCTCCCCGGGACCCAGGCAGCACAAGCTGCCCCCCCCCCTATAGCCAGCGGGGGACCCAGTATTCACTGCACCCGATCGTGCATATGTAATGATCGGGTGCAGTGAATATATGAATATCTAATGAGCGGCTCGAGAGCTCCGGCCCCCTGCTGGCTGCTCTGTGTAAAAAAAATTTTTTTTTCAAAAATATATTTTTTTTTTAAAATTAAATATATATTCATGTGCTATAAGCACATGAATAAAAATAACATGCCCCTTCACAGAAAAAAAATCCTGAATTTTTGACACCAAAATTAAAAAAAAAAAACGTTTAGTTTAAAAGTTCACATTCCAGTTCTCCATGAAAAGATGGAGAATTGCTACACGGAGAGACACGGCGAAAATCACTTAAAAAGACGGCGAAAATATCACATTAAATAGGGTGGTTCACTTTTGGAGAGCAAAATGCTCCTTCCAACGCGAAAAAAGCACAAACTCGCCATAAAACACGGAGAATTTTTCTCATTGAATACTGCCCTTAGTCTTGGCTGCCAAGACTATTTTTCTATTTGATTTACACTACACAGGAGCGCGCATTGGGATCGAATCTGCATCGAATGTAGAAAGAACCATTTGATGCCCATTTGATTTTCTATTCGATTTTGCTCGATTTAAGCAAAATCGAATAGTAAAATAGTGCTTATCTCACCGTGTGTATGCTCTATAAGATTCAATTGCTGTGTAATCTTCACTAACTCATGTGCTATTTACATACAATTCCTACTATCTACAGTCAGGGTCTTATTCATGTTCATGTCGTGCACCTGCGCTTGCGCACATCCAAATAAAGGGGAGGGAGGGTGGGAAACTCAGCAAAAAGAGGAAGACTCCTCCTCTTCCTGCGGCTCATATCCACAGCTAACTTTGCCATCCCTGCATCCTTATTGGATCCGAGTCACATGGTTCACTAAGGTCATCACAGCCTGGGATGTTTCAGTAATTCCGTTACATGCCTGTTTCAGTCATTCCGGTATTCTTTTTGTAGTTGAAGAGGGGGATTGCAAAAAGCTTCTTAAGATACATTTGGGCAGTGGCGTTACTATAGCACCGCAGCCCCCGCGGTCGTGGGAGGGGGGGCGCTGTGCATATGGGGGCACCGGGGGGCTGCGGTGCTATAGTAATCCCCCCACCCCCCATCCCCCGCATGCTTACCTGTCCGCGCGTCCCGGCTCCCCTCCTGGTTTCAATCAATGCTATGGAGACGGACCACGATAAAATGGCCGCCCCATAAAGCAGACTGTTCTCTGAAACTGTCTGCGGTATGGGGGCGGCCATTTTACGCTATGGGCTCGGTGGCCACACTATCTAAAATCAACTCCACGCCTACGTGGATAGTGGAGGTATGAAAAGGTCGGACGACGCGTACCGTCATTATTCTGCATTATTTGTGCCAATGATACAGAGTTCAGTATCCTGACAAACTGCTAACATAGGTTTCATCATATCATATCATGTGGCTCCCCAACTGCCAAAATAAATACTTGCATATCATTCCTCCCAATCTCTCCTGTACTTTACCCGGTATCTCGTCCTATGTACGTTTGCTGAAGATGGGCAAAAAGTAGGTTGTAAATTGCTTTATTTTTAAAATACACAATTTGTGTAATGTAGTGGTTCTCAAACTCGGTCCTCAGGACCCCACACAGTTCCCGTTTTGCAGGTCAACCGCCAGGTGCACTCATTATTACTGACTGACACATTTTAAAAGATCCACAGGTGGAGCTGATTATTTCACTTGATTCTGTGAGGAGACCTGGAAAACATGCACTGTGTGGGGTTCTCAGGATTGACTTTGAGAACCTGTGGTGTAAAATGATGACTCAAACCAGGGCCATATTTATAATGGGTTCAGTGTATGGATCTAATCCCGTCTCAAGCTGACTGACAGGAAGCCGGCATTTCTGGGAGTCTCAGGAAAAAAATGCAGGTGTGCCCAGACGTTTTCAGGGAGGGTCTGTGACATCAGCTCCGGCCTCGATCAGCCTGATTTTGTCGCACAGTTGTAGAAGGGTCAGCGGTTATATTTTCACCGACTGGCTAAATCATTTCATGGTGAGTAAATAGGTAAGTATGGATTTTCAGGGAAAAGCGAATAGTGAGGTTTTTTCAATTCACTTGCAGATTTACGTGGAGTGGGTTTTCTTTCTGCTTGGGCGGCGGCTAACTACTCACAGTCATCTGCAAATTTACAGATAAATGATAAGCTCTGAATTAGCTCCCAAACTATCTTATATCAAAAATATCAAATCTATAGATTGTAAGCTTGCGAGCAGGGCCCTCCTACCTCCATGTCGGTTTGTTTCTACCCAGTTTGTTTTATTGCTGTTGTTTCCAGTTGTAAAGCGCAACGGAATCTGCCGCGCTATATTAGAAACCTGTAAATAAATAAATAAATACAGTCACCCAAACTCTTTAAAATGACATTGCTACAGTAAGCACTTCCAAGGCCAATAAGGTACTGCCAGGGATGCCAACAGGTCAGCCGTGCTCCTGTAAAATGGATGGGGAATGGCCACAGGGCCGCTGCAGCTGTCTCTCTCCCCAGCTTAGCACGCCGCACTGAGCAGCATGTGCTGAGCCCGGGGAGAGAGGTTATGCTGCGGCGGCTCGGGTAAAAAATATCCCCCTCCCTTTTTCACACCACTGGGTACTGCCAGAGGAGCTTTAAGAGAGGAGCAACCGCGTGTGCAGCCTCCTCCGTTTGGGCCCCGTCCACTCTCCTGGCCGAGAATGCTGCCACTGCACCGCGCTAGAGAACAGCGCTGCTGCCTTCTTTGCGGGACTCTGCAGGGGTAATTATCAAAAAAATGGGTGCAGTGTGTGGTGTGGGACTCATGTTCCCATTGCACCACACACATTGCACCCAATATAAATGCACCACTGGTATTGCTGTTATTAGGCCGATATACTGGATCTGAACATGGTTGAGTCAAGAAGCATGTGAGTGATTTTGAGCCAATGAGATGACACATTCTCTGGCTCACATCCAATCACATTCTGACCAAGTCGCCCCCCCTCTGTGTTGGTCTAACAACTTCCTTTCCAGTCTGAACGGTTTTCCCTCAATGTTCTAGTAGTTACAATAAATAAATAACAATGCCTGTTTTGTGTGTACCTGCCCAAGGGAACACAATAATGAAATAAAGAAAATACAACATTTAAAGTAGAAACCTGTTATTATGATTGATTCACAAATATAGCAGACAGTAATGGTTGTATAAAAGGGAATCTGCGGTCCCAGGAGCTCGCTGCGTTACGTGCCTTCAATGTACACAAATAATTATGCACTCTGGGAACAGATGGAAATACGATCAGATCTTTAATTAGGCTGCGGCCAATACTCATTATTACTGCAGACTTCATCAGGGAGATCGGAGTAATTTATTAACTTTTGCTGGGACTGCTGTTTCTCTCGCCAATACATGTGGCAGATATACTGAATGTTACAAAAGAAAAGGGTTTGAAATGATTTCTATAAAACGATGTTGCAACGTTCAAGATGCAAATTTGGTTTGTAAAGAGTTAATAATGAAAACATAATAACTGACGAACCAACGTTACTGGCCAATAACATACCATCTAACATGACCCATTCCATTAGGTAAAAAAATGCTCTGTTTCTGGACTTCCTTGCCAGTGGCAGTTACAGAGGTGGGGCTGCAGAACAGTCCAATATTCAAAATGGGGAGCCACACCTGCTGCCACCCCAAACATCACTGTCCTGGACTCACTTGCAGTTGAGTGACTCCCCCTCTTTGAATTTTGGACTGTGCTGGAGTCCCACCTCTGTAACTGCCACTGACAGGGAAGTCCTGGAACAGAGCATTTTGTACCTAATGGAATGGGTCATGTTGGAAGTTATGCAATAATGACCTGGCTGAAGGCATTGAAGGCCCAGAGGTGAGACCGGTAATAGCCCAGTCCTACAAGGACTATCTCTGCTATAAGGTAAATGTACACAGTGATAGGGATGATTCATACAGCTTAGAACTCCTCCCCACAGTTACAGTCCCATCACTGCATTCTAATGGGGTACTGAGGGCACCATACATTGCCTCTGTATAATCCCAGAGGGGAAAAGGGCTTTCCATTGCATGGTTAACCAATAATGTCTCAGTCAACTGCTCCATCGATACATTACATCTATGGTAGGAAGCTATCAACAGAAAACCATCTTTGATTCCAACCATCCATGGGCATCGTGCGATGGTGGGGAGCCAACCACTGAAGACACTTTGAAACTTACAAGGACTAATTATTGCTTAACTCAAAGTCATGTGAATCACCATAGAAACCATTGACCAACGATAGTAAACTACAAGCGCTTTCTAACCAATGATGGCGGATTGCCTACCATACAGAGGATAGCGGTACACTTTAAAATACCCGGGACTTTTGTTGCAGAAGGTGTTTCTGTACATGACTGTACAATTATCTGTATGATAATCAGTAAGTAAATAATAAATGATAATTGACCATATTTTAATTTACGGCTATGTTAAGTTGGCTACACTGGAGCGAGGTGTACATAGCAAGACAGTAAATAAAAAAATGGTCAATTATCATGCAGATAATTGTTTTAACAGTGCCCAGGTGCCAAGGGTACATGCCCTGCTTTCCGCACCCTCATTACGCCACTGTTCATATCGCATCAGAATTTTCTGATATTCTGTCACGCTTTACGTTGGGAATAGGGTGGCCAATCCCGGGATCGGGATCGGCTGGATCCCGGTATTTGGCCCTAAAAATGCCGGGATTTGAATCCCGGGATTGGATCTTCCAATCCCGGGATTGCAGGATTGTCCTGCGCATGCGCAAATCTAATGTCGGGCAGTGCTGAGACCAGCTCAGACGCTGCCCGGCTTTTCCCAAACCCCGGCGCGCTGCTTTGCGGCTGCGTGCAGCGTGACCTGATGTCAGAGGTCACGCTGTGCAGCCTGTCTGCGGCTCCGTGCCCGCCCACCGCCCGGTACCCGTGCCGCCTTCACTGTCGCCCGGCTACATCAAGTCCGCCTCCAGTCCAGCGCTGCCTGGCTCCCGCACATCTGCAGGCCTCCAGACCACCCACGCACGGCCCCCAATGAAAAGCCGGCCTCTGAACATCACTGCCCGGCTCCCGCAGCAATGGCCGGGTGAGTTAGGCTGGGTTTGGGGGGGGGGGGACTAAAGTTTGTCATTCTATTGACAAACTCAATCCCGGGTATCCCGGGATTAGGCATTTTTCAATCCCGAATCCCGGGATTGAAAAATAGCCCCGGGATTGGCATCCCTAGTTGGGAACCAAACATTGATAAGACAATACCGGAAATACTGGAGGTAAGAAGGCCCTTCTCGCAGCCTTACAGTGTACTTAGGGGGTTATTCTGATTCACTTGGAAAGGCACAATAGCTCTCTAATGAAATGAAATCTGGCGTCACATTCTGAGTCGCTGAGTCTATAATAGGTCGGATTCCTGAGAATATGGCACCATTTCACAGTCAAGCTTCCTGCTGCGCACAGCTCTGCATAGCAGTGGGGTCTCTCTGGGCATTGTGCAGGCTAGAGGGGTGTTTTATATCATTACTTGTGCAGAGGGGTGTTGTGCACCAGGGGGTTAAGTTAGTGCAGAGGGTGCTGTGCAGTGCAGACAGAGGGGTGCTGTGCAGTGCAGACAGAGGGGTGTTGTGCAGTGCAGACTGCAGAGGGGTTTGTGCAGTGTAGAGGGGTGTTGTGCAGTGCAGAGGGGTTTGTGTTGTGCAGAGGAGTTTTTGGCAGTGCAGTGCAGACTCAGCAGAGGGGCTTGTGCAGTGCAGAGGGGGTTTGTGCAGTGCAGACTCAGCAGAGGGGTTTGTGCTGTGCAGACTGAAGAGGGGGTTTTGTGCTGGGTTATATATATTAATATTATATATATATATATATATATAATTAAATATACTTAATTATATTGTAATTGTACTGGTCGTGTGTTAGGCAGGCTGTCAGACAGTGTAGTGGGGGTACAGTAGTACACAGGAAGGCTGTCAGTCGGCTTTTGTTATTTTTTTTTTTTTTCATTGTGGTGTGTGGTCACTATAGTGTGCTGAACTTCAATCCTATACACCATATACTACTGTCAGAAGCAGAACAAGTTCAGTGTGTGATTGTTCTGCCTCCACGGTCCACGCAGTGTTATCCAAGGCCCGTCCATAAAAAAAAAAAAAATACAAAATATTAAAAATGCTAATTTTGCTGTTATTTTTTTTTTTGCTGTATATAACTGCACCCCAATAGTATACACCACAGGTTCTGTGTGTGATTGTTCTGCGTCCACGCAGCATTATAAAAGCTGCTCATTAAAAATAATTAAAGTTAAAAAATCCAAATACATTTTTCTCTTCTTTATTCATTGTTTGTGTGTACTGCACCCATAGTATATACTGTCAGAAGGGGGGTGTGTGATTGTTCGGCCTCCAAGCAGCATTTTACAAGCTGCGCATTAAAAACAAATTAAATTCAAAAAATCCTAATCAATTTTTCTCGTCTTTCTTCATTCTTTGTGTGTAGTGCACCCATAGTATTTTTTGCCCATTTTTTTTACAAGCTACGGGTGCGTGTGTGGGCCCAGGGACAATTCCATATTGCACCTCTTTTCTTTTGCCATTATGTGCTTTTTGAGGCTTACTTTTTCAAACTGTCTGCTGCTGCAGTTACACTCCTAGATATGTCACTTGTTTGTGCCGCACACTTGTGTGGCTTAGCATAATTATCCAGCTACCTCGGTGCAACCTTTTGTCCTAAAAACAGTATTGTGAGGTGTGAAGTGGTCGAAATTAATGTAATTGAGGTTAATATTACTCTAAATGGATGACCATTTAAAAAAAAAATCCAAATCCAAAGCTTTTCATCGCCGCTCGACAAAGCCAAATCCAAATCCCAGCGACGAATCCAAATCCAAATCTTTGGCCCCGGCGCTCATCCCTAACTTTTATATTCCTTGGAGATTCTACCCTGACCCAGGATGGCAATAATACAGATATGCAGCCTAGGCATTAGATGCTTGGAATAATGTAATAATAATGCACAATTGCTCTGGAATATGTTTCAGTGTGACTCTGAGGGCCTCAGCTTTTGCACCATAAAACAGTTTTATTGTGTGCTGGTTCTCCGCGTCACCAGTACTCCGAGACAGATATCGCGGGAACATTTCATGTACTGCAAGGACCTAATAAACTTCGCACCCACTTCATAACAATTAATTAGAGATGTACAAGTCTGTTAACCGCCAATAAAAATGTCATACGGTTTATTAATTGCTGTCCTTTGAAACTCTACCAAAGTACCCAGCACTGTGCGTTCTGCTAGTGACACATTTATTCCTGTTTTATTAGGTACAACAACCTGATTTTTTGTCCTCTAATGTTGTTTTATTTCCTAGGGAGAGATTTGTAGGGAATATAAATCAGCTCAGTGTGTTCTCCTGGTGATTGTGTTACTCAATCGGACATGTATTCTGTTTATGGGTATTTATAGAGCGCACACATAGGGGGAAATTTACTAAGATGATTTAGTAGAAAAAAATCGTATTTTCCTACGAAAATACGAAATTTTTTGGGTGTATTCGTATTTTTGGCGTTTACTATGCCAAAAATACAAATATTCATATTCATATTGATGGGACATTCATATTTGTATTTACAAATACGAATGTCTACACCATTGATAGAATACAACAGGAATCACTATTCAAAAGAATGGTGGTTCCAGATTTACAGAGCAGCCGTATTGAAAATACGGCTGCTAATTAGTGTAAAACTGCCACGAATATACGGCAGGAAAATACACCTTATGTTCCTGTCGTATTTGGCAGAAGCCTGCACGGATCAGTCAGAATTGTAAAATAAATAAATTTTAAAAAAAAAACGGCGGGGGGTCCCCCCTCCCCCCCCCCCCCACACAGCCGTAACCAGCTACAGGCTGAAAGAGCCGGGGCCGGTAATTAAAAATCAGGAAACCCGACAAATAGGGGTTCCCTGATTTTTAACAACCAGCCCCAGGCTCCAGGTCCGGGGCTGGTTCCCAAAATACGGGGGGGACAAAATGCAAAATGAGTAGGGGTCCTCCGTATTTTAAGAACCAGCCCCAGGCCAAACCAGCCAGCAGGGTAATGCCACAGCCGGGGGGAGACTTTTTATACAAGTACCCCCGGCCAAAGCATTAACCCTCTGACCAGTCAGCCTGGCCAGGGGCCCTGGGGGAGTGGGGACCCTTCCAATAAAGCCCCCCCCCCCTCCAGGACTTACCTGATCAGGCTGAAGCCTGGTGCTGTCCCCTGTGGCCCTGTGCAGAGGCCACCGGGCTGATTCAGTGTAAAAAAAATAGATTTAAAAACTATTGTTTTAAACTGTGGAACTATGAGTCCCAGCAAGCCTTCCCCACAAGCTGGGACTTGGAGAATCACAATTCCCAGCCTGCGGGGCATTAAAGGGCCCGCTGGCACTTGTAGTTCCACAGTAAAAAAAATAGTGAAATAAATACACACTGACACACAATAAAAATAAAACTTTAATACATACATTACACACATACTGATATTTACCTATCTTGAGCCCGTAAGTAGGTCCCAGGGTCTTGATCCGGTGCTCCTAACTGTCATACTTTAAAACAGCCTGTAACATGACGTTTAGAAGCTGATTGGCTGGTACTTTATCTTTTTTCACTACATCTCTCTCCAATGCTTAGATAGTATACATTCACTGTGGCACTGACACACATACACACTAGAGGGGACATGGAAACACTGGGGGGACATACAAACTTCACACAGATTGACCATTACCAGGATTCATGATCTAGTGCTGTCAATAATTATAACCACACTTCTAAAGTTTATCTTTGGTAATATTTTGACAGTAGATTAGAAGAATGATCATCCTATATAATGAAATGCTGCTCCTCACCTCTGTGGGGGATTTCAAGTGTTTTTTGTGTCGGTGGGCTCTAGATGTCACCAGGCGGAGCAATTCAATCATTGGTCTGTCACGGAGTCGCCAGAGCTGACATTGCTGTTATGTTTTTCCGTCATTTTGACAGGCTGATAACTAGTAATAACATCCCTGATTAGCAGGTAACATCGGTATCTGGACTCATGATAGATTGGCTCTAGGTCGACAGTGAAAAAGTCAACAGGGTCCAAAGGTCGATAGTGAAAAAGTTGACAGTGTCAAAAGGTTGAAAGGTTGACTGCCAAAAGGTCGACCTGGAAAAGGTCGACATGCATTTTGTACAAAATTTTGAGCCAACCTATGCCGACATGCGGTATTTCATACCATACCAGCTACTACGGCATGGAGGGAGAATATAATAGTGTGCCGAGTGCAGTGAGGCACCAAGCCCAAAGTATGGCGAGTGTATCGAGCCATGCGAGGGGACGCGGTACACTCAGACGGTGTCCATGTTGACACAAGTATTAGTTGACATGGGTTTTTCACAGGTTTTTTTTTTAGCCGACATGTGCCGACAGGTGGTATTTCCTAGGGATGCACCATGCCCGAAGCATGGCGTGTGGACGCGGTGCACCAGTACGGTGTCCATGTCAACCGTGTCGACATTTGGGACAGAAAAGTGAAAAACCCCATCTCGACTTTTTGACTGTCGACCTCCCCCATGTTGATCTAATGACCCTGTTGACCTAGACCTAGGTGTCGACCTAAGGAATGTCGTCCTTCAGTGATCGACCTAATTTTCACATTGATATTTGCACCTGTGCCCCCCCCCCCACACACACACAGCCTAACTCTAACTTCTCTGCCTAACCCTGACCCCCCTATCCCCCAAGCAATGTCAGAGTCCTGGTACCGGTCTGATCAGAGTTAGGATTCCGGTGCCTGGTTTTCCAATTGCTGGTATACAGAATGGTGGTATGCTGACCAGATGCCGTAAATAAGTGGCACGTATAAGAGGAACTTATTTTTTTATGTAAAATGTGCAGAGAGACTCAGAGCTGTGATGGGGTCATCTTGGCAGCATAGGCAAATCTAAGGTATGGTCCGGGGGTGCACCGGATCACCCATTAGACCGCCGCACACAATTTAAACTTAAAATTTTAGTTTCCAGTCCCCTTTAGTATACATTTTCTTCTGAAGCCTCTCAGGGCTTCAGCGTTCCCAGTCCTGCACTGCGCGGGTGTGCGGGTGACATCATTGCGCACCGGCGCAGTGCAGGACTGAGAACGCTGAGTCGGACGGGAAGCAAAGGTGGGAGCTGTAAGTGGCTGCAGAGCGGGCAGTGCGGCTTCAGCATGGAGCACTGCAGTGTGGAGCAGCAGAGTGGGCACAGCGGGCAGGGCGGCTGGACTGGATTGTGGAGCGGCAGAGCGGCTGAAGTGAGCCAGCATCTCAAAAAAAAGTGAGGAAGAGGTTTTTTTTCTAAGGTGCCTTTTTGCATTTATTGTGGCATGGGATAGGGTGGAGTGGGGTGTTGGGGCAGAAGGGGAGAACAGGGACTCTTGGTCATTGTTTTATGGCCCCCAGATTTTTAAAAACGGTTACTCTGCTGTTATTTGGGTGGGGGGGGGGGCAGGCAGCAGTCCTGAGGGTGCACTGTCCCAGGGAATGGGGTTTTACATAGCACTTTTATTTTTGTCACCAAAAGGTTAGGTAGCAGGTGCCATTGGTGGGAATAATGTGTCCCTTATATGTGCTGTATAATTCCATGGATGCCCACGTGTGCCGTATCAGTCGTGTAATACCACGCCCTTTTTTGTGATGTCACGCCTTCTTTCATGCGACCACACCCCCTTTTCTCCGCACAATGGTCCCACAAACTAAGTGGTTGAGTCTGGGACCACCCATTACCATACTTCTACATTCTCCTATGCTTGGCAGTGCATTAAGCTATATCAGTGTGCTACATGCAAAAGCAGCCAGTATTACCTGCATACAAAAATCATGGATTGTCCAGGAGAAAATTTACACCCATTACCAAGATATGCTCCTAGCTCTGAATGGGGCCCTATGTGTTCTCCTGGAAGTCATTTTATTCCACAAGAATATTTAATAGTGACTTGAGCCTAAACACAGAGGTTTTCAAGGCATCGGGTTGGTTTTTATGGTTCTGAGGTCACAGAATGACTTGCCAACCAATTCTAAAGGTGGCCATACACTACTGCAAGAAGTTGCAGCAGTTTATGGCCAGCCAATCCCCATTGAGCCACCCAGGCCCTTACCAGGTGGCAGGATCACATGCAATCCCATTCCTCGCTGCTGGGAGTTGGAGGGACCACGCTTCAGATCTGATGTCAAACACACCCGATTTGGCCACTTTTTTTACCAGATTCCTTGCCCCGATTCGTCGGAATCAGCTGAAAAGTCGATAATTGAGACTAGTGTATGGAGTCCTTAAGTGGTTCATTTACTATAAGTTGATATTTTTTTATTATTATAACATTTCTTAGTTATTATTTTTTCATAGATTTTTGACAATTTCAGCATCAAGAAAATTGATCTGAAACATTAATTTTTTTGCTGCCGCAGAATCTCATGTTTCTTTAGTCCGTGAAATCACCGCCCACTGCTAATTCTATACTGAGCAGAAAGTCTGATTACTTTTTTTTTAAAGTTTACCACTTTTTAAAAAAAAAGTTTTTACAGTAGTAAATTTACTGACAGTTGTTAAATGTATAGTCAATAACTTTGGGCTGCACAAAGAACTAACTGTATCACTCTACCAAGGCTTAGTGCATCTAACCCATTACAACATACTTGTATATATGGCCTCATAGTCCACAAATCATTCTTGACGCCGCTTTCCACAAAGAGGGCCTCTCAAATGTCTCTATATACAACAGTGCCACCTGCAGGCATTTAACGGCCATAACACTCCAGTAAGTAAAATGTTTGTAGGCTCGTGTTTCATTTTTCTAAGCTACATCGATTTAATGATAGTAGTTGCTCGGTATTTAGAAATGAAAGTTGTAGACATATATTTGTAAAATACGCTGAGAGTCGGAGTTCGACAAATACAGGAGACCAACCAGTTGGCTAATCCTGCTAACTACAGATCCATTTACATTTTATCACTGAAAGGTAGACATTGTGACCTGTGAGCTGATTGGGTCTACTCATGTCAGACATGTTTACCTGGTTCCAAAGCCTCAGGGGGTTTAATATTTGAAAGAACCTCTTAGCAATAGATTTATCCCTTAATTCCAGCACAAAATCTATAAAAGGTATGTCTGAAATCTCTTAAGCTCATGATAACCTCAAGCCACGGCTCTTAATCTTCAAAAAAGTCAGAGATGAAGACAAGGCTCTTGAGATCTCTGGAAATCAGCGTCGGGCACATCCAGTGTGATGTCAGATCAATGGTTGCCTCTCAGTAATTGCATGCCTGGACAGCGAATACCAAAAAGTCTTGATTGCATTCTTCCCTCCACCTGCCAGCTCTGCATGTCCGGTTCTGTTTCAAAACAGATGGGTGCAAAAAAAAAAACACAGATTGTTACCAGGCTACCTCAGGAAGAAAAAACACAGCAAGGTGTCTCCACGGCCGGTCTAGTCGCTGCTATCAGAGCAAAGATTCAATCAGCCGCATTCTCCCTACCTCAGCTGCCCCTGGGCACATACCACCACCGACCACGTCACCTGCTTGTGAAATCAACCTAAAGAGCATTTAATATGTTGTGCTATGCCACGTATGTAACTCAGGGTTGCCGATTTGCAAAAAATCCTCTCCGGGAGAAGCCCGGAGAGGAATATTTCATATTTCATTAGCCCGGGGCTAAAATGACACGATTGTGCCATTTTAGCTCCGCCCCCTCCTCTGAGACCCGCGGATTGCGGTATTTAAATGCCGCGATGGGGGGGGGGGGGGCTCAGTGGGGGTCCCCCTGAATCCGGGAGGGTTGCCCACCCTTCCAAGGGCCGGGAGGGGGGACCCGGTTTTCGGGAGACTCCCGCAAATTCCGGGAGGGTCGGCAACCCTGATGTAACTTAATTCTGACACTAATCTTGTTAGTATGCCAGGGCAGGATTAAAGCAGGGCAAAAGGGGTCAGTACCCGTGGGCCCCATGTGGTTGGCATGTATTTTTTATTTTTTTTTGCTAAAGGTTTTGTGCATGGGAGTGGGGTAGTGCTGTAGCTTCGCCTATCTGCCATTGTGACATTGATTAATGGTGCTGAGTATTGGGAGCCAAGGCACACTGCACAAGTGTGCAGTGCATTACTTGGAGTTGACTAAGTCCCATGAGACTTTGCACAAGAGGGCAGAGGCTGGGAGGTTTGTGCTGAACTCTGATTGGTGGAGCTCATTACATGCTTCTCAGGCCCATGGAGGACAGCAGCAGTTGCCTAGTCATGGGAGGGTTTTTAATCAGAGGCAGCACTGGGACTGTGAGTTCTCCTACAGTCCTACAGAGTAAGGGACAAACACAGGCTTTTCATGTGGTATGTATGTATGTGTGTGTATGTATATGTATTTCTCCCCCCTGCAGTTACCCATTGACCCAGTTTATCCTGCCTTTACTCTTTGCTTTGACAGTGTAATATTCTCCCATGCAGTTTGCGGCCAATAATGACAAGTGCAAGTGGTCCCCCTGTCTGAAGTGCCCCGGGCCCCCCGAAGGCTTAATCTAGCACTGTAGTGTGCATATATGTGTGTGCGTGTTTTTATGTGTCCATATGGGCCAATTCAGAACTGCTTGTAGATCAGCAAATTCGGCCCCTCTGTCAATGGTGGGGGTCTGCGCATGTACGGTGAGGCGTGCATTCGGCGGGGCGGCATTAACCTGCTTGCTAGGCTCCGAATAAACGCAGCCTTGCGAGCATTTCTGAATTACCCCTATATTGCATAAACATGGGATTTCCCTCAGTATAAGGGAAGAGCCGCATCTGACTAAACACAGTTGCAGCTCTTCAAGTCCGAGGGAAACACCCTGGGCTACTAGTGGACAAGGGGACTGATCTGCGGGGGAGTGTGTGGCAAGGTGAGGATCTATGCTTGCCTGTGTGAATGTGTATATGCATGTATGTTATTATATATGTAAGTTATACTGCTCTGGGTGTGTATGTTTTACATTGGCCATGCTGTGGGACTACAAGTCCCAGCAGGCCCTTTAATGCCCCGCATGCTGTAGACTTGTGGTTCTCCAAGTCCCTGCATGCGGGGGAGGCTAGGTTTACTGGGACGTTTGTTCCACAACACAAACCAAGGTCATTTTTATGTTTCAAAACAATCAACCTGGCACTCACCGCCCAGGGCTGCCGGGTACAGCCCAGGATGGGTGAATAATAGGGAGGTCCAGAGCTGACTAGCGAGGGTGTTAATGTGATGGACGAGGGACTTTGTATAAAAAGTCTAGTCTGCCCTAGACACATTATATGCACACACACTTACTAGGGGTCAATAAAGCTAACAGATGTTAGATTGTGGTAGAAACCCAAGGAAGCACAGGGAGACTATACAAACGCCACACAAATAGGGATGTAGTGGGGATCAAACCCATGACCTCAGTGCTTGACCAATCTCTACATGGAAGTGGGACAAGGGGTCTATAGCAAAAAGGTCATGGAAAGAAAAGCTTCACCAAGATGAAGAGAGGGGGCGCTTAATGAGGTGGGGTGTTTTGTTAGCAGCTCACACACTGGGAGTGGTCAGACCCCTAAAGATTGGTGTGTACAGAAAGAAACAAAAGGTGGTGGAGCGCTTAATACTAAGTAAATTAAAATATATAAATTACTTTAAAAAGTTTGATCAATTGGGTATCACAGTAAAAAATGGTTTAATACAATAGCATAATCTACAAATCATATTACATATAAAGTGAATAAAATACAATAAAAAAGAAAATATTAATAGTAGTAAAAATATTGCACTTCAAAAAAACTTAAATAAAAATAATTTTATAGCAAAAATGTCGACAACCATAAGGTCGACATGCAAAAAGGTTGACATGCAAAAAGGTCGACACAAGCATTATGTTGACAGTGTCTAGGTCGACAGTCAAAAGGTCAACATGGGGTTTTTCACTGTTTTTTTTTTTATTACCCAATGTCGACACAGTCGACATGGACAGTTTTATTCGGCACGCTATTTTATTCTCCCACCACACCCTAGTGGTTGGTAGGGCATGAAATACGGCCTGTCGGCACATGTCGGCTCAAAAAAACTGTGAAAACCCCATGTCGACATTTTGACTGTCGACCTAGACACGGTCAACCTAATGCTTGTGTCGACCTTTTTGCTTGTTGACCTTTTTACATGTCAACCTTCTTGCTTGTCGACCTAATGGTGTCAACCTAATGGTTTTTGACCTTTTTTGCTGTAGACCCGTTGTCCGGATCCCCTCTACAGTGGGCAGTCAGTAAGCATTTAACATATCACAGTCTTTGAATGCTGTCTCTCACAGGTATGGCTTCTTAGCTTGGCTTCCACAATTTCATATGCTCGGTCTCAGGGTTTTGTGGTCCTCTCCACATCCTGCAGACTTGCACATACATCTTCTGGCTCAATGGACTCTTTGGGCGGAATGTACTAACGCTTACCGCTCCGTAGACATCCATGTTTCGCGTCCGCAATGGCTTCGTGTTATGTATTAATCAAGTTTTGTTGTGTTGTTGAAAAAAAAACTCCGCCGGCTTCTGTTCTCGCAGAGTTTCCGGCGCAGCAGATCCCCTCATTCATCTCTGTGTAGCTGAAGCGCCTGTGTGATGTACTAACACTCGCAGCGCTCAGCTTTGTGTGGCATTAATTCGCCTTGTATTTCAGGCGTTATACACTGTTTTATCTCATGGGGGGTTTTTTGTGTCACAAATATATTAAACAAGAAGGTATTTTTTTTTTTTTTTTTTAGATTTGTCTCAGTTAATAGGGGTGTTGGTTGTCTTGTGGGCATCTCATTAGAATGCATTTTGCTAGATAGCCGTGGCTTAGGGTAATGAGGGCAATGTGATGTTTGTATGGATTATTTGTTTGAGGTAATGCCAAATTGCAAAATGGGGTTTGGTTTGAAGCAGATTAAGGTGTCGTCATTGTTAAATTAGGGCAAGAGATGTTGTTAGGGTGAGGGGTGGTAGGGCTGAATTGATAGGCACGTGTGAGGGGTGGTAGTGCGGAGGTGATGGGCACAGTAGGTTTCTGAGGGGAGGTAGGGCGTTGGTGATGGGCACAGTAGGTGCTAGGGATGAGGGGAGGTAGGGCGTTGGTGATGGGCACAGTAGGTTCTGAGGGGTGGTAGGTCGTTGGTGATGGGCAGAGTAGGTGGCACCTGGGAGTGAGAGAAACCCGCACCGCGCAGCAAACAGAAACAACTGCGCATGACAGGAGAAAACGTCATTGCGCATGCGCAAAAAAAAAAATGCGTAAATATTCCGACGGATAGCAGAGTTAACGTGGACATGAAGACAGGAAAAAAAATGAGTACATAACGCGGAGATCTCTGCAAAAAGAGAGCGAAATCATCACGAAAAAAACAACTACACTTCACTACAGAAATGCGAGTAATAGTAAATCCTGCCCTCTGGCTCCTACTCTTGGACTCTCTCCACAGGCAGCCTGACTGGCTTCCACAACCCCTTCTGGGCGGAATACATAGAGCAGCAGGGTCACTTCACTGCAACAGTGAGGTCATGGGTTCGATCCCCACCATGGCCCTAACTGTGCAGAGTTTGTATATTCTCCCCGTACTTGCGTGGGTTTCCTCCGGGTACTCCGGCTTCCTCCCACAATCCAAAAATATACTGGTAGGCTAATTGGCTACCAACAAAATTAACCCTAGTATGTCTGTGTGTGCATGTACATGTGGTAGGAAATATAGAGTGTAAGCTCCACTGGGGCAGGGACTGATGTGAATGGTCAAATATTCTCTGTAAAGCGCTGTGGAATATAGAAACTGCTAATAAATAAACAGTCCCTCCTATACACATTTCACATTGCAAAAGCCAGGTCGGACCCCGGTCTCCATTATACAGAGGGTGACCCGGGTTTAACCCTTCTTGTAACCTGGGTCAGATTGCTGTGTTGCTCAACCCGGGTTTTAAGGTATGGTGCTTTCACACCGCCCTTTAACCTGGGTCGTAATGTTAGCAACCCAGTTTCGACCCTGGTTATTTTGGCGATGTGAAAGGGGTTCACTTTGCCTCTGCAACCACTTTCTTGTCTGCGGAGGCTTTAACCACAATTTTAGCACAATAGTATTACAGTTTATTTCACAACAAACACCCCGATGCCGGTGGTGCAACATCGTTGCCACCACAGCACCCGTTTCTTGTTGCGACTACCTCCCCCCATGCCGCTAAAGCTGGCGTTATTATCAATGGTCTCAATGCGATTTCACTTTTTTTTTTCTTTTTAACTAAGTTTGTCCAGATCACGTTTCCACATAGGAAATGCGATCTGCTTACTACACAAATGTGAGTCAAAGGGTTTCGAGCAGTTTTTCACAAAAACTGCTCCAAAAGCCCTTTAATACATTCAGGTAATACTAAAATAATGTGAAAAGGGTGTACAAAACAAAAACACCCTTTTTCACATTATTTAATAGAAAAAATTAATATATAATAATAATAAAATAAATGGGCCTCCAATGACCATACTGCGCAAGTAAACTGTTTATTTTATTTTACTAAATCTGCTAAGATTGGATTTATGATTATCCTTTCGTATAATTCATTTCCATGTGCACCTGTACATGCTTTCAATCTGAATACTAACTGACATCAGACTAACTGAACTAACAAAGCATCTGTGTTTTTATTATTGCATTATAAAGCGTATGCATTATCTGCCACATAAGCATGTGTTGTGCTGCTGTCAGAGTGATTGACAGCTGTACACGAAGCATTGGAATACGGGTCATTGCTTCGTTAGCAGGCCCTACTTTGCAAATAACAAATCTTGCAGAAATTATTAGCGATTCAGCTGTGAAAAGACAAATGAAACAATTAAGTGATATCACTATTTAATATTTTTACATATATATTGTTATGCATCATATGTACAATACTATATTATGTTGCTGCTAACGTATTTACACAGAAGGTAAACAACCATTCTACTTAGAATCAAAGCAAAACATACATCAAGAAAAAAAGACGCGGTTTATATGTCACACCTGTAAATACATTATAAATAAATTGCTCAAAGTGTTTCCTCTTTAAAAAATAAATAAAAATAAAATAAAACCTTTTACATACCTCCCAGCTTTGAGGAGGGAGGAGGAGGGACAGTGTTGCGCAGCCAAATTTTTTGTGTGTGTGTGGGGCGTGGCCTATACTCGGACGCGGTCCCGACAGTCTGTCAAAACGCAGACAGACAGGTGCCCGAAGGCCACCCACTATTTTCCCTCATGAGGGTCCACGACCCCCAAAGAGGGAGAATAGAATATGTGGCGAGCGTTGCGCTCACCATGCTGTCTGAGTCCGGGCAGTCAGGATCCCGATGCAATGCTAATGACTGTCCGGATCCCGACGGTCTGAACCCTATACCACACCCCTAGCTATCTAGGAAGTACTCTTATACAGGCTTATGATTGTGGATTGGCTGCTGGCACCAGGTGTCCTGGAGACAGTATCACATTGGTTGTGGTGTAGTCACCTGACTGGGAACATTAGGATTAGGTTGCGGGACAGGAGGTTAGTGTTAGGCGCAGGAGGACAGCGTTGGGTTAGGCTGTGAGACAGGAGGCTAGTGTTAGGCGCAGGGGGACAGAGTTTAGTTTAGGCTGCATGTGGGGAAGGTTAGGGTTAGGCTGCGAGAAAAGAGGGTTAGGGAGAGAAGAAGGTTATCATACTTATCCTAAAACTATTGGGACCATGGCTGTCAGTATGCCATGGTGCGGCCTTGTGACCACCGCATTGTCACCACCAGAATCCCATGCCATGGGAGTTATTTATTATCTTCATTACCAAGAAACTGTCATTATTCTTTGTCATTATTATTACTTTATTATTATTAAAAGTGTTAACGTCATCATACAGAACCGATTACCTGCAACCTGTGCAGCTCCCGCATCGTTACAGCTCAGACGGTGAGTATAAGTTCTCAGGTCACACTCATCAGATACTGGCTTTTCCACTTCATCCATGCTTCCTGTATGACACACGCTTCAGCGTGTGTGCGTGTGTCATGTGGAATTATGGCCACTGTGAGCCTGGGTAGACCAGGGTTGCAGCACCCAGTATTCCCTACATACTAACCCCCTCCTCCTGGGATCTGGATGTTTGGTTGACTGCCATGTTGATATTTTGCTTGTGTTGACCTTTTGTGGTGTCTACCAGCAGCGTACTGTAACTAGATATTTAATGGTGAAAATTGTATATAACACATGTTACTTTGACAGGGAAGGTGGCCCCTCTCAGCTATGGGCCCCAACACAGCTGCAATCAGGCACCTATGGTAGCTACACTCTTGTGTATAACACGTAACTGTGACGGGGAAGGTGGCCCCTCTCAGCTCTGGGCCCCATAGCACCTGCACTCCCTGCACCTATGGTAGCTACACTCTTGTGTATAACACATGTAACTGTGACAGGGAAGGTGGCCCCTCTCAGCTATGGGCTCCACAGCAGCTGCACCCCTTGTACCTATGGTAGCTACACCCTGTATATAACACATGTAACTGTGACAGGGAAGGTGGCCCCTCTCAGCTCAGGGCCCCATAGCAGCTGCACACCCTGCACCTATGGTAGTTACACCCCTGTATATAACACATGTAACTGTGACAGGGAAGGTGGCCCCTCTCAGCTCTGGGCCCCATAGCAGCTGCACTACCTGCACCTATGGTCGCTACACCCTGTATATGACACATGTAACTTTGACAGGGAAGGTGGCCCCTCTAAGCTCTGGGCCCCTAAGCAGCTACACTCCCTGCACCTATGGTAGCTACCCCCTGTATATAACACGTGACAGGGAAGGTGGCCCCTCTAAGCTCTGGGCACCATATCAGCTGCACCCCCTGCACCTATGGTAGCTACACCCTGTATATAACACATGTAACAGGGAAGGTGGCCCCTTTCAGCTCTGGGCCCCATAGCAGCTGCACTCCCTGCACCTATGATAGCTACACCCTGTATATAACACATGTAACTGTGACAGGGAAGGTGGCCCCTCTCAGCTCAGGGCCCCATAGCAGCTGCACACCCTGCACCTATGGTAGTTACACCCCTGTATATAACACATGTAACTGTGACAGGGAAGGTGGCCCCTCTCAGCTATGGGCCCCAACACAGCTGCAATCAGGCACCTATGGTAGCTACACTCTTGTGTATAACACGTAACTGTGACGGGGAAGGTGGCCCCTCTCAGCTCTGGGCCCCATAGCACCTGCACTCCCTGCACCTATGGTAGCTACACTCTTGTGTATAACACATGTAACTGTGACAGGGAAGGTGGCCCCTCTCAGCTATGGGCTCCACAGCAGCTGCACCCCTTGTACCTATGGTAGCTACACCCTGTATATAACACATGTAACTGTGACAGGGAAGGTGGCCCCTCTCAGCTCAGGGCCCCATAGCAGCTGCACACCCTGCACCTATGGTAGTTACACCCCTGTATATAACACATGTAACTGTGACAGGGAAGGTGGCCCCTCTCAGCTCTGGGCCCCATAGCAGCTGCACTACCTGCACCTATGGTCGCTACACCCTGTATATGACACATGTAACTTTGACAGGGAAGGTGGCCCCTCTAAGCTCTGGGCCCCTAAGCAGCTACACTCCCTGCACCTATGGTAGCTACCCCCTGTATATAACACGTGACAGGGAAGGTGGCCCCTCTAAGCTCTGGGCACCATATCAGCTGCACCCCCTGCACCTATGGTAGCTACACCCTGTATATAACACATGTAACAGGGAAGGTGGCCCCTTTCAGCTCTGGGCCCCATAGCAGCTGCACTCCCTGCACCTATGATAGCTACACCCTGTATATAACACATGTAACTGTGACAGGGAAGGTGGCCCCTCTCAGCTCAGGGCCCCATAGCAGCTGCACACCCTGCACCTATGGTAGTTACACCCCTGTATATAACACATGTAACTGTGACAGGGAAGGTGGCCCCTCTCAGCTCTGGGCCCCATAGCAGCTGCACTACCTGCACCTATGGTCGCTACACCCTGTATATGACACATGTAACTTTGACAGGGAAGGTGGCCCCTCTAAGCTCTGGGCCCCTAAGCAGCTACACTCCCTGCACCTATGGTAGCTACCCCCTGTATATAACACGTGACAGAGAAGGTGGCCCCTCTAAGCTCAGGGCACCATATCAGCTGCACCCCCTGCACCTATGGTAGCTACACCCTGTATATAACACATGTAACAGGGAAGGTGGCCCCTTTCAGCTCTGGGCCCCATAGCAGCTGCACTCCCTGCACCTATGATAGCTACACCCTGTATATAACACATGTAACTGTGACAGGGAAGGTGGCCCCTCTCAGCTCAGGGCCCCATAGCAGCTGCACACCCTGCACCTATGGTAGTTACACCCCTGTATATAACACATGTAACTGTGACAGGGAAGGTGGCCCCTCTCAGCTCTGGGCCCCATAGCAGCTGCACTACCTGCACCTATGGTCGCTACACCCTGTATATGACACATGTAACTTTGACAGGGAAGGTGGCCCCTCTAAGCTCTGGGCCCCATAGCAGCTACACTCCCTGCACTTATGGTAGCTACCCCCTGTATATAACACGTGACAGGGAAGGTGGCCCCTCTAAGCTCTGGGCACCATATCAGCTGCACCCCCTGCACCTATGGTAGCTACCCCCTGTATATAACACATGTAACAGGGAAGGTGGCCCCTTTCAGCTCTGGGCCCCATAGCAGTTGCACTCCCTGCACCTATGATAGCTACACCCTGTATATAACACATGTAACTGTGACAGGGAAGGTGGCCCCTCTCAGCTCAGGGCCCCATAGCAGCTACACTCCCTGCACCTATGGTAGCTACACCCTGTATATAAAACATGTACCATACATACTCGAGTATAAGCCTACTTTTTCAGAACATTTTTTATGCTGAAAAAGACCTCCCTCGGCTTATACTCGGGTGAGGGTCCCACTTGAGTAATACGTTTTCCCAGTTTTTTGTTGTAAAATTGGGTGCCTCTGCTTATATTCGGGTCGACTTATACTCGCGTATATACGGTAAGTGTGAAAGAGAAGGTGGCCCCTCTCAGCTCTGGGCCCCATAGCAGCTGCACTCCCTGCACCTATGGTAGCTCCACCCTGTATATGACACATGTAACTGTGACAGCAGGGAAGGTGGCCTCTCTCAGCTCTGGGCCCCATAGCAGCTGCACCTATGGTAGTTACGCCCGTGGTGTCTACGTTTGTCATGTTTATCTTTTGACCCAGTCAACCTACTGCATAGCAATAGTATGGGGACAGGTTGACCTTTGGGGTATCGCCCCACTGATACACACCGCCATCTGCTTATATCACTGGTGTGTCGTATCACACATATTTTCCAGGCAGGGGTTTCCCAAGCCAATATTAACTACCCTTTACAAATACTCTGAAGAGATGCCCGGATGTTGCCTCTTTGTATGAAAGAGTTGCGATTATCCTAGCATGAGATTTATGCCCCCAAAATGCCCTCTTTGGCTAAAACTCCGCCCCTTAGAGACCCGCAACTGATGGGCGGAGTTTCAACCAAAGAGGACATTTTGGGGAATTTGGTAAGACGAGCAGTGGGTTAATTTCAGCTAGATTCTGCTGTGTAAGTATTGGATGGTATACAGTGCACTGAGATACCTGATGGAGCAGATGGTACATACAGATCTGGTACAGATGTACCCAGATAGACTCTGAGCTGTAATTACAGCTACTGTATGATAGACCACCTTCTACGAGCTACTAAAACAAGTGCGGCCGGTGTGAAGAACAGTTACATAAATAATTGCCTGTTTTCCATTCTCCATCATGAAAGCTTCTCAGTTGTGTCTTTTATGTGACATTACAGGGTGCTTTGTGTTAATCAGTGAAAGGGCTATCTCAATAAATCAGTTTTTACTCCGTGATGTAAGAAAAGGAAATGTGAAAATGTCAGCGGGGGTGAAAGGTATTACAGTATAGTGTATTTGTAGCAATATTTAATCTTTACAAACAGATGCCAAAAACTTCAGAGGGCACCAAGCAGGCCGCAGCTGGGGTCCTTACCCAAAAAATAAAAAAATCTTAGATTGGGGATTAAGAGTGCACCCCACCCGAGTTTCTTTTTCTTCTCTTGTTTGTCCTTACCCACAGTGCAGCTCCCTTGTAGTAGGGATGGCCATTGACTATCGATGTTCCCAAAACATCAATGGTTGGTACCTAGTGCTTGATGTTTTGGGTATCGATAGTGACAGTTCAAATAGTTTTCAGCCATCGATTATGTGACGCTCTCTCTCTCTCCACCTTCAATTAAATTCAAGACCGTAATGTGTCTCTGTGAATTACATCCAGCCACCCCCACTCAGTCTCTGGGTTTATTAGGACTCGGAGACAGTGGAGACTGGAGTCAGTCAGTGTATGCAGTGCAAAGCATTATGGGGATTGTAGTTTTTCAGGTTGTCACCAAACCTCGAAAAACTACAATCCCCATAATGCTTTGCGCCATGTGTGAACCATTGATGGTAGAATGCTTTATCACCATTGATGGTTCCTGCTTAAAATGCCATCGATGGCAACCATCTATGTGGGATGTATCGATGGCCATCCCTACTTTGTAGCCTGATTCAGACAGTGCTGGGCTCTTCCCAGATGCAACCTAGGCTGAGTGCGCACATACGAGTGTTGGCGCAGTACAGTGACGCCACAGGTCACGTCACCGCACAGTGTCCCATCTGCGCTGAGGCAGGCTAGGATGGAAAGTGATGGAGTTGGGGGCTGAGGAAGGTGATGGGACTAGGGGCTGAGCAAGGTGATGGACTGGGGGCTGAGGAAGGCGATGGGCTGAGGAAGGTAATGGGGCTGTGGCTGAGGATGGTGATGGGGCTGTGGCTGAGGAAGATGTTGAGGGACTGATGAAGGTAATGAGGGACTGAGGACAGTGTTGAGGGGCTGAGGAAGGTAATGAGATGCTGAGGGCCCTGGGGAGGTAGGGCTTGGGACCACATTCAATTTGCCCTGTCTTGACTCTATGAAGGAAAGCACTCGCTGGTCTGCACTTTTTGGTGCCACCCAAGGCTGGTCTCTTGCTATTAGCTCTGCAGCTATCTGTGACAGCCCAGCAGATGAGGTCAATCATTTGTGTGGGGCTGCTAGAATCAATGGGCCTTATTCTGGTTCACTGTCAGAGGCAAATTCCTTCTCAAATGAACAAACCCATGTGCACTGCAGGTGGGGCAGATGTAAAATGTGCAGAGAGAATTAGATTTGGGTGAGTTATTTTGTTTCTGTGCGGGGAAAATACTGACTGTTTTATTTTAAAACTGCAATATAGAGCTTACTTTGAAGTAAAACCCCACCCAAATCTAATCTCTCTCTGCACAAGTAACATCTGCCCCACCTATAGTGCACATGGTTTTGTCCATTTAAGAAGGAATTTGCCTCTGAGAGTGAACCAGAATAAGCCACAATGTCTTTTTTATTTTTTTCTGGCTGTTTTGGCAATTGATCATCTGCATGCAAATTTTGCCAAGACTAGCTAAATGGGCCAAGTGGTTCTTATCTGCCATCACATTCTATGTTGCTATGTATGCTATGTAATACCCTGTTCTCACTGCCGCAAAAACCCAAATTTTTGCCAGGGCAAGCAGTATTTTCCTGTGTCCTGTCTCGGTGTGAAAGGGTCTTTGTGAAATTCCGGGGTGCTATGCACTGGGAATTACACACAGGGTTTTTGCAGGGTTATTCCTGGGTAATACACGGGTATATGGCAGTGTGAACAGGCTAGACCCAGATTTTTCTCACACAATGCAAAAAAGCAAGTTCATTGCATTGCTCAAAGTTACTTTTTTTTTTGAATAAAGTATTTTTATTATACAGGTCATAAGTACAGAGCAGAACATTAACTCAAGCAATATACAAGTATAAGAGTCACGTAGAGTCTAGAAATACATGCCAGATTGTATATTGAGTTTTCATACAATATTATCAAGTTACATGTTTATTTAGAATGAAATAAAGTATCAATTCAATAAAGAATAGTGATGTCCCTGTTCTGTTCTAGCTGGTTATCAGTGTTTCAATTTTCTGAATTTTATATTAGAGTATAGAAAAGAAAAGGAACAAGAAAGAGAAAGTAAAAGAACATTAGTCATGCATTGGTATACATAGTAGAGGGTTTCATCTCGGTCAAGGCGGCGTATCCATGCAATATCTTAGGTTGAGCAGTCACTGTGTGTACATTGTGGCCATTAGTATCCATATATAAGATCACCATGCAATACTGTTGCGTCAAGGGTGTGAGGAGTGCGGAGACTCTATCCACCTGCCCCAGATCTTTTCAAATTTAGGTAAGGTGCCCCGAGACATGTAGACATATCTTTCATGTTGTACAGTGGTGTTGACTAGAGCCCTCCACTCCGCCAGAGGAGGTCCCGAGTTTGCCATCCAATGCCTAGCTATGACGACTTTAGCTAGGGAGCATAAGTTAGTCACATATTGTCCCTCCAAATTGTTCAGAGGGGCGTTTTCCTTGCTTCCCAATATACACAATTTAGGCGTCAGGGCTTGTTAAGGGATCCCAGTTGATGATATTGTCGATTTGACCGCCACCCAAAAAGCGTCAATCAGGGGGCAGTCCCAGAGGAGATGCCAAAGATTTCCCTGTGGGGAATTACATTTTGGGCAGTCTGGAGAGGCTCGCCCACCAAATTTAACCATAGTACACGGTGTTAAGTATGTTCTATGTAGAATAAATAGCTGGACTTGTTGGAATCTTGCGGACACCGTGGCGTGTCTTGGTGATGCCAGGGCCTCCTCCCATTCCTCCTCCTCAAAACCACCCACATCGGCCTCCCACCTAGCCCTCAGAGCGGGCAGTGAATCCCTGTGCATAAAGGACAGCAAAAATGAGTATGCTAGAGAGATAGTTTTAACCTGTCCCAAGTTAGTAAGAAATATTTTTGCCGGGGAGGGTAGCAGGACCGGGGAAACGCCACTGAACTGAGTGTTTAGAGCGTGCCGTAGCTGCAAGTACCTGAAGAAATACACCTGGGATAGTCCGTACTCCTCCTTCAGCTGTTGAAAGGACTTTAGCACAGCTGCCTCATATAGCTGCCCGATCGTCACCACTCCCCCGCCTGACCACAGCCTCCTACCCGACAGACAAGCAAGTTCGGATAACCTAGTGGAGTGCCAGAGGGGAGCCTCAGGATCTATAGCCGTATAACCCATCAGGGATTGGGTCTCTTGCCATATCCTAATGGCTTGAACCACCAGCGGGGGGGCCCCCCCAGGAATCTTCCCGCCCAAGAGCAACTGCAAGGGTGAGGTGTCGGGGTACATCTGGTGTAGGAATGCGGCCGGGAGCGGGGCTTGGTCAGTGTCTTGTAGCCAATGTCTGAGATGTGAGAGTTGGCCAGCATAATAATATAGTCTGAACTGCGGTAAGGCCAAACCCCCATCTGCCCGTGGTCTAGTGAGGGTGCCTACACTAATTCTGGGACGCTTGTTCGCCCATATCAGTGAAGATAGCAAGCTGTTTAAATGCCTGAAGAACGAGGCCGGCACATACACCGGGGACTGGTTTAGAACATAGAGTATTTTGGGCTGTAAAATCATTTTTATTAAGTTAACCCTGCCAATGACATTTAGGGGTAATTTGGTCCACACCGACAGTTTGTCTTTGACAACGGATAACAGTGGATGCAGGTTCCTAGGAAGAAAGTCCCGACTGTCATTGGTTACTATTATCCCCAGATATTTAAATTGGGATACCCAACTAAGTGGGAGGGGGGCGTCTGGAGTCAAAGGTGGGGGACCACGCAAGGGCATTATGGAGGATTTAGACCAGTTAACAGTGAGTCCAGAGAAGCCACCGAACTCCTCCATTAGCTGCAGCGCAGTTGGCATAGAAAGTCTATAGTCCTTCAGGAAGAGAAGTAAATCGTCAGCGTAAAGTGCCACTGTGTCTATCCTCTGACCCACCCGGAGCCCAACGATGTCTGGGTGATTTCTAAGAATACAGGCCAGCGGTTCAATAGCTACCGCAAAGAGCCCAGGGGAGAGGGGGCACCCCTGTCTGGTACCCCGGCCCAGGGCAAAAGGGAGGGAAACATGGTTGTTGACAGAAATCCTGGCCACCGGATGGAGGTATAGTAGCTGCACCCATTTTAAGTATTGCGGGCCGAAGCCCATACGTCGCATTACCTGCCACAGATAAGACCACTCGACAGAATCGAAGGCCTTATTGGCGTCGAACGACACGATGGCAGAGTGAGTCTCCTCCTCCATGTGAGTAGCCTGGATATGTGTATACAGCCGCCTAAGATTCGTACTGGTCGACGAACCTGGCATAAAACCAGTTTGGTCTGGGTGGATAATGGACCGTATCACGCCATTCAGTCGAATAGCCAGGACCTTCGCTAAAATCTTGACGTCAGTGGTGATTAAGGAGATAGGTCTGTATGAGTCAGGGTAGTTGGGGTCTTTCCCAGGTTTGGGTATGACCACTATGATGGCCTCGGACATAGAGTCCGGTAGGGCAGTGAGCTCGAAGAGGCCATTAAATAAATTCAATAGTTTGGGGGCGAACAAATCCAAGTTCGATCTGTACAGCTCCACTGGAACCCCATCTACGCCCGGAGCCTTCCCCCCGGGAAAGGACCTAATTGCAGTCTCTATTTCGGTAATTGTAACAGGTGCTTCAAGGGAGGACCTAGCCTCCTCAGACAGTTCGGGTAAGTCAATGTGGTCTAGATATTCAGAGAGTTCTCCCTGTGGGCATCCCAGGCGTGAGCGGTAGAGCTCCTGGTAAAATGTAAGAAACACATCTGCTATTTCCCTAGTGGATGTCCTCAGTACCCCGTCAGTACCATATATCTGGGCAACGGAATTAGTTGGGCGATCTGAGTGCACCAGATGGGCCAGGAGACTGCCCGTCTTATCGGCGTTCATGTAAAGTTTATGGGAATTAAATAGCAGGTTGCGAGCGTTGCGCTCCTCCAAGTGGGAGACCCAGGCGGCCCGTGCCAACTCCCACCTAACCCCAGACTCCTCCGAGCCATCATCCAGGTGCAGAATCTCTGTCCGCCGACACTCATCCTCCAATTCTGCTCCCTTAGCCCTGTGTGTTCGTTTGATAGAGGCTATTTTAGATATTAGAGTACCCCTCAAATATGCCTTGAATGCATCCCATACTACCGGGGTGGAGGCCGTGCCTATGTTATCACCAAAATAACCATCCCATAGAGCCTGTAGACTCGAGGAGTCACCAATTTGCAGTAACCAGGAGGGGTGTAATTTCCAAAATGACTGTCCTCTCTGGCACTCCATATCCACCGCCAGCAGTAAGGGAGAGTGGTCTGAGACACCCCTTGATTTGTAACAGACGGTTTGGATTCTAGGCAGTAGCGAGGGAGAGACCAAGGCCAGATCTATACGTGAAAAGGAGTGGTGAGTCTTAGAGAAGCAGGAGTACTGAGCATCAGCAGGGTGTCTCTGTCGCCAGGCGTCCTTTAGACCAATTGAGTCTATATAATTTGCAAAACCCGTGGGACGGTCGTCAGTGGGTGCGGAGCCAGGAGGCCACCACTTGTCCAAAGCATGATTCATTAGCTTATTAAAATCCCCCAGGCATATGACCGGTGTGTCGGGGGATTGAGCCACATAAGTGGCCGCGTGTTTTAGGACATCGTAATTAAAGGGAGGGGGGATATATACCGCTAGGATAAAGAAAGGCTGGGAATACAGCCTGCAATGTAGGAAGACGTATCTACCCAGTGGGTCTGTCTTAACGGCAAGCAGGACAAATTGCACCGATTTATTGATCAGTATTGAAACTCCCCTAGAGTGAGTAGTGTGGGAGGCATGATATGCCCAGCCCACCCATGGTCTGCGTAGGGACATTAATCTATTGCCCTCTAGGTGGGTCTCGACCAGGCAGGTGACGTCCGAGCCGTATTGCTTAACCATTCTGAGAACTAGTGAGCGTTTAACTCTATCATTTATCCCCCGGACATTCCAGGTGAGGACATTAAGGTGCGTCATATTGGATTAGAGAATGTGGGATACCAGGAGCTGTCATACCTGTATTGCCACCTCGTAGAATTACATGTACCACAATCATTGCATCAAATAGCGCCAAACCCTTCTGTTTAAGGCTTAGTAGATTGGTAAACACTGCATGATAATTAGAAGAAAGAGAGAGAGAAAAACAAAGAGAAATAGAGAGACATAGAAAAACAATCCCAACAAAATACACCCCCTCCCTGTATACCTCCCCGAACTGTGGCATACTTATATCCCTAACCTAGTAACTATTAAGACCAAAAGGGTCGGTAACTACCTAGGTAACTTGAGGGCAATCGACTAATAACTACCAATGCGAGCATCGGGGCCCCCCGGCCATATAGTAGGCCTATAACTTGTCTAAAGCAACACATATGTAAGGAGATATAGTGCATAGTTATAGTTCCCCCCCCCCCCCCCCAACCAGCAGAAAGCATTATAAGTAACATTACAGTTAGTTGTACCACATCTATAGTAGAAAATATAGTGTAAACAGTATAAGCGCTCCCCCAGGAGTGCAATATGAGCATAGAAACTATGACATATCTATATTAATATTTACGCTTCCTGAGCATTGCGTTTCTTGAGCATCTAGGCCCAGGATGATCTCCAGGGAGCGATAGAGAATGGCGCAGCTTGTCCACAAATATGTAGTCCACTGCCGCCCCTTGTCAAATATGAAAGATCAGGGCGGGGCCAGCTGCCTCACAGCAGGTGCATATCGATCAAGCCAAGCCGCCGCCTCCCGAGGATTACTGAAGAATTTTGTTTCTCCCTCTGCCACCACCCGTAACCGGGCCGGGAATAACATAGAGTAGGGAAGGTTTAGGTCACGTAATCTTCGCTTCACCGGTGTGAACAGGGCCCTCTCCTTCTGTACGTCGATGGCGAAATCAGGAAACGTAGAAACATTCACCCCATTCCTGACCATGGGGCCTTTGGTGCGGTTTAGCCGTAGGACCGCGTCACGATCTTTGTAGTGGAGGAACTTGGCTATGAGTGTCCTAGGAGGAGCCCCCGGAGGAAGCGGACGGGTGGGGATTCTGTGAGCCCTCTCGACAGCGAATTGAGGGGTAAAGGATTCCTTTCCATATAGGTCAACTAGCCAGTTCTCCAGGAAGGATTCTGGTGACGAGCCCTCCTCCCTCTCTGGTAGTCCAACGAATCTGACATTGTTCCTCCTCAAGCGGCCCTCCATGTCCATGAGTTTATTCTGTATACCTGTGACCTGCTGTGTCAAGGTAGTGACGGCGTTTTTTAGGGGATCAACTGCATCTTCTACCGTAGAGACCCGCGTCTCCACTTCGCTAACTCGCTCCCTGATGCGTTGTACATCCTGCCTAAGTAGGGAGAGGTCGCACTGGACTTTTTCCATTTTATCTGAGAGCCTTTTTTCGCTACCAGCAATGGCGTCGAGGACTTGTTGTAGGGAGAGGGGTTCAGGCAATGTCTCATTTGGGGAGGTCTTGGAGCCACTTGGGTTGTCAGAGTCTGGTGTTTCTTCCACATTTGACGCCTGCTGGCCCTGTGTATCAGTGCCCCTGGCATATTTGGCCAGTTTGGCTGCGGGAGTGTTGTGGTGCTGTTTCACCATGATTAGGGAGCACAGGTCTGCACGGGGTTATACAGCTGTCCGTACTCTCAGGGTAACAGGGTAGATTTTGACCGTGGCTTTATGGATGACCAGTCACTGTGACGTCAGGCGAGCTGCCCTGGCTCGGGGATCCGATGGGGTAGCTGTGACAGTGGATGAGAGTCAGTAGGGTGTACTATAGAGGGCAATAGGGCATAGGGAGAGCAGCAGCAAGTACAAAGAAGGTCCCCCTGCACTATGACCGGTCTCCCAAAATGGCCACCGGAGCACGGGGCAGCAGGGCAGGTGGAGAGCCCTGAGGCTAATGTCAGTATGGCCAGTGGGGTATAGGATTCGCAGCCCTAATGTGGAGGCTGGAATCGGCAGCGGAGGTCTGTGAGGTGCCTGTAGAGCCCTTCAAGGTATGTTCAGTGTAGGATAATAGGGCAGAAGGAGAACAGCTGCAGGCTCTGTACTGCGGCAGGTCTCCCAATATGGCCGCCAGAGCAGGAGACAGCAGGGCAGAGGGGGAGCACTGAAGCCGGTATTTGTATGTCTGCTGGGGTGCAGGGCTCCTGACCCCAGTGTAATGGCTGGTATAGGCAGCGGTGGGCTGTGAGAAAACAGCAGGGCACTTTAGGACGGAGGGAGAGCAGGATGTTCCTTCTGCGCTGCTTTGGGCTTTCAATATGGCCGCCGGGGCACGGGATCTCAGTGCTGAGGCAGATCACTGCGCCGACCGGAGCCCAGGGAGCCGCTCGCTAGCGGAGGGTGCCGCCGTCCAGCACAATGGCAGCGCCGGGTTAGATGTCCCAGGCGCCGCAGCACTCACCCAGCCTCCCGATGGCGTGGAAGGAGGTGCGCCCAGCCGGAAGTCCCCGCCTCAGCACGAGAGACAGGCCGCGGGTCCCCGCTCAGTCCAGGCGGCTCGGAGGAGGCCCCCGACACCGGGTACGTGGGGGGGTGGGATGCGACAGGTATCAGGGGAGCCTTGAGCGGGTGTCTCCGTGTGTTGCCCGACTGCAGGATCTTAGATCAGGATGGGTGACCGGGGAGCTCCGGAGTCGCGCGTCCTAGCTGCTCGCCGCCGTAGCCACGCCCCCCTCAAAGTTACTTTTTAAACAGCCAATCAAAGATACTTTAAAAACATCCAATCAAAGCTGCTCTTTGATGGCAGGCATACCAGGGGAAGCAGTGTGAACGGGGCAGACACGGGAATTTCCCGGGTCTAAGGTGCAGTATGAATGGAGCTGAGATGCTCTATGCCCCGCCAAAAACACAGGAACAAAAACCTGGGATTTTGCAGGGGCGGCAATGAGAACGCAGCATAAGTGAGTTCCTGAGTCATGCTAGTTGCCAACATATTAGGATGCTCGATCCTTTCCTAACCCATTCCTCAACTACACTCCAGCCCCATTGCTGATCCTTACTTCCTTCATACACACCGGACAATGAAACCCAGTCAGAGGGCTCTGATTTCCACTGCACAACGGAGCCCAGTGCTTTCTTACTGGGTGCTATAGTGCTGGTCTCCCGCCTCTAGTGGTTCCACTGAGGGCCGGTGCTGGCCACCACAGGGAAGTGGCCCTCATTGCCGGTGATAACTTTTCATGGCTGCTGATGGGGTTTGTCAGCACCTTTGAGTCCCCGAATGCAGTGTTGGGCAGCTCCACAGATTATAATAGTATACGGTCAACATCCAGTCATCCAGAGATTTGCGCAGGTGCTAAATTCTGTCTAATTCCTGGTTTCCACATTCTGGCAAAGCAGTTGCTGTTTATTAAATATATTGTATTTAAAGAAACATCCTTATGGGACACTATCATCGATGTTCTTTGTCGATATCTTTATATCCCAGCAATAACACTGTATATGTTTGGTTCCTTGCATACACGCAGGTTACTTTAGAACCCTTGGGACAGTTTTACAGAAGATCTTTTCCTGGCCTCAGTACGCAGACTGCAATGTACAAAGATGACAGGCCCGGCTCTGACAGTTGCAGAGCAATTGAAAATATAAAAGGAGATATCACACCCTTCCTTTAACACCCCTGTGATTAATCATCGGCAGCGCTTTCTTACAGAATAAACAATTCTGTTACACATGGGCAGTGATTATATTACTGTCAGGGTATAAAAAGGTACTCATGCATGTACCACACAGGAATCATTTCCACCCATGGAAAAAACATAATACCCTTCATAGGAGAAGCAGCTTCCCTGTAATCCACAGCCACAGGGGTCCGTAGAGGGATGTATGCACATGTCTTCCGCCCACCACAAATGACTTCACAGCTGTCATGACCGCATGCATTGGTTACTGTCACAGGATTTAAACGTGACATAAAGACTTGTCCTCAATGCTTCCTTTCCAGCATTCTTTATTATTTTTAGGGAGCCAGCCTACCCGACAATTAATTCCCCGTCACAATTACAATCGGGGTATCGCAGAGCAGGGCACTGTTGTTCTGCCTTGTGAGAACGGTTCAATATTTCACATAATAAATAAATAAAAATATTTTTTCTTTGTCTAGGGTCCACTATAAAAAAAGGTCTAATGGGGCCTACACACATAGGACCTTATTCTAGTTCACTCTTTCTGACAAAATCCATCTTAGATAGACAAAACCATGTGCATTGCAGGTGGGGTAGATGTAACTTGTGCAGAGACAATTAGATTTGGGTGGGGTTTTACTTCAAAGTGAGATCTATATTGCATTGTAAAAATAAAGCAGCCAGTATTTACCCTGCACAGAAACAAAATAACTCACCCAAATCTAATTCTCTCTGCACATTTTACATCTGCCCCCCTGCAGTGCACATGGTTTCGTCCATCTAAGAAGGATTTTGTCAGAAAGAGTGAACTAGAATAAGGCCCATAGTGATTTCAGGTCATTTTCTGAGCGATGTTACTTAATTTAACTAGATCGCTCAAAAAATCCCCCTACATCGCTCTGTGGCCCTGATGCAGCCCACACACGCACCGATCCCGGCGTGCGTTGTGGGCTTAACTAGCACACATAGCATTGCATCGTATGCCTTGTGCATACGATTTGCATGCGATGCGATGCTGTGCTAGAAAAAGCTAGTACAAAAAGTATGTGCAGCACATACTTTTTGTACTGTACGATGAGGTGCCGCGGGAGCGCGCACCCCATCGTACAGCATCGCACCGCCCGCATCGGTGCGTGTGTGGCCTCCTTTATTCAGATCTGATCGCAGTACAAATTTGTTCTCAAAATGGGCAAAACCATGTGCACTGCAGGTGGGGCAGATGTAACATGTGCAGAGAAAGTTAGATTTGTGTGAGTTATTTTGTTTCTGTGCAGGGTAACTACTGGACGCATTATTTTTACACTGCCATTTAGATTTCAGTTTCAACACACCCCACCCAAATTTAACACTCTCTTCACATGTTACATCTGCCCCACCTGCAGTGCACATGGTTTTGCCCATTTTGAGAACAAATTTGTACTGCGATCAGATCTGAATAAGGGCCTGTGTGTAGGGGCCATAGCAATAGCCCTGTGCGCCGCTATCTCCTGGCAATTAGTATCCAGCACGCTAGATAAATCTAGTTAATAGCAGGGGTGAGGACCAGTGTTCTCAGCGGGGAACACTGACCCTGACAGATCGCTCAGCGGCACATCGATGTGCTGTGCAGTGTGCTGAGCGATTTAGCATCACATCGCAATGTGTGTAGGCCGCTTTAATTTACTAAAGAATCTAAAAATTAAAAGAGGTGATACTGCTTACAGCAACCAATCCAATTCTGTCTATCATTTTCTCGGATGCCATAGTGAAAAAGTAACATAGCTGATGAGGTTGAAAAAAAGATGTCAGCCCATCAAGCTCAGCCTATTTTTGAAATATTGCGGTGCACAGATTATAATATTACAGGGTTGCCGACTTTTTAATGCTCCTCTCCGGGAGAAGCCCGGAGAGGAGACTTTCCTTACCCGATTGGTGGGGGGGGGGGGGGCTTGACGGTGACGTCATTAAGCCCCGCCCCCACTACGGGAAATAGTAGAAATTACTGATATCCATGGAGGGGGCGGGGCTAAAATGACGCGATTGTGCCATTTTAGCTCCGCCCCCTCCTCTGAGACCCGCGGTTTGCGGCATTTACATGCCGCGATTCGGGGGGTTCAGGGGGGTCCCCCAGATTCCGGGAGGGTTGCCCACCCTTCCGGGGGCCGGGAGGGGGACCCGATTTTCGTGAGACTCCCGGGAATTCCGGGAGGGTCGGCAACCCTGTAATATTAAAATTTTCAAATAATTATTTTATAACAGACCCAAATGAAGTCACTAACTATGGGCCTTATTCTAGTTCACTCTTTCTGACAAAATCCTTCTTAGATGGACAAAACCATGAGCACTGCAGGTGGGGCAGATGTTACTTGTGCAGAGAGAATTAGATTTGGGTGGGGTTTTACTTCAAAGTGAGATCTATATTGCAGTGTAAAAATAAAGCAGTCCGTATTTACCCTGCACAGAAACAAAATAACTCACCCAAATCTAATTCTCTCTGCACATTTTATATCTGCCCCACCTGCAGTGCACATGGTTTTGCCCATCTAAGAAGGATTTTGCCATAAAGAGTGAACTAGAATAAGGCCCTATATGTTTTCATTCAGAATTCCCGATACCGAAAATGGATGTCCTTATTTCTTTCTGGTCCACTTTTATACATTATAATTAATGGATATATCCCTGGATGCCTTTTCTGGCAGAGTTTTCCAAATCACCTGACAGTTTTCTATATCTTGATCCTTAATGTATTTGTATATATGAACCATATTCCCTCTTAGACGTCTTTTTTCTAATGTACAGTAAATATACATAACCCAGGATTGCCAGAATGGCCATGAGGTTTCCAAAAATCAGGACCTTCCCCTTCCACTTGTCATTAATGGCTGCAAACTACATGGGAGAATATTACACTGTCAAAACACAGACAACTGGCAGTATAGTTGCGGGGGGGTTATTAATATATATACACCACATGAAAAGCCTGTATTTGTCCCTTTGTAACTTACTCTGTAGGAGATTTCACAGGCTCAGGGCTGCCTCTGATTAAAAACCTTCCCATGACGAGGCCACTGCTGCTGCTGTCCTCCATGGGCCTGAGAAGTATGTGATGAGCTCCACCAATCAGATATCAGCACATGCCTCTCAACCTCTACACTTGTGCAGTGTGCCTTGGCTCCCGATGCTCAGCTCCATTAATCATTGCCATAGTGGCAGCACAACCCCACTCCCATGGACAAAACCTTTAGCTAAAAAAAACAAACGTTATTTTTTATTTTTTAATTCATGCCGACCACAGGTGGTCCTAGATAGGGATTTGGTATGAAATCCCGACAGGGTCAAAATCCCGACATAGAATGTACAGGTGAAACAGTGCACATGACTTTCGGCCGACAGGTGCGAGGTCGACATGGGTTTTTTCACTGTTTTTTGACCCGAATGTTGACACAGTCGACATGGACACAGTTGGAAGTGAACCGCAGCCGCTCGCAATGCTTCGGGCACGGTGCCTCGCTGCGCTCGGCACACTATTTTGTTCTCCCACCACGCCCTAGTGGATGGTAGGGCATGAAAAACCGCCTGTCGGCACATGTCGGTTCAAAAAACAGTGAAAAAACCCATGTTGACCTCACACCTGTCGACTGAAAGTCATGTACACTGTTTCACCTGTACATTCTATATGTCGGAATTTTGACCATGACGGGATTTTAAATGTCGGAATTTTGACCCTGTCGGGATTTTAAATGTTGGGATTTTGACCCTGTCGGGATTTTGACTGCATCCCCTAGATAGAGAGGGGCCCAGGGGTACTGACCCCCTCTTAATCTGGCCCTGAGTGTATGGCCAGCTTGACAGTGTTGGGAGTCCCCTGTCAGCGCTGTTCTGCCTAGCAGGGCAGCAGAAAATAGATGCAATATACACAGTGACGGAAACGGGACCGCCGTGCAGTTTCAGTATGCTGGGAGGTATCTTATATAACAGCTATTTTCTTTAAAAGAGTAAATTAGTTTCTGAGAAACTCAAAGCTCTAGTTCTTAACTGCACAGGATGACAGCTGTCCTACATAACAGGATGGGGTAAAACTTTAAATGGTTCCTTTGCATGGAAGCTTTAGGCATTGGGCAAGAGACTATAGAAAGGAACATTGGGCCTAATTCAGGACTGATTGCTTATGCGATCAGCTGCACAGCTTCCCCATGGTCCGGAAACATCACATGTGGAGGACACTTACTACAATCGTATAATAGTTTTGTGAATGGCTCTGCCTGATTGACAGGTTTGAGACGTTTAGGAGAAAGGCCGGGGCAGCCGGTGTTAAAGGAGATAGGTCACCCCCATTTTCCCGGGACTTGCAATGCAGAGGACTGTGCCACCAGGCGGAGTGTCCTTGGCCTCGCAAGCCGTCCTACAACAGGCAGCCTGAGCAGCGTCAGACTTTCGCAGGCTGAGCAATCGGTTGCAATGTTCCTCTACGACACTGGTTATCAACCTCGTCCTCAGGACCCCCAACAGTGCAGATTTTCCAGGTCTCCACACAGAATCACAGGAGAAATAATTAGCTCCACCTGTGATCTTTTAAAACGTGCCAGTGAATGAGTGCACCTGCTGGGTGACCTGGAAAACCGGCGCTGTTGGGGGGTCCTGAGGACCGAGGTTAATAACCACTGATCTAGAACTACTGGGGGTAATTCAGACCTGCACACTAGGCTGCGTATACTTGGAGCCTAGTGAGCAAGATAAAGCTGCCCTGCTGAAGGCACACCCCTCCCTCGCTGCGGGCCGATGTGTACGCTACCAAATCCGCTCGCAAGCGTCCATGGTTACTCACCATTAAATGACTTTTTTCCAATGTTCGCAGCTGAAGGGTAGCCCAGGACTTACTCTTCGGCTGCACGTTGTTGTACGAATTGGGGGCGGGTGCGTTCCCTGGGACCCGCTGAGCGTTTCTATGGGCACGACCATGAAATGGCAGGAGTCCACTCTGGAACGCCCCCTGGCTGTCAATCACTGTGCGAGCACCCCGGCAATTGAAAATCTCGCCGAAGGCATGTGCAGCGGGGGTCTGCAGATGCGCAGACCCCCACCATCAACAGAGGGGCCAAATTTGCAGGTCTGATTCTACCCCACTATGCGATCGCAGTTTTTAGAGTGACCGGAACTGCAGAAAGCACACAAGGGCCTTTATTCAGATCTGATCGCAGTACAAATTTGTTTGGAAAATGGACAAAACCATGTGCACTGCAGGTGGGGCAGATGTAACACGTGCAGAGAGAGTTAGATTTGTGTGAGTTATTTTGTTTCTGTGTAGGGTAACTACTGGCTGTATTATTTTTACACTGCAATTTTGATTTCAGTTTCAACACCCACCCCACCCCACCCAAATCTAACTCTCTCTGCATGTTACATCTGCCCCACCTGCAGTGCAGCATGGTTTTGCCCATTTTCCAAACAAATTTGTACTGCAATCAGATCTGAATAAGGGCCAAGGTTTTGAACCCTTCACCCCAACCTAAATTTTGGGATCCAAAGCTACCAATAAAATTATTTGGCTGATTTGCCAATCAGGGTCATGCATGAGGAACGTGGTACGCTGTCATACGGCGTCCATGTCGACATAGACAAAAAAAATGCGAAACTCGTGACCTTTTCCATGTCAACCTATTGCTTATATACACCTTTTGACCATGTCGACCTTTAGACAGTCGACCCTATGGCCCATACCCTTAGAGAGTAGGCCCCAATGTACTACATTCCCCTGTGCATCTGAGTAATCACAAAGAGGTCAGAGGGCCCTGCCTGCTCGCTTACCATCCAGATATACTACAATATACAGTAGGTAATCAATGTCTATCAGGGCATGCTGATACGGAGCAGGTCTCCCCCTGCTGCAGTGGGAGGACACAGGGCGGGAGTCAGAGCCGTGTATGGGGCCGGCCGCTGTGTGTACACAACACGCAGGGACACAGCAGCTGATCCCCTCGCACCGGTCGCAGCCGCTGCTTCTCCTCTACACACTGCGAAGGACGCGGGGTCACATGACACGCAGAGGAGGCGGGGAGCCTCTGAGCCAATCGGCGGGCGCTATTCGGGTGAGAGGGCGTGGCTGATGTGACGTGCCGGGGAAGTGTCTGATGGGAGCTGTGTGAGTTCCGTACAGCATGGCTGCTAAGGTATGTGCACGGTGCCGGGTACCCGGGCATGGCAAGTGCCCCCACACAGCTCGGACAGAGGGAGCTCGGCTACAGGGGGGCAGCAGGCGGGGGCTACACAGGATACAGCAGCCGGGCAGGGGCTCCATACCTACACTTCCCTGTGACCTAGGGCCTGTCCTTGTGGATGGGATTACCTGCTCTGCGGGGGGAATCAGTGCTGCTGGCTACAGTCACTGATAGTACTCCCAGTGTGCCCTCCAGTGACAGGCGGTACTCCTAGCGTGCCCTCCAGTGACAGGTGGTACTCCTAGCGTGCCCTCCAGTGACAGGTGGTACTCCTAGCGTGCCCTCCAGTGACAGGTGGTACTCCTAGCGTGCCCTCCAGTGACAGGTGGTACTCCTAGCGTGCCCTCCAGTGACAGGTGGTACTCCTAGCGTGCCCTCCAGTGACAGGTGGTACTCCTAGCGTGCCCTCCAGTGACAGGTGGTACTCCTAGCGTGCCCTCCATTGACAGGTGGTACTCCTAGCGTGCCCTCCACTGACAGGTGGTACTCCTAGCGTGCCCTCCACTGACAGGTGGTACTCCTAGCGTGCCCTCCACTGACAGGTGGTACTCCTAGCGTGCCCTCCACTGACAGGTGGTACTCCCAGCATGTTCTCCATTGATAGGTGGTACTCCCAGCATGCTCTCCAATCCCAGTGTGCGCCCTACACTGACTGTTGGTACTCTCAGCGTGTCCTCCACTGACAGGCGGTGCTGCCGGCAGGCCCTCCACTGACATCTGGTACTCCCAGATTGCCTTCCACTGGCGCACCCTCCTCCACTGACAGGCAGTACTCCTCCACTGACTGGCGACGTTGCCGGCATGCCCTCCTCCACTGACAGGCGACATTGCCGGCGTGCCCTCCTCCTCTGACAGGCAACGTTGCTGCCGTGCCCTCCTCCACTGACAGGCGACGTTGCCACCGTGCCCTCCTCCACTGACAGGCGGCGCTCCCGCTGTGCCCTCCACTTTCGAAAGGATGTGCCCTCCTCCACTGACAGACGGCACTCCCGGCATGCCCTCCTCCACTGACAGTCGGCGCTCTCGGCGTGCCCTCCTCCACTGACAGGCGGCGCTCCCGGCGTGCCCTCCTCCATTGACAGGCGGCGCTCCCGGCGTGCCCTCCTCCATTGACAGGCGGCGCTCCCGGCGTGCCCTCCTCCACTGACAGGCGACGCTCCTGGCGTGCCCTCCACTTTCGAAAGGCTGTGCCCTCCTCCACTGACAGGCGTGATGCCCTCCTCTGCTAACAGGCTGCGCTCCCGGTGTGCCCTCCACCATCGACAGGCGGTACCCCCGCCCCCAGCGTGCCCTCCTTTGTTGACAGGTGGTACTCCCAGCATGTTCTCCATTGATAGGTGGTACTCCCAGCATGCTCTCCAATCCCAGTGTGCGCCCTACACTGACTGTTGGTACTCTCAGCGTGTCCTCCACTGACAGGCGGTGCTGCCGGCAGGCCCTCCACTGACATCTGGTACTCCCAGATTGCCTTCCACTGGCGCACCCTCCTCCACTGACAGGCAGTACTCCTCCACTGACTGGCGACGTTGCCGGCATGCCCTCCTCCACTGACAGGCGACATTGCCGGCGTGCCCTCCTCCTCTGACAGGCAACGTTGCTGCCGTGCCCTCCTCCACTGACAGGCGACGTTGCCACCGTGCCCTCCTCCACTGACAGGCGGCGCTCCCGCTGTGCCCTCCACTTTCGAAAGGATGTGCCCTCCTCCACTGACAGACGGCACTCCCGGCATGCCCTCCTCCACTGACAGTCGGCGCTCCCGGCGTGCCCTCCTCCACTGACAGTCGGCGCTCTCGGCGTGCCCTCCTCCACTGACAGGCGGCGCTCCCGGCGTGCCCTCCTCCATTGACAGGCGGCGCTCCCGGCGTGCCCTCCTCCACTGACAGGCGACGCTCCTGGCGTGCCCTCCACTTTCGAAAGGCTGTGCCCTCCTCCACTGACAGGCATGATGCCCTCCTCTGCTAACAGGCTGCGCTCCCGGTGTGCCCTCCACCATCGACAGGCGGTACCCCCGCCCCCAGCGTGCCCTCCTTTGTTGACAGGCAGTACCTCTCGGCATGCCCCCATGCTGACAGGTAGTAGTTGTGACGTGTGCTGTATTGACAGGTGGTGTTCCCAGCGTGCTCTTCAGATATGAGCCCCTTCCAGCATGCATTAGGGATGGACAATAGAAGCTCAGTATCAAATGGTTGCCAGGTTTACAATATAAAATTTAGTAATACATTCAATGGTTTAACCATTAGTGGTTACTAGGTGCTCATGGCGGTACTCAGAAACAGTCATAACTTTCGTCCATAGGCAGTGCTCATTGGTGTCAGCAGCTGCGTACAATCTGTCAGACATCGGTTGGCTGGCAATCATCGAATGCCCACAATTCCATGGTAAAGAAAAGTACTTCCGTCAGATCAGGAACATGTTGCTATTCGCTTCCGATTCCCATTCCTACCCTTCGCTGGCAGACTCTGCTCATGCCATACCCTTATGCTGGCCACACATCAGACCAACTTTCCTCCAACCATCCAACTAGTTGCTTGGATGGAATAAAAATATGGTACTGGATGGGAGCAAATGTAATATTTACTTCAGAAATTTGCTCCCAAAATCTGGAAAAGGTCAAAAACTGTCGCTCAAACACGGTACTGTAGTTGAACCTGTTGTACAAAAACATTCAGTCAAATTAGTTAAATCAATTTTCTGGGTTTGTGAGCACATTTCTGATTGTCCTTTGCTCCCATCCAGTACAATATTTTTATTCCATCCAAGCAACTAGTTGGATGTTTGGAGGAAAGTTGGTCTGATGTGTGGCCAGCATAACTGCTCACAGTGTGCCCTCCACATGTACGTGGCTTATCCTGAACCAGCTTGTTGTAGGTTAAGCCTGGAAACTGTGCTCAGTTGCTCACATTTCAATAAAAACTGGGTGACGTTTATTCACTAAGATGGGAGTACTATTAATGAGGAGATATTGCTATGGGCAACCACTCAGATTCTTGCTTCTAGAAGGTGCTAAATAAATAAAAAGTATCTGATTGGTTGCCCATCTTCAATAGAACTCCCTGAAGAATGGCGATGTTTGACCAGTTCCTCTGCACGAGCATTATCTTATGAGCCTGGTGGCACTTCCATTACCTATCCCAGGTCGTACTGTTTCCACAAAGAAGTAATACAATTAGAATATGAATACTTTATATCCAATGCAGGTAATACTAAAACCCTCTCAGCAGCAGGTGGTACTCCCAGCATAGCAGTAGCAGATGCAACGTGTATCGTCTTCCAGCGAAAGGATTTTGTTTACATATAGATCAACTCGCAATTAACCCACCCCAGCCTTGTATCAGACTTATGGCTTCTGACGTTTACACTGACCAGAGGAGCTGCTAAGTGACGCTGCTTCCCCGGGTCTGTCAGGACCCCCTGATTTGCATCAGGACCGTCCGCTCTGTGAGTGACTGTCGGCTTCCTTGTGATCGTGATTATGTTATATCAGGATAATCAGAATTTGTCTCAAATGATTGCAGCGAAACATATCCCAGTAGGGCTCTGCTTTGTGTCTGTGGCACAATTACAGTGAAGGTTAAATGATTGTAGTGTAATTTGATTTGTCTGTCTGACTGTTGTGCGAGCACTGCCTGTGTTTGTTATTCCTAGCAAGTTACCGGACTATTTAATGCCTCACAGTGATTAGGTCTGACAACGTGTGGTGTAGACATGCTTTTTATTGATACGCATTCATTTAGAACCTGTTATCAAATGATCTCCCCCTCGGTCCTTGAGAGAAAGGTCAAATTTATTTCCGATTTGACGTGACATGGCCAACGGTAAACTGGTAATATTTCCTAATGGTAAACAGCGATGTAACATTTCTAAGCGCAGGAGTGTAAATGAATTTATCTGGATTCTGGGAAAACAAGAAGAAAATCTCTGGTTTGTGTTCCTGAATTGGTCTTTACTTTGACAAGGAGTGATCTAAGGACAGCGCTACTGGGAAATGCCTGCTTTTTGTAGTGCGTTTACTCTACGGGCATTGCGAATGTAGGCTATGGGTTTGTTGGGTTCGTTTGTGTTTGTCACATTATTGTGTTCCGTTGCTGCCTTAATGCCATTTCTTTTTTTTTGCGATTAGGGACAAATGCAAACGTAAATTCGGAACGTCGGGTGAGCGCAGTAAAACTCCGCAAGAACTCTGAGCACTGTGGGCTGGTACGGGGATGAATGGTTGTCCGATGGCGTAGCTTGGTCATAGCGCGAACTTGCACTGCGTGTGTTCTGCAGGCATGCGCACAGCCAAGAACATTGGCCCTTATTCTGGTTCACTCTTAGAGGCAAATTCCTTCTTAGATGGACAAAACCATGTGCACTGCAGGGGGGCAGATGTAACATGTGCAGAGAGAATTAGATTTGGGTGAGTTATTTTGTTTCTGTGCAGGGTAAATACTGACTGCTTTATTTTTACACTGCAATATAGATCTCACTTTGAAGTAAAACCCCACCCAAATCTAACTCTCAAGTTACATCTGCCCCACCTGCAGTGCACATGGTTTTGTCCATTTGAGAAGGAATTTGCCTTTGCAAGTGAACCATTGCCATTGCATTTACACGAATACCAATGACTCTAGTGTTCATTCTAGCACCCGCTATTTTTGAAAACCCATGCAGTTCCTCTTCCGTGCCTGGGGTGATGCTGTCTGCTGTGGTGCTTCTAGCACAGTGTGGTCTGTATATCAGCACTGATATGCAATCCAGACCTGTGCTAGAAACACCACAGCAGACAGCGTCACCCCAAGCAGGGAACAGGAAATGCATGGGTTTTCAAAAATGGCGAGTGCTAGAATGAACACTAGACTCTCTGGTTTCTCAGTGCCTGAGAAAGAGACCCATAACGTCTCCGGTTAATGACGTTATCTGATTCAAGTTTATAGCATTTGGTGTTCTCTTTCAGGGTGTGTCTATGCCGCTTATGCCCTTAAACTTGGTGGGAAAGCTGCAGAAATCGGGTACTGAGCTTGGGTAATGAGGTTTTGTCCCAAATGTTGACATGGACCCTGTCTACGTGTACTGCATCGGCACAATTTTATTCTCCCACTACTTCATAGGAGATGGTAGAGTATGAAATACTGCTCGTCGGCACATTTCAACTAAACAAAAATGGGAATACCCATGTCAACCTTTTGACTGTCAACCCAATGCTTCCGAACTGTTGACCTTAGTCTGTAGACCTATTTCAGGTGTCGACCCAATGGCCGTATCCCAATTGAAGCTCCAGAACTGGTACCAATAGAGTGTAACTGTTCTCTGTAAATGAGCGCAGTCCATGCATTGAACCGTGTGTGTGTGTGTGGCAGCTGTGTGATGTTACATGCACCAGAGGTAATGATGGGCATACACGCTGCATTATGGCTCTATACAGTGTGGTTGGACCTAAATAGACTTACACAATTTGCTTTGGGTCATTATATTGTAACACTATGAGTGATGCACTATTTTTCTATTCGATTTTGCTTATAGAATGGGCGGTACTTGTGTATTTTGGCGGCGCCCACGATGAGGATCGGGTCCATCGTGTGTGAAAAATCGGGTCCATCGCGTCGCGTCGTGTGCATTAACATGGCACACGACGCGACCGACGCGATGGACCCGATTTCTCCATAGGCTTCAATGTTAAAATATTTTAACATTGAAATCGTGTCGGTCGCGTCGGTCTTGTGCCATTATAATGGCACAAGATAAGATGGACTTGATAAAGTCCATTTTACATGGAATAAAATGGGAAATGGGCCAATATGGCCCATTTTTCATTGTATATGTCCCCGTCATGTCCAAATATAACTGCCCCCCCATTGTGAGCGGCACCCCAGTATTGACGTCAACCCGAAGCGTGGCGAGCGGCGGCGGTGCGCGTCCTCCGACCTTTTCATACCCCTACTATCCACGTCGGCGTGGAGTTGAGAATAGAATAGTGTGGCGAGCGCAGCGAGCCACCGAGCCCGAAGCGTGGCGAGCGGACGCGGATACCTTCACAGGTAAACGCGTCCCTTCGCGGACTTCACAGGTGTCCGCGTGGCCACGGACACCTGTGAAGCCCGCGTGGGGACGCGGATACCTGTGAAGGTATCCGCGTCCCCTCGCGGGGCTCGCTGCGCTCGCCACGCTTCGGGCTCGGTGGCTCGCTGCGCTCGCCACACTTTCTATTCTCAACTCCACGCCGACGTGGATAGTAGGGGTATGAAATGTTAAAAATATTTTAACATTGAAGCCTATGGAGAAATCGTGTCGGTCGCGTCGTGTGCCTTAACTTTAAGGCACAGGACGCGACGCGATGGACCCGATTTCTCCATCGGGTTCAATGTTAAAAATATTTTAACATTGAAGCCTATGGAGAAATCGGGTCCATCGCGTTGCGTCCTGTGCCTTAAAGTTAAGGCACACGATGCCCACGACGGGCGCCGCCAAAATACACAAGTACCGAATGGGCATCAAATGGTTTTTCTGCATTTGATGCAGATTCGATCCCATTGCCTGCCCCCGTGTAGTGTAAATCGAATAGATAGTCTTGGCAGCCAAGACTATACAGTGGAAATTTAATAGTAGATAGTACAAATCTAATGTGTTCACTGCAGCATTTGATTCGATTCCCATCTCCTGCCTGAAGCCAGTGTTGATGGAATAGCAAATTTAATAGAAAATAGTGGTAATCGAAAAGGAGTAGACAAAAACATCAGAGTGGGTTAAATAGTCCATATCGTATAGATATCGAATTGAACAGTGTGTACACACTAGCACCTAATTACTATTACCAATGTCACACTTTGTAACGTCTAATCATCACCTCCCCCTTATGTAACACTCAGCACCTACTGCTGCTTCTTACTCATGTAAAGGGGCTACACTCACTAGCTGAGGGTTCTGAGCGATACTAGATTGATCAGCAAACAGCGATGTGTCAGCGCTGTGTGCAGAGCGATCTGTCAGGGCCAGTGTTCTCCGGTTAGAACCCTAACCCTGCCCGGGGCTCTAACTAGATTTATCCAGCATGCATCGCTGTGGCCCCTACACACGGAGCGAGGCAGGGGCGTTTTCTAAGTGATCTAGTGAGATTGTTTTAAATCGCTACATGTGTAGGCCCCATCACACTTCTTAACGCTTCTCACCCCTGTGATGCCATGAGACAGTGGCTTAAGCTGTAGTGTTCATTCTAGCACCCGCTATCTTTGAAAACCCATGCAGTTCCTCTTCCCTGCCTGGGGTGTCGCTGTCTGCTGTGGTGTTACTAGCACATTTCTGGTTTGCATATTCGTGCTGATATACAGACCACACTGTGTTTGAAGCACTACAGCAGACAGCGACACCCCAGGCAGGGAAGAGGAACTGCATGGGTTTTCAAAGATAGCGGGTGCTAGAATGAACACTATAGCTGCATAGTGTTTATAGGAGCAATGATAATTCATTTGCGACCCAATGGTGTATGAGTCATTCGGTCGACACTCAATAGGGTCGACCACTATTGGTTGACAGGCAAAAGGTTGACACATAAAAAGCTTTGACATGCCTTAGGTCGGCATGAAAGGTCGATGTGAGTTTTTCGGTGCATGAGTCCACATAAGTCATGGACCGTATAAGTGTACCGCGTCCCCTCACCATGCTTCGGGCAATTGTCCATTGGAAGGGTAAAGTAGGAACAAGTCCTTTTTTTTTTTTTTTTTTTTTTAATATCAAAAAAACTCCTCAACCTGTAGCTGGTGTTGACCTTTTCATGTGCCCACCTTTTGACTATTGACCCAATGACGCATCCCGTCCAATGATTGTGCCATCGCTTGGATGATTGCATATCTGTCTGCTCTATATCGTTTCTTTTGGGGGGAAGGGCACTGGTTCTTTGCTCATCGCCCCAGTCTTGCTACAACCTTTCTCCGTGTAACCCCACATCTTATTTATTTTATTTATTAACAGTTTCTTATATAGCGCAGCATATTCCGTTGCGCTTTACAATAGCAGACAGTGAAACAACAAAACAGGGTATTTACAGACAGTCAAAATGTAGGAGGGCCCTGCTCGCAAGCTTACAATCTATAGATTGTGTGGACTTATATGCTATCACTGCGGTGTGGGATAAGTGATAGTTTGCCCTGTGGAACTGATCTGGGACTGTGACTATACAAGGACTGTCTGTTTGGGCCTGCTACCTGAATATCTTTCTACTCTGCAATTTACCTTTGCCACTGTTTATTGTCTATTTGTGCGTGCTGTGGAAAATAAACCATTCTTCTGGTTTCATCTGCTCGGTGTCTGAGTGATTGAGGAACTCGTACCCTCACATTTACATCTTGCTTGCGGAGTTCGTTCTCCTCATCTCTGGCACAAGATAGCTGCCTGTAAGCTGAATAGAAAGTGATCTACTAAGGGGGTGTAATATTTGGGAGCGCTTGAATCCAGAGTTGTTTACATAAAATGCATTGACATTATCCTCTTGTATGCCATCTGTGGGGCCGTGAAAGCAGCCGCCATCACTAGCCATGTCCATTTTCACCAGCCCAATACAAGATATGAATCTGTGCAATTTGCTTCTGTGCATTCGCCTCATTGCATGCCGCTACAACGACTCTCTGCAGCAGAACAGCGCATAACGCTGACATATCGGTGGCGTATGCAGGCTGTAACATATGAGATCCGTCCTCCAAGCAGACTTGCATGTAACTGTACCAGGGGCTCTATGTACACAATTGGTGATCAAGCCTTCGGCAAGTGTACAGATTTCACGTTGACAAGTGGTGCTTCAGGCCAGTAGATTGTACTAACAACAATATCCAATTACAAAGATTCAATGTTAGATCTACACATACTTCTAGTATGTATGGCTAATTGTAGCATCTGCCCAACTGCTCCTGTGATGTCATAAAAGGAAACAAACTCAGTGCCCTGTTCACTGTCTAGTATGCAACATTACCCAGGGTTCCCCTGTAGCCACCTCCTTCCAGGAGAGATAGTGTTTCTGTCTGTGTCTTCTGCCGGCACTCACAGCAGAGGTTACAGTTGGAAGTCAAGAGTTAAGCAGTCCACATTCTTGGTGCACTATGTTCCAGGTGTTGTCCCGGGCAACTGGGTTGGCCCAGTGCCATAAGGTTGCTCCCTTTGCTTCCTCACTGTGTCCTTCATTCAGATCTGATCGCAGTATAAATTTGTTTGGAAAATGGGCAAAACCATGTGCACTGCAGGTGGGGCAGATGTAACATGTGCAGAGAGAGTTAAATTTGGATGGGGTGTGTTGAAACTGAAATCTAAATTGCAGTGTAAAAATAATGCAGCCAGTATTTACCCTGCACAGAAAAAAAAATAACGCACACAAATCTAACTCTCTCTGCACATGTTACATCTGCCCCCCCCCCCCCCCCAGCCTGCGAATGGATGTTTATGTAAAACATCCATTCACAACCCTCGCGAGCGACCCCGGCGTGTGATGGAGGGGCAGGCGGACTGGCATTCGCAGGGCGGCATCTGGTTGACTCACAAGGCTGTGAATTCAACCAGAATAACCCCCAATGTTCCTAAATCTTTCCTCTGCATGGTACCTGTGACATGCATCCTGTAAAGAGATGGGCTGCCTGTCTCTCGGCAGTGGAAGCTTTGTGTTTAGTGGTGCTGTGCCTGGTCGCTTCTTGCAGAGCAGCATTGAAGGTAACAGCGGAGGTCCATGCCAAGTCCTGTCGGGCACAGTGAATGGTGATGGTCCAAGTCAAGGGTCACCTCCTGCTGTGTTATACCCCTTTCACACCAGAAAATGCAGGGACTTACCTGGGAATACAGTCCAGAGATCAAGCAGGGACATTCCCGGGTTGGCCCCTTTCACACTGGCCAGTCCCTGCATTTTCTGGTGTGAGGGAGGGAGGGAGGGAGGGGCAGAGAAACCACCCCCACCTATGTGCAGCGGGGATCCAGGCAGCGGCGGCTGATTGGCGTCCGTCCAGTTCAAAATGTTTTCAAATTCAGCCCTGACGCCCGGCAAATGGCACTCCCAGCCGCCGCTGCCTAGACGGCTCTGCACCGGACGCCGCTGCCCGAGTAAGTACCTTCCACGCCGGCCTGTATCCCGGGCTGGTCCCGGGAGCAACCCTACTATCTAGCAGGGTTGAAATCCCAGCAAATTTTCCCGGATATTTGGCCCGGGAAACTTTCACACCAGCACTAGTCAAGGGTTGTTCCTGGGGAATTTAGGCTGGTGTGAAAGGGGTATTAGTGGAAGTTGAGATGTGTACCCCTGTTGTTACAGTTACATATCACTTATGGTAGTGGCGTCTTTTGTCTGCCCAGCCCTGGATTGGTTTCTTGTATCACACACACAGAGGTAAATGTACGAAGCAGGGAGGCGTGGTATCTATCCCCCATAAAGAACGTTATGGGCAAGGTGATAATGCACCAGCCAATCATCTCCAATATGTAAATTGACAGTTAAAAGCTGATTGGCTGGTGCATTATCACCTTGCACATAACAGTCTTTATGGGGATAGATCCCACTTCTCCAAGTTTTGTACATTTACCCCACAGGCTTTTGTAGCTTTCCTCTTTGGAATTCGTCTTGGTAAATGGTGAACTGGACCATGGTCCGTAGATGAGAGTTGGAACCTTTCTATATCAATTCTTATGGTTATGGGTCAAAGGACTGACCATACCTCGATAGACGGGCACCCAATAGGTCGGCATGCATGTAGTTGGCTTTGACAAACGGTCGACCTGGAAAATGTCAACTCATATAAAAGGTCGACATGAGTTTATTTTGTGGACCCCCCAACTAGTGTACGGCAGCCAGTCAGAGTCAACACAATTGGTAAAATATGAAAAAGTCGAGAAAAACCCATGTCAATCTTTTCTTGTGTCCACTGTTGCCGTGTTGACAGTTCGTCTATGTCAACTATGTGAATGTTGACGACTTTTTCTTTTTTTTACACACCGCCCTCTGGTTCTTAGCAGATTATTACTACTAACTGGAAATGTATTCATAGGCAGGAAGAACTCAAGGTGACCGTGTGTGTGGTGTGTGGTATGTTGTAACTGGCGATCACGCTCTCCTATACGTGTTGTTCCATATACATTACTGTGCACCCAGATAACCGGTGCAGGTAGTGTCTGTGCACCTTGGTGGCTGTTTCTGCTTTAGGCGCACAGGTCCTGCAGGGAATCTGTTATCTGTAATCGTTCTGGTGGCTGCAGGCTCAGGAATCACACTCACAGTGCATGCTCGGCTCCGTGCTCTTACCTGCTCGCTGTTCTGTTTGTTCTGGAATACGGGCACGGGGCCAGGATTAGTAAATGATTCCAAGGTGCAGAGCACAGAATAGTGCAGGTCATTCCGGGGCAAAGGAATATTGTCTTCAGTTTCCCTTCGTTACTTAAAATTCTTTAAAACTTTTTTTTTTTTTTTATAGGAAAGTAACTTAAATATTTATTTTCCTTCTAATTTTACAAAAGATGGCATCGGTGCAGTCGCATCGATGGCGATACTGCAACCGGCCATCGATAGTAAGAAACTATGTGATGGATGACCATCGATAGTTTTACCTATCAATGTTCATCCTTTCTCTTTGACTCACTGGCCTGTGGGCCAATCAGAACATGGGGGCGGGGCATCACGGGTGCCGGTGTTCCAGCACTATGGGGGAAAAAAGCAAAACATTGTTTTTGCTGTGCCGTTGATGGAGGGAAACCTTCTACTTCTCCCTCATCGATGGCAAAAGTGTTTGACATTGGCCATAAACCATCAATGGTTTTGAATTGTTGATGGCCATCGCTTAGTAGTTGCTTGGAAGAGGGAAGTGCACTGGAGCAATCATATGGTTTTTACATTTATGGAATCGTTTCGGGATGGGGGTGTTTAAAGATGACCCACACCCTGACCCTGTTAATGATATTGTGTGTACACACTAGATCAGGACAGGCCAACCTGTGGCTCTCCAGATGTTGTGAAACTACAAATCCCAGCATGCCTTGCCACAGTTTTAACACTCCCTTATAGCAAAACTGTGGCAAGGCATGATGGGATTTGTAGTTTGACAACATATGGAGAGCCACAGGATGGCCAGGCCTGCACTAGATGGATATTGCTAAGAAGGGCCCTTCACAATATCTTTTAAATTCTCATCTAGTATGTATGAGGCTTAAATTCTTGTGTTTAGAATGCAATTCAATTCAGAGTGATGTGTCGGGAACATACAGGTAGGACGACAATGTGATTTTACAGATAAGTCAACTCCACCCCATTCTAGGCCAATAATACATGGGATACAGGATAAGCACCTGTACCATGTGTTATTGTGGCTGGTTATTGGGGCTAAGTGGAGAGCCTCCGACGAATCCGATTAGCCATGATAATTCTCTGCAGATAATTGAATACCCCCTATGTAACATAATTTGGGTATGGGTCATTGGGTTGACCCATATTAGGTTGGCATGCATTGTGTCGACCACAGAAGGTCAACATGGCTTAGTTCGACACACGAAAGAGGTTGAGGGGTTTGGCAGGTCGACAAGAGTTTTTCACTTTTTTTTTCTCTTACATTCTTATGGGATACAGGGAATTCGTTCATAACGATTGGGGTAAAGAGGTTTTCTGTAGGAGACAGGCACCTATAAACTTTTACACTGGGTGTACTGGCTCCTCCCCTCTGCTCCCCTCCCTGTAGTCAGTTAAGAAAATGTGCCTCAGGAGAAGCACACATCAGGAAGAGCTCCAGAGAGTTTTTCTTCTGTTTAATTTCTTTTATTATTTTGGGACTGTTGTTTTGGACTCAACAGCAGTCCTGCGTCGTGGGAGACTGGGGGAAGGGTTCAGCTGCAGGCCACTTCATGGTACCGAGCTGTCCCTGCCACAGGACCACTGTCCTGCGTGGGTGATGTTACCGCGGGCATTGCGCTGCAGCGCGCACACCCCTGGCATGCCACACACCCCTGGCATGCCACACACCCCTAGTCCAGTCTGAAGACGTTGTGTGGTGAGTACTACCCTGGGGGGCCCCCGCCGTGGGGTCCCCGGGTGACTGTGCCGCAAGATGGCGGCGGCGGTATCGGCGGTGCCCTTCACAGGGACCGCGCAACCCCCTGCCTACACTGGGACAGGGTACTGCCTCCTGTACTGTCCAGGGCAGTTTACCATGGGTTGGACATTTTTCAATGTCAGTTCCAGTTAAAAAATGCAGGTAAGCTCTGGCGCCATCACGCTGGGCGGAGCTTACCCAGAGCGGGACCAGTGCTCTGTGGGCGCGCTTTTGGCTACATGCTAACAGGAGCAGCCATCAGACAACACAAGACACTCCACAGTGTATGTGTTGCAGAGGGCAGAAGGCACATGACACTTTCCAGTATATGTGCTGCAGCTATTAAAAGCGCTATCTCTGTAAGAGTGTTAGCCCTGTTACACAGTGTAGGTACTTGTTTCCTAGCACGGCCACAATCGTTGGGATCGTGTACCTTTAAGTTAAGGTACACGATCCCCGCGATGGACCCGATTTCCTTTGAAATCAGGTCCATTTTACCGGCAAAGGAAAAATCAGGGGCATCGCGTCGGTCGGGACCATTAACATTGGTCCCGACGCGATGCCCCCGATTTTGCCATAGGCTTCAATGTTAAAATATTTTTTAACATTGAAATATGGAGCGTCGCGTCGGTCTTGTGCCATTATAATGGCACAAGATGAGATGGACTTGATTAAGTCCATCTCACATAGGAAAAAATGTGAAAAATGTGAAATGGGTTCAATATGACCCATTTCACATTATTTATGGCCCCGTAGTCACCCCACGATAGACGCCAACCCGAAGCGTAGCGAGCCCGCCAGTGGCGGCGGTGCGTGTCCTCCGACCTTTTCATTCCCCTACTATCCACGTCGGCGTGGAGTTGAGAATATATAGTGTGGCGAGCGCAGCGAGCCACCGAGCCCGAAGTGTGGCTCCACCTCTCCTGCACTCCTTTCAAGTTCATCCAATCCGCTAATGAGTCGCTTAAACATTTCCCCATTTTTGCAAAGTCAGCCTTCCTAAAATCCAACACCTTAGTTTTTGTGTGACTGGAGTTGGACCCTGCCTTAATATTAAACCATACTGCTTGATGATCACTGGATCCCAGGTTCTCACCCACATATATGTCTGATATCCTGTCACCATTTGTGAGTATTAAATCTAATATTGAGTCTTTGCGAGTAGGCTCCCGCACCAATTGCTTGAGAGAGGCTCCCTGTAGGGAATTTAGAAATTTGCCACTTGTAGATGATCTTGCAAAAGACTCCTCCCAATTCACATCAGGTAGATTAAAGTCTCCCATGATTATGACTTCTCCCTTTAAAGCCATTTTAGTGACATCAAGCAATAGGCTCCTGTCCAAATCCTGCCCCTGGCCTGGTGGCCTATAGATGACCCCAGCACGAATAATGTCCTTCTCCCCCATTTCTATGGTCACCCAAAGGGCCTCAGTTTTTTCTTCAATGTTTTGTATTAAAGTAGCATTTATGTTTTTCTTTACATACATTGCTATCCCTCCTCCGATTCTTCCCATTCTGTCCTTCCTAAATAAATTGTATCCTGGCATAGCTACGTCCCAGCCATGGTTCTCATTACACCATGTCTCTGTGATAGCCACAATGTCTAGGTCATTCCTTGTCATTATTGCAATTAGATCAGGAATTTTGTCTCCTAGGCTTCTAGCGTTTGCACACATAACCCCCCCCCCCCCCCCCCCCTGGAAAGGGGGCATGGTTATTCAAATTTATTTGTGGTCCCAAAACCGGACGGGTCGGTTCGCCCAATACTGAACCTAAAATCCCTGAACCCATTCTTGACTGTAACCAAGTTCAAGATGGAGTCCTTGCGGGCCGTGATAGCGGCACTGGAGGAAGGGGAGTTCTTGGCATCTTTGGATGTGAAGGATGCCTACCTTCACATCCCAATTTGGCCACCTCATCAAAAATATCTGAGGTTTGCGCTGCTGAACTATCACTATCAGTTCCGCGCACTGCCGTTCGGCCTGTCCTCAGCCCCGCGCATATTCACCAAGGTGATGGCGGAGATGATGGTGGTTCTCAGGAAGCAAGGGATCTGTGTCATACCATACTTGGACGACTTGCTTGTAAAGGTGCGGTCATCGGAGGAGCTGCAGGCAGCCTTACAGATTACCATGCTGTCCCTGTCGGGTCACTGTTGGCTCCTGAACATTGCAAAGTCCTCTCTGAACCCTTCGCAGAGACTCCAGTTCCTGGGGATGGTGTTGGACACGGCTCTCATGAGTGTTCCTGCCACAAGAAAAGATTGTGGCCATTCAACAGCTGGTCACAGACTTGTTGAAAACCCCCCAGGTGTCAGTGCACCAGTGCATTGTTCTTTTAGGAAAGATGGTGACCTCCTTCGAGGCCCTCCAATTCGGGAGGTTCCACAGCAGGATTTTCCAGCTCGATCTCCTGAGCAAGTGGTCCGGTTCACATCTTCAGACGCATCGCGGTGACCATGGGTCAGTCCTTTCAGGGCAAATGGACCCTCTGGGAAACACGTCTCCATATAAACAACTTGGAGTTACGTGCTGTGTATTATGCACTTCTGGAGGCGGGTCCTCTCCTCAGCGGGCATGCGGTCCGCATCCAATCAGACAATGCCACTACTGTGGCGTTTCTGAACAGACAGGGCGGGACCAAAAACAGGTCCTGCATGCGGGAAGCAACAGAGATCCTGTCCTGGGCAGAGAGTCACTGTCAGGCTCGGTCTGCCATTTTCATACCCGGGGTAGACAACTGGGAAACCGATTTTCTCAGTCGCCACGAGCTTCACCCCGGGGAATGGAGTCTACACCACCAGGTATTCAGTGCTCTGGTGGCTTGGCGGGGCACCCCACTAGTAGACATGATGGCATCGAGACACAATTGGAAGGTGTCCAGATACTTCTCCAGGGCGAGAGACCCACAGGCGGAGGGGGTGGACGCCCTCTCGATACCGTGGACGTTCAGCCTGATTTACATCTTCCCACCGATCCCCCTTGTGGCTCGGGTACTAAGGAAGATAAGGAGAGACGGAGCCGAGGTCATTCTAGTGGCTCAAGACTGGCCAAGAAGAACGTGGTATCCAGATCTTCTAAGTCTCCGAAGGGACTCGTGGCATCTCCCTCTGCAAAGAGACCTGCTCATGCAAGGTCCGTGCGTCTTCCAGGCCTTAGAGCAGCTTCGTTTGACGGCCTGGAGGTTGAGCGGCAAATCCTAACACAGGATTTCACACATCTGTCATTAAGACCATGACAAGTGCTAGGAAGCCGGTTACGGCAGCACATTACCGCCATATCTGGAGGAGATATGTAGGATGGTGTGAACAAGGAAAGTTTGCTCCAGCGGAGTTCAAGCTTGAAAGATTCCTCAGATTTCTTCAATCTGGCTTAGATCTGGGCCTACGTTTAGGCTCTTTGAAGGTGCATGTATCTGCACTGTCTGTCTTTTTACAAAAGAAGCTGGCTAATATCCCTGAAGTGCAGACGTTCTTCAAGGCGTCTTGCACATACAGCATCCTTTTGTAGCCCCTATTCCACCATGGGACTGGGATGTCGTTCTGACGTTCCTGCGATCCTCCTGGTTCGAACCACTGGAGGAAATAGATTTGAAACATCTTACATGGAAGACGGTGGTCTTAGTAGCCTTAGCCTCGGCTAGGCGGGTCTCTTAGCTAGGGGCATTAACCTGCAAGAGCCCTTATTTGATCTTCTATGAAGAGAGGGTGGAATTTACGCACTAATCTGCGATTTCTTCCTAAGGTGGTGCCAGCATTCCACTTGAACCAGCCAATTGTGGTTCCTACTAGTGGCCCTCAGTTTGAGGTGCCAACATCTTTGGATGTGGTTCGGGTTCTCTGGGTATATGTCAGGAGAACGGCAAAATTAGTAAGACTGTAGGACTTTTTGTCTTATATGATGCCCAAAAAGTCGGGCGTCCTGCTTCTAAGTAGCCTATTGCACGCTGGATCTGTGCAACCATTAAACAGGCTTATGTGGTGGCGAAGCTTCCTATGCCTGCTGGGATGAAAGCCCACTCTACTCGTTCAGTGGGGACCTCCTGGGCGGCTGCCTGAGGAGTGTCGGCCTTACAATTGTGTAGGACCGTTACATGGTCAGGTCAACACACCTTTGTCAAGTTTTACAAAAATTGACGCTTTGGCCACTGAAGATACTCAGTTTGGGAAAGCGGTGCTGCGGCAATCTCCGCACAATCCCGCCCGTTCTGATGTCTTTGGTATATCCCCAATCGTTATGAACGAATTCCCTGTATCCCATAAGAATGTAAGAGAAAATAGGATTTTAATACCTACCGGTAAATCCTTTTCTCAGAGTTCTTATGGGATAGAGGTAACCTTTATCATTCATCTCGTGTATCTCAATTGTTCACGAGTGTATGTTGTAATTTAGGTGACATTTCTTATCAAGTTGTCCCAGTTGGGACACAAAAGTTTACAAAATGTTGTCAATAGTTGACATATTCATAAGGCTCTGAGGCTTCCACGTGCTCTGTGGTCGCTACAGTGGTCTCTGTATGTTGAAAGAAAAAGGGGGGTTTAACTAATGGCCAAATGGCCTTTAGTTGAGGGGCGCCTACAGGGATGGTTTGTCAAGCTGCTCCTACTGGGGGTGTCAGACCCCGGGTATAGTTTGCAAATGGAAAAGAAGGTGGGTGGAGCGCTATGAGCAATAATGGGTTAACGATGTAATTATAACATGAAAAATTTATTCTTTATAAAAAGTTAAATTGTGCTATGCACTTAGTTGGTATATAATAATATTCTTGGAAACAACATATTGCACAGTAAGTAAATAAATACAGAAATACCTTAAAATGAAAAAATGTACATTGATATGAAAATAAAAAATTGTAAAACAAAAGGGTCTGATACTTATGGTCGGAAGTCCCGTTTATCCCAGGATGGGGAGACGCAAATGGAGTTGGAGTGATCCTGGGATTATGCCTCAAGTTGTAGAGTATTGTGGGAGTCCATGTAACCTTGCTGGATTGAAGTTTTCACGCTGGAGGATGTTGTTATAACCCCTGGTGGAGTGTGGGGAGTCCTCAACGATGATGCGGAATTGGTAATCCTAATTATGCAGGTAGTGGTTCCCAAATTGGTGGTGTAGCAAATGAGGCCCAGGTATTGCAAAATAGTAGTATGCAGTCTCCAAATGACTGTATTGCAAACAGATAGTGGGAGGGAGGATCAGACCATAGATGCCCAGTAAAATCAGCAGGTGCTCCCTGGGATAAACGGGACTTCCGACCATAAGTATCAGACCCTTTTGTTTTACAATTTTTTATTTTCATATCAATGTACATTTTTTCATTTTAAGGTATTTCTGTATTTATTTACTTACTGTGCAATATGTTGTTTCCAAGAATATTATTATATACCAACTAAGTGCATAGCACAATTTAACTTTTTATAAAGAATACATTTTTCATGTTATAATTACAACGTTAACCCATTATTGCTCATAGCGCTCCACCCACCTTCTGTATGTTGAAAGTTATGTCTGGGTGTCCTGGATGAATCTCACCACGTTAAATATTACACATATTCCTCTCATATTGTTCTTCTCCTTCGGCACAGTTTCTATTAACTGACTAGAGGGAGGGGAGCAGAGGGGAGGAGCCAGTACACCCAGTGTAAATGTTTATAGGTGCCTGTCTCCTACGGAAACCCTCTTTACCCCAATCGTTATGAACGAATTCCCTGTATCCCATAAGAACTCAGAGAAAAGGATTTACCGGTAGGTATTAAAATCCTATTTGTTTTTTTGGGGGGCCGAATGTCGATGTTTGGAGGCGTACATGATATTGGGGGGGCATGGAGGGGTGTACATGATGTTGAACAGGCATGGAGGGTCTACATCAGGGGTGTCCAAACTTTTTGCGACGAGGGCCATATTTGTTGAAGTGTAATTGTGTGGGGGCTGACCATTCAGCCTGACATTCTTTGAATCGTTAATCACGTCAGAATGGTCCCCCACTCTGCCCCCAGCCTGCCCCCATTCACTGTATGTCCTCCAGCCTGCCCCTCTTCACTGTATGTTCCCCACTCTTCACCCATTCACTCTGTCCCCCAGCCTGCCCCCTTCTCTTAATGTCCATCAGTGCCTCCATTCATTGTATGTCCCCCAGCCTGACCCTCCTTCACTGTATGTCCCCCACTCTGCCCCCTCCCTTCTCTGTATGTTTCCCAGCCCCTTGTGTGAGAGGCAAAGCAGGCACTGCAAGGACAGGAGATTTTCGGGGTCCCGCTGCTGCCCTCCTTCGCTCTACATGTTACGGGAGCAAGCTTCCCCTTGCTGCCCCCCTCCCCAAACACTGCTGTCACTATGATTGTGGGGTACTTGTGAGTTATCCGGACGCCCGATTTCTAAATCGGGTCGGATCGGGCACATCGCATCGCATCGCATGCGACCATCGGATGCGATGCGATGCGATGCGATGACCCGATTTTTCCATAGGAATCAATGTTAAAATGGACTGAGTCCATTTTAACATGGAATTCAATGGGAAAAAGGGGTCCTTTTCATACCCCTACTATCCAAGTGGGCATGGAGTTGGATATAAACCTGTGGCGAGCGTAGCGAGCCACCGAGCCCGAAGCGTGGCGAGCGTAGCGAGCCCCGCGAGGGGACACGGAATACCGTCCCCTCGCGGGGCTCGCTTCGCTCGCCACGCTTCGGGCTCGGTGGCTCGCTACGCTCGCCACAGGTTTATATCCAACTCCATGCCCACTTGGATAGTAGGGGTATGAAAAGGACCCCTTTTTCCATAGGAATCATTTTAACATTGATTCCTATGGAAAAATCGGGTCATCGCATCCGATGGTTGCATGCGATGCGATGCGATGCGATATCGCATCGCATCGCATCTGATTGTATGCCTTAACTTAAGGCATACAATCAAAAAATCGGGCGTCCAGATAACTCACAAGTACCGATTGTGGAGTAGGGTGATATACAATTGCGCTCGCCGGGGCCCCACCTTTAGTGTCTTGTGCTTCCCACATTTGACGCTCTGCCCGCTTCCAGCTGGAGGCTGCGGGCCGCTTGAAATGACAGCACGGGCCGCAATTGGCCTCCGGGCCTGACTTTGGACATGCCTGGTCTACATGATGTGGGAGGGGCATGTGGGGTTTAGCATTTTTGGGAAAGTGATTTTGATCTTTATTTCCAACATTTTACAAACCTGCCTTAAAACACTGGAAGAATAACAGTCAGGGTTAGATTCAATTACCCGCTGTGTTTACTGCATGGGTAAAGCTCTGGGTTTATTGCCAGAGTTATTCAGTTTGTGGCTAGTTTCATCACACAATAAATCTGTAAAGCTGTGTACACACGGGGGAGATATATTGCCTGTGTCTCCTGTTCATCAGCAACCAGAGATGGTCACTGATGAAAAAGAAACTGCCGGGGGAGCCGCAGAGGTAATCAGCTGGTCGCAGGAGCAAGCGATCACTATGGGCAGAAAACGGGAGCACGCACCCAGCGAATTATCGCCGGTGCACACTCCCATTGCTGGCAATATGATCGCTCAGCGACCATATTTCCAGCGATATTTGCAATAATCGCCCCCCGTGTGTACGCACCTTGAGTCATGCATTTAGGGGGTTATTCTGGTTCACTTGCAAAGGCACAATCACTGTCTAATGGACAAAACCATGTACACTGCAGGTGGGGCTGATGTAACATGTGCAGAGAGAGTTAAATTTGGGTGGGGTTTGTACTTCAAACTGAGATCTATATTGCAGTGTAAAAATAAAGCAGCCAGTATTTACCCTGCACTGAAACTCCCAAATCTAACTCTCTCTGCACATGTTACGTCAGCCCCACCTGCAGTGCACATGGGTTTTGTCCATTAGAGAGTGATTGTGCCTTTTCGAGTGAACCAGAATAACCCCCTTAGTGTATAATTAAGACCTGTAGTAAATAAAACATTTTTAATCAAATGAGCGAAACCAAGCACACTGCAGGTGGGGCAGATGCAGCATGTGCAGAGAGAGTTAGATTTGTTTTTGTGCAGATTTCAGTTTGAACCCACCACATCCAAATTGCATGATTGACATCAGGTTCGATGCGACGCGTGGTCCCATGCATATCGCATCGGAACCTTTGAGTCATGCCGGCTGCAGGAGAAATGCTTTGGACCGCCGCCAAGGCTTGTCTTGGATCGACGTGTACTATCGTATGCAAAATGGCCACATACGATTTGCTATTTGCATCGCTGCTGCACCTTTCAAAGACTGTTGCTAACCCCCCCTCCCCCCTATCGCCCCCAGGTGATTGCAGCCTGTCAGTAAGGAGGCACTGTGTTTTTAATCTGCAGAATGGGACCTCCACATACGCAGCCCACCCACAATTGTTTTTACGCACAGTTCTGAATCCACTCCTGAGTTTTTAAACAGAGACCTGCTGTCTTGGATAGTGCTCCCTTTTTTTATCATGTACAATCCTCCAACTTTCGGATGCCCCGCTACTGTACAGTACATTTAAAAGTATCTAATTTGTGTTTTGCATTCATGCTCTTCCTCCTCGCGTCCCAGCAGAAAGACCCTTTTATACTTCAGAGGGAAAGGCGAGCGCAGATTGCAGCATCTTTTTTCCGTAAAACGGTTCTTAAAATCCATTCTGCATCTTTATTATCTTTCCGGATCTGGCAGAAAAGCAATTTCGCTCTGGTATTCTGTCCATTAGCTTTATGAGGAATAAAATACTTACACCCCCTACCTGCAAAACTGCCAGTGTCTCCGGATGTCAGATTGATCCAGATTTAAGGCTTCTTTCAGCTTTCCAATTCCCTTGAATTTCAAGTGCTCGATGTCAAGCTTTCTTTTTCTTACCCCCAGGAGTCTCTCAACAGTTTGGTAATTGAAACCCTTTATGTGCAAGGTAAGTGGCTTCCACACACGGATTACCCTGCCAACTTTTCCAATATTTCCTCGCCTGGTGGTTTCCGTTTAGCAGATTAATACACAGGGCCCAGGGCTGCTCCGCGGATGGATAAATACTGAAGAAATGATTAGGTTACAGAGTAGCGTTTTCTATACCCAGAGAATGGCTTTTATAACGTGCGCCTGGAACAGATGGGGCACATCCCAGCCAGCCTGTGCAATCGCCAGATTCCCTAGGCCGGCAGTCTGGCACTCCATCGTGCATTCCCTTCATCACAACGGTGGGGAGCGGATTCCCTGCCCGTCTCCGCTTCAGGGAGACGGGCAGGGTTAGTGGGGGCAACGGGGGAGCCAGCGGGCTCCAACAGAACGGGGAGTGCGAGCATCTCGTGCACGCATGAGCCCTTCTGGTGGATGGCGCACAGCGGCGGTTGGCAATTCCATCGCCAGGAGCAGCTCAATTGAGATCTGCTCCATCTGTACTTGTGCTTAGTAATATAAAACTTGCAAACTTTATTCACCGTATAGATTTAGTTACAAATAATATTATTATTCTTTTTATACCGGCATATTTTTGTTCTCGTGGTATTCTATTGATATTCCTTATCCGCTACTCTATGGTTATAGATAGATGTCTCAAAGATACGGTAAAAGAGAATAATTTGTGTTCTCATTCCGAGGCCTATAATGTGCTGTTATGCAGGGGGCTAGCCATTGGCGGTTGGATGGCCACAATCAGTATTCAACTCACCGCCAGTTGCACCAGAACAATTCAGTTTTGATCCGGTGATGAAACGGCTGTTGCCACAATCAGTAATTACTGGTGCTAGGTCTGCCCAGTGCACATGTGTCACCTGAGGTCACTTGTACGCACAGCTGCTGGGTCCTCACTGCATTCTTCTTTGCAGCAGCAGACCCCCTTCCAGTAGAAAGGAGCGGGATCCCATTGGTTCTTGGGCCCTATAGTAATGATTGGGCCCCTTACATTTAACGAGGCTTAAGTTAGTGTTGATGAATAGCTGATATACAGACCACACTGTGCTAGAAGCACTACAGCACACAGCGACACCCCAGGCAGGGAAGAGGAACTGCATGGGTTTTCAAAGATGGCGGGTGCTAGAATGAACACTGTAGCCTTTTGCAGAGTGGATGAGGTTGTGTCCCTTTGCCCACAGCAGTGAATACCCATAATGTGCTGCTTCTTGTGCCCCTTACATCTCATATCTGTGTTGCAGAAGAACCACCTCTTCCTCCATATTTGCAATAGGAGGCCCCCGACCTGCCTGACTGCTTATTGGCCTGGCCACGGAGAGCAGGCAACTTGCTTTACAACCTCAAGCTAGGTCTGGAATCTTAAGCTGGGTACGCTCGAGATAATGTGCAAACTACGCAGTGAACCGATATCTGCCCCTGTCCCGATGGTCGGGATGTCAGGCGCAAACCCCAACTGCGAACCACCGTGGTGCCTTGCAATGTTGCTGAGCCGTTCGTACGGAGCGGTGCGAGACAGGAGCCTACACACTGTGCAATCCTTCAGATGACCAAATGATACAGTGTAGCTTACATTATGTGGCCATTGATCATCCGGTATATATGTAGGTAGTGTGTACAAAATCATTAACAATCTATTCACAACTACCTGCACTGCAGGCAGATGCGGGGAAGGGACCCTTTGGAGTGCGCAATAGTTTCTGCACACTAGATAATATGGACGGTTTTTGTTCCAACGTAACTCAAAAATATAAAAATTCTAAAATATCATCTAGTGTATACTGCGCTTTTGGGGGTATTCAATCTGGAATTCCGCCTGTCGGAAAGTCCCAACAGTTGGAATCCCGGGCCGATTTCATCTGATCCGACAGTAACTCGAAGTATCGTGAGCATTTTAGTCCCGTAGCCAATACGGCCAATGAGCTTCTGGTAGGAATGATGATCTGTCCTTCTCTAGTTGCATAGTGCGTTACTGGTTACAGTGTTAGCAGCGCCGGTGTGAAAGCACGCCGCTATAGAATTGCTATAGCTTAACCCTATGCAAATTTTGGCTTAAAGCTTAATATCTCGGGTTTTCGTAGTCCAATCAGCTCAAAACAGGAATCTTATGGAAGGGGAGATGTTTAGTGACCAGAAGCTATGAACCCTAATTTTGAGACCCCCCAGAAGGCTAATGGCAAGCATCAGAAGCCATGGTGGGTCTGAATTAACAGGCCCATTATAGTCTATGGGGAAAATGTGTCCAATTTGCATCCTGATCTCTCCGGTTCTAGGTGTCCTAGACTGGTACCATATGAAAGAAGAGACTCTTGGCTTTTAGTATTGACTGGTAGTTTATGCGACTCTGGGAAGGGAAGCAGCGGCAAGCAGCCGCAGGCGTGGTCCCCTCCAATTGTCTGCCCAGTTTGTAGCGGTTTCTGTCTTCCTCTGCAGCCAGGGCGCCATCGCTGGACTTGCAGGGAGGTGACAGTGAGCAATCCTGCGCTCTGGTTGGTCAGCTCCTGCCAGGTGCTCCGCTCACTGTTGCACAGCAGGTGTGCCCAAACTTGGACAGCGGTGTGGGTAGGGGACAGGAGCTGCGGGTTGATCATTGCAGCATCTGTACCTTTTATCAGCAGCTCCAGAATGTTTAAATAGCGTATTGAGACGCAGCTTCAGCTATTGTTCGCTCTATAGATGCAGGCTTCCACAAAGCCCTGGTTCATGATCGGAAGCCATTTTGTTAACCCGCTTGGTGCTTGAGTCTGGCCTGCCTGTACTGTATGTCACTCGTACTGTAGCGTAATTCTGTGTATAACCAGTGTAGTGTAATGAGACGCAGGTACAGCCGTGCTCTAAGTGTAACCTATGGTGTCAATAGCTTCATAGATGTGGGCTCCCATGAAGCCCTGGCTGACACCCAGTAGCCATTTTGTTAACCCCCATCAGTGCTTGCGTGGTATACGGTCACAGGAAGGTCGATATGGGGTTAGGTCGACAGGGTCATTAGGTCAACATAAGCATTGTGCACAAGGTTCACAGTCAAAAGGTCGACATGGTGTTTTTTTCTGAGCCGAAATGTGCTGACAGGCGGTATTTCATACCTTATGTAGTACCGCCTGCATGGTGGGAGAATAAAATAGTGTGCCCGATATGGGATTGGCATCCCTAAAAGAAAACCACCCCCTGTCCCCCACATTTACTTATTGGGGGAGCAGTGGAGCCGGGCAGACGGCAGCTCTGCGGCAGCAGAGTGGAGGGAGGCGGCGGTTGTGATGCTGGAGATGCTTGTGTGCGGCCGGGAGAGGTCATAGGCTGGAGGCTTCCAGCGGCGGAGGCACAGCGGTGCGGCCTGCGCACTGTGATTCAGTGACGCTGCGAAGGCCGCACGCCATTCGGGAACAGCTGGGCAGTATCTAAGCGGTGCTCAGACGCTGCCCGGTATTAGACCGCTCATGAGCAAATGCCGAAGGCGTTTCGAACTGGGGGTCTGCACATGCGCAAATCCGCGCCAGTATGGATATATGTCTGGTTGTTTCTGATATGATTATACCCAGTGTTACAGGTTTACGATGTAATGACATTTAGTCATCTCCCATACACTCTCCTGGGGCAAGCTGTCTAATAAATGTCTCTTCTTTTGTAGGTAGTGCTAACCAGGAGGGCTGATCCAGCTGAGCTGAGACTTATATTTGACAAGGTATGGATTCGGCTACAATAATTCCCCGTGTATATATAGCACTCGGTGTACAACAGAGGAACTGGTCACGCAAATCATAGGCCGTTAAATCGGTTTCAGCTGGAGGCGCAGAGGTTGTACGCTTATATTGCAGCCTAAAGGAATTGGGGACGCACGCTGGAACCAGAGATTCCTATAGGGCTCACCAGTAGCTACAATTTTCGCCTCTTCTACGGTTACATGTTTCTCCCTCGCCAGGGGCGTTTTACAAATTGGCCAGAAATTCCAGAGTCTATTTTCCTAATTTGTATGGAAACTATTTCCAATTTGGCATCAAGTAATTTTTTATACGAGACCCTAGATAAGCGTATAAGTGCGCAGCGAGTGATGCATTTTTTGGCTTACATGGATTAACGTGCCCTCTGTGCGGTGATGCGGTCATGGAGGGCTGACGGTATGCCATATGGGTAGTGCTCCGAGGTACAGATGTGTCCTCACACACCTAGGCCCTTATTCAGATCTGATCGCAGTACAAAATTGTTGTCAAAATGGGCAAAACTATGCTTCACTGCAGGTGGGGCAGATGTAACATGTGCAGAGAGAGTTAGATTTGGGGGGAGTTATTGTTTCTGTGCAGGGTAAATCCTGGCTCTGGTATTCTTACACTGCAGTTTAGATTTTAGTTTCAACACACCCCACCCAAATCTAATTCTCTCTGCACATGTTACATCTGCCCCACCTGCAGTGCACATGGTTTTGCCCATTTTGAGAACAAATTTGTTTTCTCTTTCAATGGTCCTGGTGACACAGCTCAACACTGGGATGTAGGAGGGTCCGAAGGAGCCAGGCACCTATCCTAAAGCTTTAGAGGGTAGGCTCCTCCCCTACTGCATCCCTGGACTCTTCAGTTCGTGTTAGGTGCCCACTGGAGTGGGTGCTATTCTAAAGGGCTGCAGGAGCAGCCGAAGAATTAGAGTAGTTAGGGGATTTTTATTGTTTTATTAACTTTCACCCTAGCTAGGTAGGCACAGTGTGAGGATTCTCATAGTGAATTCTCACACTGCTAGCGCAGCAGGAGCTGACAGAAGCGCGTCCTGTCTGGTCTCCCTGTGCAGCGCTTATAGCCTTTTCTAAGAGGCTGCCTGGGCTCCGGAGTACCCTGAAACCGGCTCCACATTTAGGTGGGGATCATGGGGGACAGGCGCTCCGTGATGGCGGCGGCCATTTTATGCGGAGCTTACACGCTGAGCTCCTAGATGAGAGGACAGCAGCGTTGTGACAGGCATGTTCCAAGTGATCCCCAGTTGAGGGGGAGACACTGGAACTAGGAAATCCTACCTAAGGAGCGGCTGGCTGGGGGTGGTTGGCGCCAAAAGGTCACGGACCCCGCAGCAGCAGGGACCTGTGGTCTCTTCCTTCACTCTGACTTTGGCGCCTTTCAGAACGCTTGCAGCGGAGCTGAGCTGGCTTACTGATCCTGGCAGAGTGACTTGGATTTCCTGGGCATCGCTTCCCCGCAGTTGAAACCAACAGACAGATAAGTGACTGGGTGCATTGCCTCTGTATAAACGCTTGTACATTGTTTGCACTGTGTATACTGATAGATATACATTTATCACTTGCATCATGTCTGAGCATCAGGCTGTGGTTTTGGGGGAGGGAGCCCTTAGTGCACTGAGCGCGTGCAATGTTTGCACACAAAAGTTTGTCCCTGAGCAGATGGCCAAGGGGGGCTTATGTATTACTTGCGCTGATGTGAGACCCATGGGCAGTGAACCCCATAGGGCAGAGCAGATGGAACCTGCGTGGGCCAGGGCCCTAGGCAGGTCAGTAAACGCTTTGGTGCAGCTTTTGGACAGGCAGAGTGATGGGCTGGTAGAATCACAGAGACCTATGCCATCATCTCAGCAGTCGTCTGGCTCCTTGCCTCTTACCCAGGCAGATCCTGCGCTGATTCAGGGTGATGCAGGATACTGCTAAAGGGATCAACAGGTTCAGTGAAATGCTGGACAAAATGGATGATGTGGCAGGGACCCCTAGAAGGTCTTATGCTTTAACTACTGTGGTAGATGAAGAGGAAGGAGAGTATACTGACATCCCCTGGGATCATCACTTCGATGTGGGGAACTCCGGATGTGGACCTGATGGCATCCAGGATCAACCGTCAAGTGCCCAGGTTCTATGCCAGAACAAGGGATCCACTAGAGGAGGCAGTGGATGCCATGACTATTCACTGGCAGGGAGATCTCCTTTATGCATTCCCACCAGTACCAATGTTACCGAGACTTCTGAAGAAAATACAGGGGCAGAAGGTTCCAGTGATCTTAGTGGCCCCAGATTGGCCAAGGAGATCCTGGTACTCGAGGCTTCAGAGGTTGTCTGTGGACTCATGGCGTCTACCTCTGAGACCAGACCTTCTAAGACAAGGCCCATTCAATCACCTGGATTCAGATCGATTGATTTTGACGGCCTGGCTATTGAAACCATCATTTTGAAAAGAAAAGGGTTTTCTGAGGCAGTAGTACAGACGATGATAAAAGCCAGAAAAGCTGTATCTTCGGCAAATTATTATAGAGTCTGGAAGACTTACATTCGATGGTGTGAGAGAAGAAAGGCTCATACATCTCATTTTAAGCTATCAAGAATGATGGAATTCTTACAAGATGGTTTTTCATCGGGCCTAAGCCTTCAGTCACTGAAGGTGCAGATTTCGGCCTTGTCCATCTATTTCCAGAAAAAGATAGCCATCTTGCCGGAAATTCAAACCTTTTTACAAGGAGTATCCAGGTTGAAACCTCCATACAAGCAACCAGTAGCACCTTGGGATCTATCACTGGTTTTGGAATGCCTTCAAAAGGCACCTTTTGAACCTTTAAGGTCGGCTGACTTTAAGTTTCTCACGTGGAAGCTAGTGTTTTTGTTAGCAGTAGCATCTGCTAAAAGAGTTTCAGAATTGGGAGCTTTGTCATGTAAATCTCCCTTCTTAATTTTTCATGATGACAGGGCTGTTTTAAGAACAGTGCCTCAGTTTTTACCGAAGGTGGTATCTACCTTCCATTTAAATCAGGAGATAGTTCTACCTGTGTTTCAACCCCCAGAGGGTTCTAAGAAAAGGGACAAGTTGAGAACTTTGGATGTTGTGCGTGCCTTACGCATATATGTGGACAGAGTGAAGAGTGTCAGGAAGACTGACACATTGTTGGTATTGTATGACGTACACAAAATTGGTTGGCCTGCATCTAAGCAGACTATTGCTAGGTGGTTGCGGTCTGTGATAGCCTTTGCATACACCAAAGTGGGTAGACCAGTACCGGCCAAAAAAAATGCGCATACCACCAGGTCAGTTGCCACCTCTTGGGCGGTTCGACATGGGGCCACAGCTGAGCAGGTTTGCAGAGCTGCCACTTGGTCATCTGTTCACACATTTGCCAAATTCTATAGATTCCATGAGTTCGCGTCGGAGGACGCATCATTCGGGCGAGCAGTGCTGAGAGCTGCAGACCTGAGCGTACCCTCCCAAAGGACCGGCTCTGGAACGTCCCAGTGTTGAGCTGTGTCACCAGGACCATTGAAAGAGAAAAAGGGATTTTTGTAAGAACTTACCGTTCGAATCCCTTTCTCTGATATGGTCCTGGTGACACAGCGATCCCTCCCTTACGCTCAGTAAGTATGCCAGAAGTTTCATGATGTTCATGTTAAAATGGTTAAAAGTTAACAGTTTTCTGTTATAAAATGTGCATATAATATGTGCAGGCGTTTGTACTGAGTTAATGTATTCCAGTGGCTTTGAAAGATTGAACTGAAGAGTCCAGGGATGCAGTAGGGGAGGAGCCTACCCTCTAAAGCTTTAGGATAGGTGCCTGGCTCCTTCGGACCCTCCTACATCCCAGTGTTGAGCTGTGTCACCAGGACCATATCAGAGAAAGGGATTCGAACGGTAAGTTCTTACAAAAATCCCTTTTTTTTTGCGTAAGGGCACTAGCCTCAAGCCAAATCAGTGTCTGGCACACCAAGGATGTTCGGCATGACTGCAGCAACATCCGAGGAGGCCTCTGTATCCGCATCATTTATATGTAAGGATATAGCTGATTATGGCCCGACACCTCTTAGTTATACAGACCTATAAGCATTGAAGCTTAATACAGTCAATTATTCTACGATGTAACATTTTTTTTTTTTTTTTTAAATCTCTGCTCTAAAAGTTTTTCCATTACTTGTCCAACCCAAAACGGTCCATGGATTCTAATACGCGTCCCCTTTCTGTAACACCCCGGTCCGGAACGCGTCATCTGATAGTACCGTTTGTGATTGGGCATGCTCCCTAATAACTGTACCACCGTCGCTTCTCGTTACAGTATGCCAGCGTGGAAAAGGATGGCGACCACTTCATGTCTCCCCTTGATTTTGCCAGACGTTACCTGAACCTCACGGGAGATGGCGAGCCGAACCCCAAAACTATCCAGCTCCTCGCCGGTGTGGTGGACCAAACGAAAGACGGGTGAGGCCGCGTGACCCTTATCGCCCATTACTAGTCTCCCTTTTTACAGGTCTTTCTGGGTTGAAGTACTTTATTTTTTTTGCATGCGCAAACCCCGAACATTGGAATAGTTAACCTTTGGAAACACACCAAACAATAGACAAGATAATAATGTTAACTGTATTGTTGTCATGCATATTGTTAGAAAATATTTTATATTCTGTGAACCCAGCTTAACGCTAAAATTGCACAGTCAGCATTTTGACTGTTTTGACATTTCATGTGTCAACATTTTGGGTGTCGATACTGATATTGTCGAAAACCATATTTTTTTGTGGCTCTTGCATTTGCGCATATTCCTGGTTATCTCATTATCTGCTTATTACCGTTCTGAAGGATGTGTGAGATAGAACTCTTGATCCGATGTTCTGCTGTGGTTGTCCGATTGTCGATTTGTGTATTGCTTTCCTTGTAATATCCAATGAGCTGTTACAATGATCTCCGTGGCTAAATGTATTACGCGCAGCCTCATTGATAAAGATGTCAGTTTGGTTTTCATAGCCCTGTCCTTTGGTTGGCTCAGAAGATGACCACGTAATTTGGGCCAGATGGACTAAAGGGGCCTACACAAGGAGAGAGATAAAGTGGCAGAAATTTGGCCCCTAACTGCCATGTTTCTGGGGTAGATGTATGAAGAAGTGATAATGGAGGAGAAGTGAGCCAGAGAAGTGGCCCATGGCAACCAATCAGCTGCTCTGTATAATGTTATATTATGCAAATTACAGATGTTACTTCAGTGCTGATTGGTTGCCATGGGCCACTCCTCCTCTGGCTCACGTCTCCTCCCTTATCACTGCTTCATACATCTTCCCCCTCTGTTTCGCTAAAAGAGACTTGGAGACAAGAGACCAGGAGGGCTGGAGGTAAGGATTGTGTAGGCCGGGAACATAAGGAAGGAGGGCCGCTGCAAGTATACCAGAAGGTCTGAATCAGGCCCTTAGCTCACTGCAGTCGGGGCTTCTGCGCGTGCCTCCCTTGAAATAGGGGCATGGCCTTGGCAGTCATGGCATAAACTGTCAATAGTGTCTCGATTTTAATAAAGTCCAAAGGTCGACACAAGCGAAAGTTTGACATAGAAATTGTCGGCACAAGAAACGTCAACATAATTTTTTTTGTTGTTGTCAATTTGTAGATTTCATCACATGGATTCCAAATAAGTGTCCCGCGCCCCCTCGCATGGCTGAGCCCAACAATGACTGTTGCATCAATAGGTCGACTGTAATTAGGTTGACATACCCTTGGTCGACGTGCTGAAGGTTGACATGGAAATGGTCCACATATTTTTCATGGTTTTTTGTTGTACATATGAGTATATTAACACCCAATTACTGTAGTGCATAACCCTCATTTCGCTCGCCAAGCGTCAGGGCCGGGTGCCTTGTTCCGCTACCGTCATACTCACATCTTACTGTCCACTTGGATGGTCAATTAGTAAAATTTCCCCAAAACACACGTCGGCCCTTCCATGTGTTGACTATTTCCATGTCAACCTTTTGTCTATTGACATTGCACATGTTGACCAAATGGTGTTGATCTATTGACTGTGAACCGGGAACCGGGACACTTGACCTATCGAGCGGATAGTGGCCACTGCAAAAGGGCACGTGGCTTCACAGGTGGGACACCTCCACGAGCCACGCTTCCCCTTTGCTGCCACTGTGGCACCATGCCCAGCGCTCTGGCATACCTCCTGTCCCCCTCTCCCATGAATAAACACAGGGTCCTATTCAGATAGTGGGGCAAACTTGTTCTCAGAATGGGCAAAACCATGCTGCACTGCATGCGTGGCAGATGTAACGTGTGCAGAGAGAGTTAGTTTTGGGTGGCGTATGTTGAAACTGAAATTTAAATTGCAGTGTAAGAATAAATCAGCCAGTATTTACCCTGCACAAAAAAAAACAAAAAACGAAATAACTCCCCCAAATCAAACTCTTCTGCACCTTTTTCATCTGCCCCACCTGCAGTGCAGCACAGTTTTGTTCCTTCTGAAAACAAATTTGCCCTGCGATCAGGTCTGAATTAGGCCCACAGTGTGCACCACAGCTACACACACAGCGAGTAACAGGGGGGCAAAAATTGGGACAGTTGGGAAGCATGTACACATGCTTTCATATATACAGGAGATCCGCACACACAAACGTGTATCTATATGTACAAAGGACTCCTGTAGCTACCAATCAGACAGCTGCGGAGGAGAGGGGTGTGCATGTCATCATTTCCTGATCTACACGTGGCTCAGAAAATGGGTTTTGGACTCCGGGTGTCAGTTCTGTTAATTGCCCACTGACACATAATTATCTAGTTGCCGGGCAACACTGCGCTTTGAAGCCGCTCACAAATGCACTAAAAGATGAGATTATATAACGGGAAGTCTCATGTAACCTGCTTGGAAAGGCAATATAACGTGTTTGTGACATGGTTCTGGCCCCACAGATTAGCACTACTATTTATAGAGGATATTATGTTAAATAAATGCCTGTGTGTGGTCAGGAGATACTGGTCACTCACTGTAGATGGGCAGTTAGCAGCAACCCCCCCCCCAAAAAAAAAATTAGACTGTCCTTTAACCCTTTATAAATACATCATCTTCTCTTTCTCTTTTTAATACATATTAGAAGTTTGGGCCGATGTTTATAAGTCTGGATTTTCTCCACCCAAGCCCCCATCCCACTCTACTTACCCAGTGCCAAGTTCTCCCCTCCTGGTCTGTCATGTCTTCATTGTCGGCAATCGGAGGCATTGACCGTAGTGAAGCACACTCTCCCCACACATGGGGTATGACAGACAGCTTCATTTATTGTGTATCTTACACTCCCACACCTTCACATATACTGGGCTCCTTCAGCTCTGTAACATTGGGCCTTATTCTAGTTCACTCTTAGAGGCAAATGCCTTCTTAGCTGGACAAAACCATGTGCACTGCAGGGGGGCAGATGTAAAATGTGCAGATAGAATTAGATTTGGGTGAGTTATGTTGTTTCTGTGCAGGGAAAATACTGACTGCTTTATTTTTACACTGCAATATAGATCTCACTTTGAAGAAAAACCCCACCCAAATCTAATTATCTCTGCACAAGTAACATCTGCCCCACCTGCAGTGCACATGGTTTTGTCCAGCTAAGAAGGAATTTGCCTCTAAGAGTGAACTAGAATAAGCCCATTGTCCTAAAGTGATTTAAATGCTAAAACGTCAGTCATTTCAGCTGCTGTGACATCATAACCTCCTCTGTCTTCGGTGTATAACATGTCTTCTGCATTCCAAAAGCATCACCCTGTTACATAGGGCCTTATTCTAGTTCACTCTTTCTGACAAAATCCTTCTTAGATGGACAAAACCATGTGCACTGCAGGGGGGCAGATGTAACATGTGCAGAGAGAATTAGATTTGGGTGAGTAATTTTGTTTCTGTGCAGGGTAAATACTGGCTGCTTTATTTTTACACTGCAATATAGATCTCACTTTGAAGTAAAACCCCACCCAAGTCTAATTCTCTCTGCACATGTTGCATCTGCCCCACCTGCAGTACACATGGTTTTGTCCATCTAAGAAGGATTTTGTCACAAAGAGTGAACTAGCATAACCCCCATAGAATATCACTACACATCCCAGCATGCCTTGCATCAGTTTCAGCATGGCCACATAGCAAAACTAATGCAAAGAATCCTGGGATGTGTAGTTCACTAACATCTGGAGGGCCGGTGTTGCCCAGCCCTGATCTATACTGTGTATATATATATATATATATATATATATATATATATATATATATATATCTCGGCAGCCTCCTCTCGCTAAAACAAGTCACAGTCCTCTGCTTATACTGATTCATCAAATACATTTCGCATGTTCCATTGGGTTCTCATTACTGCCACGTTTAAGCATTTCATGATGACCGTGCTGGGACACTGAAGACTCCGCTGAACATTCTTCCTTGGACCCATAATTCCTCTAATGTTAATAGCTGGGTCCGACGTGGATTATTAAACCAGATAGATGGAATCTCTCTGTCTCCAAAATAATTACGTCTAATAAACAACTTTTTATTGAATTCTGTAAGTGGGGGCGCCCGGTATAGACATTTGTCACTTTTATTTTCTGTTGGCCTCTTGCGTGGTCTCATTACTTTGTGGCCTCTCCTAGGAATTCTGATTTGTTTTATTTGAGATTGCAAAAACTTAACCTCGTACCACAGCTGATTGCTCGTTTTCCGTCTCATTGTCTCCTATGTCCTCTGCTACAAAAGGGATTTTTTAAGTGGGATGAGCTTCAGTTGCACTGGGCCCCACAAGCTAATCACCATGTGTAAACTGCCGGCGGTGAGGTTCTATGGCCGAGATTAATAGGCGAGATTAGTTGGCGGTGCACAATACTGTATTTGGGGGGTGTTTGAGGCAGTGGGTAGGCTAAGGAAACAGCATTTGGGACTGAGATGGGAACACCCCATCACCTCTAGGACTAGAGTGTTCACTCTAGGATATTTTAGGGCAGGGTGCTGGCCACCGGGCAGGGGACTTTTTTCAATGGGTAGGGCACATTCTATATATGAAATCTACATTAGAAACAAAAATATATATATATATATATATATATATATATATATATATATATATATATATATATATATATATATATATATATATATATATATATATATATAAACATTAACATTGTCATACTCTGCTATGCCCATTACATATTCTGTCGTAATGACAGTTACACATTATGGCACACACTGTAATGCCTCTTACACATTATACCATACACCATAATGCCCATTACACATGATGGCATACACCGAAAGTTCTCAGCGGCATGTCAGCGCGATGGGGGGCAGCATAAGGGCGCACAGTCCCACCCACAAAAAGGGCAGGGTGCATGTTGAGGTTTTTAAAACTGGCAAGGTGCGGCACCCTGCAAAAGAAGCTTAGAGGGAACACTAATGCCGGTATTTCAGAGGGGCCATTTGACACTTGTCAATTTCGGTCGTATTTCTACAAAGACCCAATTTTCAGGCCACTATGGATTTATCATCCTCCTTTTTATCTCTATCGATGTGCTGTTGTATTTGATGTACTGTATATGAGCCATTTTATCCCTGATGTGAATGTTTTACCTATCAAAGGATATTTGAACAATTTTAGGGTATATTGGGGGTTGCGGAGCTACCGGAACATTCTAGTAGGTAAGGCATGGGGATATTTTAGATGTTCACTCCGCGATCATTCTAGAATACTCCCCCTCTGTATATACTGTAAGTGATCGGCCGCTGTCAGATGTGTCAGCAACACAAAATGACCTCACAATTGCTCTAATAAGTGACTAGGCCCTTGTGCCTCATTGAAGTTGCCCATAGCAACCTATTGAATTCTGTAATTTTTCTAGAGGACTTTATCACTTAAAGATTTTATCCAGCTCCCCGTACGTCTACGGCTGGATACACACCAGAATGACCATGATCGTGCGACGTCGTCAAACAATTTCCTTTGAAGTCGCACAATGGTCTCAGGATGGATTGAAGTATACAAACACACATGATCTGCACCCAGCTGAATGTAGATTGATGAATCTTTACTGCAGTAGGTAAAATCTCCAATCTGACAGCCGACCGGCGGGGGCGCGCATCCGGATCAGAATTGTAGTGAAAACCGGTACGATTCTGCTATTTTTACTTAGTCGGTCGTACGATGGGGCGACTGGAGCCCAAATCGTCCTGTGTGTACCCATACTTAAAGTGTCCATACACAGGTCCGACGTGTTGGATGCACAAGTTGTACCGGTTTTCCCCTCAAACTCCCCTGGAGGCTCCCTGGGAGGGCTTCCTCCGTCTTGGCACTTGATGTGCCATTTTTTACAAGAGAAAAGTTGCATGCGATTTATTGCATGTTAAGGTGGCCATACACACACAGATTTATCTGCAGATCTGTCTGGTTGGAACAAAAACATGGTTATGGATGAGAGCAAATGACAGTTGACCATTTGCTTGGAAAACTGACAAACTGTCACTCATCCATAATCATGTTTTTCTTACTAGTGTATGGGCACCTCAAGAGTGGTCCCGGGGAGCTGCCGGGGGAGTACAAAGAAAATCGGATGCGATATAACGTGGATGCTAAAAAGCACCAACGATGTGCCGATTCGGATTCATCTTATGTGCTGAACATAAGATATATCCAGGCTCCGATGCCATGTTCACGGGAACGCAGGTCAAACACCTCTGATTTGGGCCGATTTCAGCCTATGTATTGGCCCGATCTGTCCGAATCTGGTGAAATCGGACCTGTATATGGGCACCTTAAGTCCCCATATACAGGCACACTGAAGGCGCATACACACTACGATTTTTTTGACCAATATCATTCATTTTCGCCCTTCTGAACGATTGGTTAAAATATCGTTCAGTGTGTATGCCACAAACGACGATGTGCGCACCACGGGTCTTTCATCAATGTTGTTTGTTGACGGGTCAATTTCGGATATCATTCAGAAACGCTAGAGAGTCTATCTAGATCGTTCGTCCTTTGTCACATCACAGGTGACTTAATTAGTCACTCAGCTATTTTGATTTAAACACCTGTGCTGAATAGCGCACACATCTGCTCGGAGCGGGGGGGGGGGTGCGTTTCTGGGGTGGCATTTACCCTCTCTAGACAGGGAACATACTCAGCTTAGCAAGCCGGTCTGAATCAGACCCACTGTGTTTTCATGAATATTTGTTCACTAATCCTAGTGCTCTTTGGGAAATTATAGGCGTACAGTGACCGATGCCCTATGTGTATTGAACACCGGTGCAAGCCGCAGATATGTTGTATTCAACCGGCTCTATACGATCATGTGACCGTTTAAAAAAAAGATCGGTTGAAGGTGTGCAGATAAATGACGTGGTCTCCATGCCGACGCGGACAGTAAAAAAAATCAAAGGGCACTGGAACAAACATACTGTTAATACTTGGATTGAAGACCTCATAGGAAAAAAAAACACCCAACCACCCAGGAAAAAAATTGCCCCATCAAACATGAACGCCCTAAAATTTTTGTTCGAACACGTACCAGCAGGCAGGCACAGATCACGTCGACAAACCTACTTCAATTTTATGTGTCTTCTACACAAATGCTGGGGAAGCTCGGCACGTATGGGGGTACTCGCTACGGCAGCTACGTAGCACTTAAACAGCAACACAGCCAACGAAAAAAAAAAAATGAAATAAAAGAAATATCCCCGATTGCAAAGCCTGCAGAGCATTATTAAATAAAATAGCATATATTAATGTGCGGTTGTAATCAGATCACCAAAGGGACAACCGGCGGATCGGCTGCAGCAGCTGCATTTAAATTAACCCAATTCTTACAAGTTAATTAAACCAGCTATTTTCATCTTATTGTATTTCAGGCTCCCTCAAATAGGCCTGGCTGCGAGTAAATCACAACAGATTTACTCCCTAATAACGGTGACGTATTCATTTACTTAAATTATGACCCACACAATAAAGTAACTGAGCATCAATTTTACACAGTCAATTACATGCGTCGTTCTTTATGCCTAAAGAAGCCTAAGTAATGTGAAGCACACTGCCCGGCGTTCTCAGCCCGGTGCCCCATAGAGGGCAGTTTCCGTGGCAACGCGCACTCTCTTTCAGGATTAGCCTAACCCCCTGATTGCACATCATTAGGTGTCATTAAATAAAATTTAAATATGAACTTCAACGTACTACTCAGAAATGAAGTCTTTTCATGTGCAAAAAACAGGTGTTCCAGTGTAAGATGCCAGACAGGCCAGGAATACATTATCTGCCTAATAATTTCTCCGGAGAAGACCCATGTAATTGCACCGGCGTTCTGTGCAGAACACAATATATTTGGGAATAATCAGATGCAAGGAAACAGGCCTAACAATCGCTACTGTAAAGAGTGTACAGAATGCAGAGAACTCGGAGTACAGGGAAAGAACGCAATCTGGAAAATCTAGCGGCCGGTGTTCTGCTTAAAGGGGAAGTTCTGTTATTTCTGTATAGGATCTGCTCAGCTGCTATTCATTACTTTATCCTTTAGTAGATGTGAGACTTTAATCTCTTTTGTTAACTTGACGTAACAATGGATGCTCGCATACTGAGGACATCCAGAATCGGTCATGCGTATTGTCTATGGAATCTGCTATTTACACACACACACACACACACACACACACACACACACACACACACACACACACACACATATATGATTCGGTAACAAGATCGAAGAGAGATTTTGGTACCTCTTTTACAGCATCTTTTTCCGCACAGAACTGTTTCTTGGCAATATTGCTCACCATGTGAACAGCGAAAAACACCTCCCCCGATAATTTCAGAATGTAGTATAGCAAGAACTATTTGTGTCTGCCAAAAGGGGGCGTGATCTCAGTCCAAGGGGTGTGGCCTCTCAGGACAAGAGTCCCGCTCAAATATGTGTCCAAAGGCAGGGAGCGGTGTGAGCAGGCATCGGTAGGGTGACAACAGAGAAGCCAGCAGCTAGTTGCTCCACCTGCCCATATAAACGGCCCCGAACTCCTGTCTCCAATATCGCTTTCAGTGCACCCAAAAATTGACATGGGATTGACGTGTTGCTGGCGTTCAAGGGGTGGCGATGAGCAGGGTTCCACAAATTGGGGCTGTCGGCCCTATTTTCTAGGGGTGCTGAAGCCAGTTGCTGCTTCCTCCTATGCCTTGGTAGCGTGATTTGGCCAGACGTGCCGAGGGTTACTTGGATGTCCAGTGGTCACACAGGAAATCCGATGCTGCGTTTTTGGTTGCAGCAGCGGATCAGGGAAGCCGGCAGTGGGCAGCTTTCAGTTAAGGCACCTCCTGCGCCCTTGCGTGCACAGACAGCAGATGTGCCACATCTGAAGTAGCCCTTATGTCGTTACTGTTTGCTACAGTACTTCTTACATAACCAGCGGTCATCTATACAAAATGGCCATAAGAGTTTTGTTGTTGTGTTTTAATAGAAATAGTTTTTTTGGTAATTTTCAACATCTTGGTTAAAATGCTTACAATGTTTAGGAATAATATGGTAGCCTAACACTGGCTACTTTATTGCGTATAGATCATAGGGTTGACGGTGTCTTGGTCAACATGTACAAGGTTGTCGTGGGGGGGGGGGGGGGGGGGGGGGGGGGGGGCGGAAGGGGATCGTCATGGAAACGTTTGACACGTGAAAAAATCAACATGAGCTTTTTACATTTTGTTTTTTGTGTCCATTTGTACATTTGAGCGCATGGACCCCAAACTACTGTTCCCTGTGTCCTAGCTTCACCCTCCATGCTTCAGGCCACTTCAATGTTCCCAAACCCACGTGGATGAAAGACCTTTTGCTTGTGATGACCTATTATGCAGGTCGAAACAGAGTTCTAATACCTGCTACATTATATGAGGTGTTTATTATGTGTTGTGTGGCTGTGGTTGCCATGGTAATCCAAAACGATAAATCCTTAATGGCAGCCTGAAGAAATAATAATAATAAAAAAAAAGGGTAGCTGGCACATACCAACTTACATCTTTTAGCCTGTCAGTGTTTATTATTGAAATAAGATTGATACTTAGCATGTAATTCAGCATGATAGCTTAAAATGACATTTATTATCTTTAATTCGCATTTGGCTGTAGATCGTGCTTCTATAAATTTAGCACCGCGTGTTTGTCGGAACCTCAGCAGCATCAGCGTATGCTCAAACCTTGATTACAGTATGTCTTATACCGTGTTCCTCATGACAAATGTCGCTTAGCTATTAGGTAATTGGAAAATCCTGCTGGGCCCCCGTATTTGCTTTGGCACATGTAACTCAGTGGCGCTGGAAATAATGAGGATTAGTGATGCATTTGTAAGTCTAACATGCAGTCAGCGCTACACTCGCCTGATACGGTCTGTGCTTGGAAATCTTGTCCCCTAGCTGCGAATATTTACAATGCTGCACAAAATTGCATTCTTGTCTTCTGTGAATGAAGTGGATATCACTGCACTTTAAATTTCCACCCCCACAACGCTAGCACTTAAGGTACATACACACGGTGAGATTTCGCTTTCTATTTGACCCCTATTAGGTCTGAGTCTGGGTTGGTTACAGTGTTCACATTCGATTAAGAGTATGTAGTACAGATCTGTGCTATATAGTCTTGCCTACCAAGATGTAGAAAAGCCATTCGATTTTCTATTTAATTTTTAGGTTCTATAAGTAAAATCGGTACTTGTTTCTTAGCATGGCGCCCGTCGTGGGTGATCGCATACCTTAAGTTAAGGTAACTTAAGGTATGTGATGGACGTGACCGACGCGATTTTAGGGCTATTTTTAGCCTTTTCCCCGACAATTAAATAAATCTCGTCCATCGCATGCCTTAAGTTAAGGTATGCGATACGACCGACGCGATTTAACATTGAATGCATTGTATTCAATGTTAAATTCCTATGTAAAATCGGGTCCATTGTATGCGAGGGGCGGCGGAACGCGTCATCTGACCTTTTCATACCCACACTATCCACGTCAGCGTGGAGTTGATTTTATATTGTGTGGCGAGCGGAAGAGTAATACCTGTGAAGTAATGCACGTCCCCTCGCGGGGCTCGCTGCGTTCGCCACCCTATATAAAATCAACTCCACGCCGACGTGGATAGTGGGGGTATGAAAAGGTCGGATGACGCGTACCGCCGCCCCTCGCGGGCTCGCTGTGCTCGCCACGCTTTGGATTGGCGTTAACAATGGGGGGGCCATTTGACCCATCAGGGTGCCGTTAACAATGGGGGCATTTAACATTGGGGCCAATGTAAAATCGGGTCTCGGGGACCATTTTACATTGGTTCCAATGTAAAATATTGCATTCATCGCATGCGATTTGGTTGCATTCGATGCGATCGACGCGATTTTTTAGGTCCCGATGGATACAATTTTTATCGCTGGCGCCGTGCTAGGAAACAAGTACCGCAAAATCGAATAGAAAAATAGTGGAAATCTAACTGTGTGTACCCTCTATTACACTTGATGCACTTCCTTCAACCCCAATATTCAGGTGCTGCTAACAGTCCATATTTTCAGGATTTCTGTCCTTTGTAACATGGGGTAATTTGTTGACCAAGCCAAACCTGTGCATAATTAAAGAAATCCTGAAAACATGACTTATTAGGGAATACAGGAGCTCTCGGAGTCGAAAACCCAAACCGTAAACTGAACTGTGGTTTAAATTTTTTTCTTTTAACGGAAAATACTCCTCATTTTGGAACTTACTTTTGCAGAACAATCTATGACCGCATTGCACAGATCTGATTGGGTGAGCACTGTCCTGCACCTGACGTCATTTTTGAACATGTTTGTGTTTTGTTTTTTGTTTTTTTTAAGTGGACAGTTAGGGTGACTTCAATAAATTGACCAGCTTAAATCCTTGGCTTTGTTTATTATACAAATAAGATTACACTGATGTTTATGTTGCAGGATACAGCTTGGCCTCTCCAGTTATACTTTTAGCAGGGTTGGGACTAAGGTGGCCAATATCGAGATCCCGGGATTTGGCCGACAATTGTCCAGGATTTTGGGATTAGACTGTGCATGCGCAGTCTAATGTTGTGCAGTGTCTGAGCACCCGGTCAGACTCTGCCCGGCTGTACGCGATCCCGGCATGCGGCCTGCGCAGCTTGACCTATGACTATCACGCTGCACAGGCCGCTCTGTAACATCCCCGCTCCCAGCCGGAGCGTGGCTTCCCTGGTCCCGGCCATACCGTGATGATTCTGCTGCTACCATCCGCCTGGAAGCACCAGACCCCAGAACCGCTGCTCTCTGCCCCGTTCCCGGTCGCCCATGTACGTAAATCTGCAGGGCGGCCGGTGTGGGGGCAATGGGGCATGTTGTTTTTTTTTTTTTTGGTATGGGAATCCAGGGATTGAGCATTTTTTCAATCCCATGATTGAAAAAAATGCCCAAGATTGGCATCCCTAGTTGGGCAGCACGGACAGTGTAATGGTTAGTATTACTGCCTCACCGCACTGAGGTCATGAGTTCAATACCCACCATGGCCCTAACTGTGCAGAGTTTGTATATTCTCCCCGTGCTTGTGTGGGTTTCCTCCGGGTACTCTGGTTTCCTCCCACAATCCAAAAATATACTGGTAGGCTAATTGGCTTCCAACAAAATTAACCCTAGAATGTCTGTGTACATGTGGTAGGGAATGTAGATTGTAAGCTCCTCTGGGGCAGGGACTGAATGTTCAAATATTCTCTGTACAGCGCTGCGGAATATCTGTGCGCTATATAAATAACTGGTAATAAATAAATAATACATATACTTTGCTCGAATGTTAGGGTTTGACACTGTATTGTTGTACTGTAATATAAGATCAATGGCCTGATTCGGAAATCTGTGCCGATTGTGAATATCACGTAAATGCAAGACAGCCACGCCCATAGAAGCTTAACGACTGTGTGTGTGTGATGTCATTGCTAATAGATGTTAATTAAACAGTGTAGCCCTCATGCTGTACATGGACTAAGGATGACTCTCGTACACTTAATTTACGAGGGACTGTGTTGCCCGTAATTGAGCAAAGTGGCCCATGCATTGACCGACACATTTGCATTTTGCATGAAAAACACCACCCTGGCCGCCCATGCCCCCTCCCCCCTCCCATCCCTCGCAGATTTACCTGTATTCGCTGCGGTGGTCACGGCTCCCCTCCTGGCTTCATTCTGATGCTATGAAAAATGGACCATCACAAAATGTCCCCCATACAGCAGACCGTTTCAGAGAAGCGTCTGCTATATGGGGGCGGACATTTTATGATGGTCTGAATGAAGCCGGGACCACCACAGCGAATACAGGTAAAGCTGCGTGTCTATGGCGGCGGCATTACAATAGCCCCGCTGTGTAAGTAAGCAAGCTATTGTTACGCCACTGTGGACAACCTTAAGCTTTACTAAGCTTTTGTTTATTTTTCAGGTTGATTTCCTTCCAAGAGTTTGTAGCGTTTGAGTCCGTCCTGTGTGCGCCTGATGCGCTGTTTATGGTGGCCTTTCAGCTCTTTGACAAGACGGGAAAAGGAGAAGTAACATTCGGTAAGCCTAGGTTTTTATTTTTGTATCTGTTTTTTAGTAAAACAATTGCAATTTCTAAATTTGTGAGGCGACCAGGTTCGGGATGCCCTCTCCTGGGGTAGATAGGCAACTCAGAAAACACAGCATCCCGGGAAATAGCGCACCAATGCAATCACCGTGTCTCATAACAGGCCTGCTGCCTGTTCCCCCATGTAGTGGGACCTTGAGCCCAAGCCCTGACCCAGCTTTTATTGGCCTCTTACACGGTAGAGGCACTAATTAGATTGCTGTCAGGCTGACAGCCTAAAAACCTGAAATGGACCTTGTGGATGGAGCCCTCCCTTCTCTCTCACATCCACACCCCAGGAACCTTTATCCGGCTTTTACCAAAAGCCAAAGAGCTCTCAGCAGAGCACTAACAAACATCTTCCTGGGGTTGTAAAATACATTGGGAAACCTGGGACAAAACATATCTTCCATTTATCACTTTACCAGTACTTCTGTCATAGTGGAATACAGATATACAGCATTGGGGCAATTTATAATATCAAATAGGGAGATGCTTCTTCACAGCATAGACAGAGGTGGACTGACAGGCTTGCCAACGTTCTATACAGAAATGCACGTGGATTGGTCGATTCTGACACTGGGTGGGGCCAGCAGTGTCCCAGCGACTAAGCACTCTAGCTCTATAGCATTTTAGCTTTGTACCAGATCTCAATTGAAAATCATTGGTAAAAATGTGAAAGTGGCACAACGGGGCATTCTGCCTCCATGTGATATCAAGTTGATGGTTGATCGACCCTTTTATTTTTAGTTATACAATAGATTTTATTTACCACTTATTTTTGTCTATAGATCTAATATTAATCTTATGAACTAGGTAGTTAGACTGTATTTTGTTTTTGGTCTTGTCGCATTAATTCACCTTCATGACTGTAGTCTCAAGACATAAATGGTTACTACAATATGGTTGCCGTTCTTAAATGTTGTGTATTTGGTTTATTGGTCTTATGCTGGGTACACATTAATAGATAAATCTGCAGAACAATTGGTTGGGCCTTTATAATGGGGCACGGACCACCACGTGCCAGAGTTGTGCCTAAATGTCAGCTGGACCAGCCTCATAAATGTCTGTCTAATTTTTAGACATTTCTGAACGTCTCAATGACTCCCATAAGAACACATTCTGCTTTAGTGTCTGACGCTCTTACGTTTGACTTGGGAAGAGTTCTACATCCGTCATTGTCTGTTGGCTTCGCTGCACTTTGTAGAGAACTCTGTGCAGGAAACCTTTGAATTAACATCTCCCGCACATGTATAATTCAATCCAGTCAGTGTCAAACTGGGGAACGATGTGTCACTTTGAATAGAACAACATTAGGGCAATTTTCTTAGCTGTATACAAAAGTGATCTTCCCACACAACATTCAATAAAACCTCAGCAATTTTCCCTTAAGTACAGTGTTCATGTAAATACAACAAGCTAATTGTCTTCATTTTTATGCCGGCTTTATTTAAAACTTAAGCAAAATCTAAGCGTGTTTGCGTAATTGCGTGTACACATGTTAAAGTACATGCTTATCATACGTACATACATGTTGGCGGAAGGGAAAGCGTCCGCAATAGAACGGTCTCCTTATAAGAAGAAAAATTGGGGGAGGGGGCTTATTGCCTGTTTGTATACATCTTACCATAATTAATTTAACACTTATTTGTTTTATTGCTAGCAAAACTTCGCTCTTTGTCATTTGGCATGGCATGGAGAAGTGATAAAGTGGAACCAACCGATTGGCTCCTGTCGGGGTACAGGCTCAGTTTGAAAAATAACAGTTAATGCACCAGCCAATCAGCTCTTATCACCTTCCACTTCCTATTGCTTCTCCAGGCTTAGTACGCTTGTCCCCATGTCTTCAAACCCTCTGCTGCCTCTATGCATCAGTGCAGGAGGTACTAAACTTTTCTGTGTCCCAGACTGGGTCAGTCCTTTGGTATCCATAACGTAAAGCACAGCTATGTACACCTATGATACCGTTATTAGGTACCCCTGTTTATGTCAGTGATAAAGCTATGTTTAATGGTGTAAATATGGAGGCCAGCTGTCCTTTTGTGTTGCAATAAGTACCACTCCTTCTGCACCCCAGTCTGTATAGTTGGAGCTAGTGTTGGTAGATGATAATCAACACAAAAACACGCAAGCTGTGTATAAAATGAGCATGACACAATGACAAGTCTCATAGCTTAAGTTTACTCAATGTGTTTCGCAGTGAGCGGCTCTACCGATATTTAATTGCTAGGACTGTCGACCTCATTGAGGCACAGTCCCTACCATAACCCACACCTTGGCCTATCACGTGGGCAGCTATTCCAACATCAAGAGCAATGACAGTCTGCCTTGGAAACACTTAAATCAGGAGAGCACAGGTGCTGTTAATCAGCCCAAGCCAGATCACACTAATTAGGAAATCTGGACTGGATATAATTTTCCTGTTGCTGCTGCTGATCTAAAACCTGGTCTCGAATTTTCCACCTTATCCTCATGTGGAAATATGCTGTATCTGCCACAACATATAGAATTTTTAAGGTCTTGCCTTGACCATTCTAATATGTAGACCAAAAACTATTTCAGAGGTGTTGGGTGTCCAACAAAGAATGATGAGGAATAGGGGTAATAAAACAGAAACGTTAGGTTGTACTTTTTATATTGGATCTATAAGAAGAAAATGTTCTATGTGAAATATACTGATTTATCTTAGTCATCCAAGTACACCCCTACCACAGTTCTTTAAATGCAGGCGTTCCAGTAGCCAGTACGGGCTTGTCCGTTACATTAAGTGCAGGTAGGCTGCTCCTGACTTGTGTCAGAAATGAAGAATACTCTTTAAATGAAGTCCATGGTCTATAAGTAAAGGACCAATCACTACATTGATATGCTGTTTAGTTACCTCACCCCTTTTCGTTCCTTTGCAGAGGATGTAAAACAAGTGTTCGGCCAGACCACCATTCACCAGCACATACCTTTCAACTGGAACTGTGAGTTCGTGCAGCTGCACTTCGGCAAGGACCGGAAAAGGCTTTTGCCGTATGCCGAATTCACTCAGTTTCTGCTGGTGAGTATTGCAGTCGTCATTGGTTTTGTTCCGTTTTTTTTTTTTTTTATTGTTTGGTTGCATAATTAAGACTTTTTCTAGAGTTCGGAAGAAAATATTTTCCTCTTAACTACAGTGGTATCTGACCCTAGGAGGCACCTCCACCTTTTTCATTGGTATTCCCATTGTGGTAATAAATGGTAAAAAGAACATTTCTAATTATTATAACATTTCTGAACCCCTGTTAAACTCATGTTAGCCACTCTTGGCACTCTTTAACCTGAGTGAAGTATCTTGTACGGATTTCATATTGTTCCTCTCTAAGCAGAATCCTAAAGTCCATGAAGTCCAAATTAACAAATGAACACTTATCCCCGTGTTTAGGCCGGGAATCCGTGCATATGACTTGGTCTCATTTATCCATCTTGTTGTGAAAGTCTTTGGTGCAGGAGACCAATCTAAAATCAGATCAATCTAAGCGTAGGAATACCACGCAGTTCGGCCTGCATTCCACAGACATTCCCTCAGAACACTTACCCCATATGAAAACCATTATTGGCCACCCAGTTACACTCTTAAAGATATGGCGAACAAGAACCTCGTGTTCTTGACATCATTTTTTTGAAGGCCCCACCGTCCATCCAGCATTTTTAAGACGCAGCTGTTCTTGGCTGAGTCACCCAACCAGTCGGGGAAAGCGGTTGCCGTTAGTGGCTAAGCGAAAGACTAAATGATGAACTTCCCCAAGAACAAAACCAAAAACAGTATCAGTTATCTGAGCGAGCTGGGGAGTCGTCTTCAGTGGTCAACTGGAACTACAGCCTTAAATAGAGGCCAAAACCATTGCTACAGAGAGACCAGCCAATAATAGGCCTGTAATGGAATAAGTACCTTTCGGTGCAGTGTTATGCCAGGAAAATCTCCTGGTGCTAACTGAGAGCTGTGTTATAACTGGGAAGCAACATCACCCGTGTCTTTTATCATGGATCTGCTGCAGCAACGTAGTAACGGGCAGGAATTTTACCTTGTGAGTATGAGTTATGCCCGTGTGACAATGTCTAGACCCCCAAACTCTAGGAAGCTGGAGCCTACATGGAATCGCTTGTACAAATTCACATTCTTTTAATGTTGCACTTAAACTGGACCAGATGGCTTCCTAATGCAGTTTACGTTCGTCCTCCTTTCTACGCACGATCGGCAGAGAGCCATTGTACGACAGCAGGACTGACCACTGCTTACTAACGTGCCCTTCTTACAGCGTGCTGTGCTAGGCAATCCCAGAAGAAGGCCGGCACTTCCCTCCCTGCGGTTTCCCTGGAAGACGTGCAGTGCTGGCCAGCTCACACCGCTATAAATCTGATGCCGTCAGCTTCTGCTTTATAAGAGTAAAGAAGCCCATACACGGTCCGTTGTGTACGGCTCCGTTCTGTACTATGCGATGCACGCTCCCGCGCATCACATAGTACGGTACAAAAAGTATGTGCTGCACATACTTTTTGTACTAGCTATACATCGGAACGGATCGCAGTGCATGCACACTGCATGCACTAGGGATGCGATCCGATGTGTACTTTAAAAGTACAAAACGGACCGAAAAAACGGACCGTGTATGGGGGGCATTAAACTAATAACAAATACTCTGTTCTGTAACATAACCAATGTCATAAAAACAAAACCATAAAAATATCACTATGGGGTACATTCAATGTGGGCAGCGAGCTATATGGTGAGCAGTACCGGTAGCTAGCCGTCGGAGTATTCACCGGCCTCCCCTTCACTCGCCGTTTCCACCTCTCTTGTTCCCTGAAGCGAGGTGTAAACGGCAAGTGCGGCCATCAAAATGGCGGGACTCACCACAAAATGCTGCGGGCTCACTGCGTTTGCAGAGAACCACGCCGTTTAAGGGAATTGAGGATTTTTGCAAAACATTGAATACAGTGATGGGGGGTTGGACAGCAAAGCCGCCCTCCCCGTAAAACCCCCCTCGCCACCGCTCGCCGATGGCATTAAATATACCCCTGTGTCTCTACAAGAGCTCTGCAGATCTGTGAATCTCACCGGGAGATTTTTCTCCCTCCCGTTACTTTCTTCAGACTTTCCAAAATGTAGGCAACAGTAACCGCTAAGGATGGCCATTGATCATCGATGATTCAAAATTATCAATGGTATATGGCCGATGTGGAATAATTTTGCCATTTGCCTTTATTAGCCCAACGGCGTTTCGGGGTATATCCCCCCGTCTTCAGGGACTTGTGTGTGTGTGTGTGTGTGTGTGTGTGTGTGTGTGTGTGTATATATATATATATATATATATATATATATATATATATATATATATATATATATATATATATATATATATATATATATATATATATATATATATATATATATATATATATATATATATATATGTATATGTATATGTATATATATATATATATATATATATATATATATATATATATATATATATATATATATAATATTTTTTTTCCTAAGGTGTCGGGACACGGTGCATAGCCCCACCCAGCACACCTAATAAGACCCACCAGGCTCTGATTTTCCCACAGAACAGTCAGTCAGGGAAAATAGATGACCATCGATGGTCATCTTTTACATGTTATACTACCATCAATGACCATCTGTAATTTTGCTGTCGATGGCAAACACAACAGTGGCCATCCCGAGTAACAGCCACATATCATTTTTTTTATGTATTAGGGCAAAATGTCATTGACACGTAGAGGATAGAAAAACTAACATGCAACCTATATAGTTCCACAGGGAACCTTATGTGCAGCAGTGACAGCCTCCCACGTGTTCGTGGCATAAAATGTATAGGGTTTAGTGCAGTTTTGCAAAGTTCAGGGCACTGATCATGTAACTTGGGGAGGCTTACCGGAGAGCCTCGTCTGAATTTCCAGTGTCGTGTGGGCAGTAACGCGGCTCCCGATCGGCTCCCGTTGATGTCCGTTCATTCACCAACCACAGTTACTATGTACTGTGACTTTTTTTTTACTGCTCCGGTTTCACTGATTGCTTTCGCTGGTGTTATTATGTGACGACACCTCGGCCTGTACATAAGAAGGTGATAACTTTGTACTAGCAAATACATCGGGTGCCGGACGCGGTCCCGACAGTCATTTACCCGACGTCGGGATCCTGACTGTCAAAACACTGACAGACGGGTGCTCGACGGCCACCCGCTATTTTCCCTCGTGGGGTTCCATGACCCCCAAAGAGGGAGAATAGAATAGGTGGCGAGCGCAGCGAGCCACTGTGCCCGCAAGGAACCCTATACCACACCCAATACATCTACCAGGCTTTGGTCCAATCTGGGGCCAGGTATACCACAGAATGATGCATCTCCCTTCCAACTACTTGACTGGTATACACTGAAACCATATATCGCATGCTGCACAATATATATTATCCATGGCCCCATTCACCTGCATGACATCATTCCCCGGGGTCTTCTCATTGTGGCCCTTGTTCAGATCTGATCGCAGTACAAATTTCTTTGGAAAATGGGCAAAACCATGTGCACTGCAGGTGGGGCAGATGTAACATGTTACATTTGGGTGCGGTGTGTTGAAACTGAAATCTAAATTGCAGTGCATTACTGCCTCACAGCGCTGAGGTCTTGAGTTTGATTCCCACCATGGCCCTTACTGTGCAGACTTTGTATGTTCTCCCCGTGTTGGGTGGGTTTCCCCCGAGTACTCCGGTTTCCTCCCACATTCCAAAAATATACTGGTAGTTTAATAAGCTCCCAACAAAATTAACCCTAGAATGTCTGTGTGTGTGTGTACATGTGGTAGGGAATATAGATTGTAAGCTCCACTGGGGCAGGGACTGATGTGAATGTTCAAATATTCTCTCTGTAAAGCGCTGCGGAATATGTGTGGTTTAATACCTATATATAACTGAATATGTACGCTGTGTGTTCCTCACTTCTCCTTGTCCTCTATGATTGCAGGAAATACAACTGGAACATGCGAGGCAAGCGTTTGTCCAGCGGGACACGGACCACACTGGAACGATCAATGCCATGGACTTCAGGGACATTATGGTCACCATTCGCCCGCACGTCTTGACACCGTTCGTGGAACAGAGCTTAGTTGCTGTAAGGGTATTCTAGGGAGGGTACTTGTTACTGACTTCTAAAAGTTGTTCCTATTTAGCATTAAGGTTCAGCACCTTCTTATGCATTTGTGGTACAGTCCATTGCCTTCCCCCATTACTACTTTGGAGGGGATCCCCTAATCTGCCCAGCTGGCTCACGGTACTTGCATGTAGGCGGCGCTGTAACGGAGTGTCTGCATTAGTTATCAGGCCGGGTTTGTGTCATAGGGTCAACAATATAGGTCAACATAGCTAAGGTCGGAAGGTCAATACCAGTATTAAGTCGACAATGGGAAGGTTGAAATGAATTTTTTTTTTTTTTTTTTAAGTTCAGAATTTCGACTTAAGTTGCCATGGACACCGTATCAGTGTACCGCGTCCCCTCAACGTGGCTCGCTACGGTCGCCATGCTTCGGGCGCGATGCCTTGCTGCACTTGGCACACTATTCTTTTCTCCCACCACGCCCTTGTTTGGAAAAAAAAAAACTTTTTAAAAAATCATGAATTTTTTAAAAGACATTTTGACTCTCGACCTTCCCATTGTCGGCCTAATGCTTGTGTTGACCTTAGCCATGTTGACCTATCTCATGTGTCCACCTAAGCCCTGTCGACCTTTAGTTCCCCCCTCCCAATCAATATAATATAATGGCATTTTAATGTACCATTAATAGCTGGTACTGCGTTATATAGTGTGATTTTTAATTTTTTTTTGCAATGGATTTATGGGGGTATTCAATGCGGGGTCACGACTGTCGGTCTGTCCCGATAGCCGTGACCCTGGCCCGTTATCGTTTTGCTTGACCGGTGAAAAGGGGGCGTGTCCACATAAACAGCAGCGGATTGTCGAGATCTGGCCTTGTTTGCGACAATTCACGGCCGTTCTCGGCAAAATGGGCCGACAGCTATTAAAGTCGGCCCCGTTCTGTCGATCTGCCTCTTCAATGCTGTCGGGCAAGACAGCATTGAATAGGCGCCCGCAGCTATTTCCCCCGTCGGAAATAGCGGCGAGGATTGATTCCCCCCCCCCCCCCCCTATGTGTGTGGGCTGCATGGCACCTCCCATTACAGTAACAAAGTTGCTACATCATTTTGAACTGCATATTTGTAAGCATGGGAGGGGGGGGGGGGTTTCTGTAATGCTTTTTCTCTAATGGGTTGATTTAACCCCTTCCCGCCGCAGCCTGTTTTTGCCTTCCTGACAGAGCCCTTTTTTTCAAATCTGACAGGTATCACTTAAGTGGGGATAACTTTTTTTTGCTTTTACTTATCCCAGTGATTTTGAGATTGTTTTCTCGTGACACATTGTACTTCAAGTTAGTGGTAAATTTGGGTCGATACAGTCTGTGTTTTTTTGTGAAAAATACCAAAATGTCGTAAAAAAATGGAAAATTTAGCAATTTTCAAAATGTTAATTTTTCTGCTTGTGAGACAAATAATCATACCACTCAAAATAGTTAATAACTAACATAGACCATATGTCTACTTTATGTTTCCATCATTATTTCAACATCCTTTTAATTTTTTTGGACACTAGGAGGCTTAAAATATGAATAGCAAATTCTCAAATTTTCAAGAAAACACTGATTTTTTTAGGGACCAGTTCAGTTCTGATGTGACTTTGAGGGACTTGTATGTGAGACACCCCCATAAATGATGCCATTTCAAAAACTGCACCCCTCACAGTATTCAAAACAGCATTTTGGAAGTTTGTTAACCCTTTAGGTGTTTCACAGGAATTAAAACAAAGTGTAGGTGAAATTTCAAAATTTTATTTTTTTTGCAGATTTGCAATTTTAATACATTTTTCTAAGGAACACAGTAGAAATGTGACTAAAAATTGATTCCTCCAATTCTTTTGTTTTCATAAATATCCTATATGTGGCCCTAGTGTGCACGTTGACCAAACCACAGGCTTCATAATAGAAGGAGCACCTACTTGATTTTGGAGCCTCCTTTTTATGAGATTATTTTTTAGGCACCATGTAGGTTTCTAGGCACCATAAGATGCTAAAAGTTAGGAACCCCCCCCACAAGTGACCCCATTTTGCAAACTACACCCCTCAGGGAATTCATCTAGGGGTATAGTGTACATTTCAAACCCCCAGGGGTTTCACCAATTTTGATACAACTGGGCTGTGCAAATGAAAAATTACATTTTTTACACAAAAATGCAGTTCTGGCTCCAAATTTTTCATTTTCACAAGGAATGAAGGAGACAAAGCACCCCAAATTCAGTGCCCCAATTTCTCCCGAGTACGACAATGCCTCATGTGTGACCAAAAAATGGCAGGACTCAGAAGGGAAGGAGTGATATTTGGATTTTGCAGCACAGATTCTGGTGGAATGTTGGTGGGTGCTATGTCGCATTAGCAAGACCCCCGAAGCACCAATACAGTGGAACCCCCCCACAAGTGACCCCATTTTGCAAACTACACCCCTCAGGGAATTCATCTAGGGGTATAGTGTACATTTCAAACCCCCAGGGGTTTCACCAATTTTGATACAACTGGGCTGTGCAAATGAAAAATTAAATTTTTTACACAAAAATGCAGTTCTGGCTCCAAATTTGTCATTTTCACAAGGAATGAAGGAGACAAAGCACCCCAAAATCTGTGCCCCAATTTCTCCCGAGTATGGCAATGCCTCATATGTGACCAAAAAATACCAGTTGGGTGCATGGCAGGACTCAGAAGGGAAGGAGTGATTTTTGGATTTTGCAGCTCAGATTCTGGTGGAATGAATGGTGGGTGCTATGTGGCATTAGCAAGACCCCCGAAGCACGGTGAAATGATGAGCCTAATAATCCATAGATGTGTGGTATATTTTAAAACACTCCTTTATACATAGGCCGGGTTTGTCGGGGCAAGTTTCACAGTGGAAAATAGTATCCTTTCTTATTCCCTTTTTATAGCAAACTTTGCACCTTTTTTGTGTCCTGCCCTTTCTTGCAGTGGAGGGGATTTTGTTAGGAAAATGCTGCCCTGGTACAATACGGGGGCCAGTACTAGAAGTACTGGGGCCCTCTGCCTGCTGGTTCCCAAATATTAGGCCCTTTATGACTTCCTCTTGAAAGTGCATAAATGTCCCCCTCTGGCTGGTAGAACGGAATAGCACGTAAGCGTTATACAGTGCCATCTGGATGATATACACGGCCAGCTTCTTGTACCAGATTTTTGTTTTCCGCAGGGGACTGTACGGCTTCAGTACCTGATCTGAAAGATCCACTCCGCCCATGTACTTATTGTAATCTAGGATACAATTAGGTTTTGAGGTGTGGGTACTGGTACCTCGTACAGGGATGGAGGTGGTACTGTCTCCATGAATTGTTGTCAGTATAAGGACATCCCTCTTGTCCTTATATTTGACCAACAACATATTTTCGGTGCATATTCCCCTGCTTTCACCCCTTCTCAGTAATTGGGCAACGTGCGTTTTTGGGAGGCCTCTTTGGTTCTTGCGCACAGTACCGCAAGCTGCTGTACCTCTTGAACCAAGGGCCTTAAACAGGGGGATGCTAGTGTAAAAGTTATCCACATAGAGGTGATAACCTTTATCCAGGAAGGGGTGCACTAAATCCCAGACAATTTTTCCACTAACACCTACGAGGGAGGGGGGGCATTCTGGCGGTTCAATTCTTGAATCCTTCCCTTCATATACCCTAAACCTGTGGGTGTACCCTGAGGTGCTTTCACACAGTTTATACATTTTTATGCCATACCTTGCCCTCTTACTGGGAAGGTACTGGCGGAATTTAACCCTTCCTTTAAAATGTATAAGGGACTCGTCGATACAAATAAATTTTTCAGGGATGTACATCTCTGCAAATTTGGCACTGAAATGATCAATGACCGGCCTGACTTTGAATAGCCGGTCAAAGGTGGGATCATCTCTGGGTGGGCACTGTGCATTATCGGTGTAATGTAAAAATTTAAGGATTATCTCAAAACGAGTCCGAGTCATGGCCATACGGTAAAGTGGGGTGCTGTTCAGAACATCTGTACTCCAATATTGCCTAATTTCTGGCTTTTTTACTATGCCCATATGTAACACCAGACCCCAAAACGTCATCATCTCTACTGCATCTACAGGGGTCCACCTAGCAAATGATGACGTGGGGTTTTGAGCAATAAACTGCTGGGCATATAAATTACTTTGGGCACCATTAAATTTATAAAATCATCAGAGAAAAATAATTTGAAAAAGTCAATTTCTCTGAGACCTGTTGAATCAAATTGGATTCCTGGGATGGCCAAAAACTCAGGAACCTGGGGCTCAAAATTGTCTGGTGGTGGGGTCCATACGGGATCAATCATTTGGGGGGGGTCTCAGCTGCTCTACGGGGGCGTCTTTGAGGGGGTCCCTCATCACTAGAGGAGGAAGAGGAGCTTAAGACGAATCCTTCAAATTCCCCGCTTGCATCACTGGCTGTGTCAGAGTCAGAGGCAAGCATGGCATATGCCTCCTCCGCTGAATACATTCTTCTGGATGACTGGGATGACATTTGGGATGCCATTTTTATTTTTGTGTTTCTGTAAGTGTAATGTTTCAACACGTGTATAGTGTAGGGGGGGGTACAAACTTTATTTCAACGCGGGGGGTGTGTAGTGTGTATGTAGTGCAGAAAAAAAAATACTTTATACAGGAATTTGATCCCAATAAAAAAAAAAAAAAATTGAAGGGGTTAAAAAAAAAAAAAAGGTCCTGCGCCAAAAATTGAGCACAGATGTTGGTCAGTAACGTCCGTCACTGAACAGTGCTCAAAGGCAACAGGACACCCACAAAAGCAACGTGGGTGTAAAAACAATTAAAAAATAAAATAAACCACAGCACTCTCCAAAAAAAAAACAATTTAAAAAAACTGCAGAAAAAAAATGATATCAACCCTGTGCCAAAAATGCTGTTCAGTGATGTACGTCACTGATCAGCGGCCACAGGACACCCACAAAAGCAACGTGGGTGTAAAAACAAAACCCCACTGCAATCCCCCCCCCCCCAAAAAAAAAACTGCAGATCAGTGATGCAGTGATGCGACACTGATTAGCAGTGAGGGGCAGCAGGCAGACAACTGTGGGTGCAACCTGACAGGGTATATATATAAAAAAAAAAAACCTGGACCCCCAAAAAGTTGCTGATCAGTTAATTAATTTAAACTGATCAGCACAAAAGGGGGGGCAGCAGTCAGTTGCACAGGCAGCACAACCTTTGGTGCAACTGACAAAAAAACCCCCAAAAAGTTGCTGATCAGCACAGATATACTGATCAGCACAAAAGGGGTGCAGCAGACACAAAATATAGCACTCTCTGTCACTCTCTGTCACTCTCTGTCACTATCTCTCACGATCTGTGACTCTATGACACTGCAGCAGCAGGACACAGGAAGTTACAAGATTCAGGAAGCATCCAGCTGCTGGCAGCACGCTACCAGCGGTGATCAGCGGTGATCAGGTAAGTATCAGGCAAGGTTCAGGTATGTATATCACGACAGAGTGGCTGGTGACCGCTCTGCACGCAATTCCAGACCGGAATGGCGTCTGCAGCGCAGTCACCGTTAGTTTAAATGACGCGCCTTGGCTGTGATTGGTCCGACGGACCAATCACAGCCTTGGGGGCAGGTGGGGTGAGGTGGGGTGAGGTGTGGTCATCACCGGTGACCCCCTCATGCCCCCTCACACCCGGCGGTGATTGACACCTGTGTTACCGAGCGTCTGATTCGCCGGTAACACAGGAAAACGCTGCGACTGGCTGTTCACATTGAACAGCCAATCACAGCGATCGCCGATGGGGGGGAGGCATCGCCACCCCCCTGGGCATGCAGGGACATGTCTGCTGTCAGGGACAGCAGACATGTTTAAACTGTCACCGCGTCTATAGACGCGGGGACAGTTTAAAGTCATGACGTATATATACGTCATGTGTCGGGAAGTACATCCCGGCCATGACCTGTATATATACGTCAAATGTCGGGAAGGGGTTAATATTTAATAACTAGCAAGCCCGCTCGAAGCAAATGCTTCGAAAGCTAGTCTGCTACCTTGTGATTGCCTCTGTGCTTGTGCATGTGTGAGACAGAAAGAGATGTCGTTTCACTCGCTGCCAACAGATGGCAGTGTTTCGGAGACACCCAAATGGACACTAGACATATATATTAATGATCTGGTGCACCAGTTGCTGATCAGCCAATCGGATCGATCGCTTTTTTAGCAGTCTGGCTTAGTAAGCCTAATGAAAGCTCAATTCTTATTGATGGCAGCAGGATACGGCGCTTGTAATCTCCTTGTACTATTTTATGAATTTGCTAAGAGGATCCGTGTACAAGAGGCCATAACCCCCCCAGATATATCTGAATAGACTACATATACACACACACACACAGATTCGTTAGCGGTACGTGTGGTTTGCTGTCCTCTAGTCCGTATCGTCCACAAAGCTTTTGGACAAGTCTGTTTACTTCTAAATATTTTATAGCCTCCTCCAGGCTACATTGCGATGTCTCTACATTCATTACTTTAAATAAATAGACTTGTAAAACATTTGCGACTCGGCAATATTGAAACGTTAGCCTTGTAAATCAGCGCAGGACGAGCTGGGGTAATCCGGCACATGTGTTTCGCTTCGGTTAGCCTCAGATGCTTATGGGGAAAAGCTTTTATGGCGTTTATTAGCAAGGAAAAAGTATTTTCTTTGACAGTTCGCATTCTTGTATTAATAAATCTCGGCATTGTTGTACAGATTTCCCCCCCCCCCCCCCCCCCCCGCCTCCCTTTTTATTTTCCAAATGTCTCGCTAACCATTTCTTCCCTCAAATCTCTCATTTAAGGCCGCTGGAGGGTCGATATCGCATCAGGTCAGCTTTTCCTACTTTAATGGATTTAACTCCTTGCTTAACAACATGGAACTTATTAGAAAGATCTACAGTACTTTGGCCGGAAACAAGAAAGACGTAGAGGTCACCAAAGGTCAGCATTTGTGTCCTATGTTGTGTCGTGGTTTTTTATTTTTTTCATTCAAGGTTTTGTTTTTTAAAACTTTTGAAAATCTTTTTGTGACTACAATACAATGGTCAGATTTGTCTTCCACTTGGGGAAGGGAATTGTTGATTGTTTGCCCAGATAATATCGCGAATGGCGATTGCAAATTAGACATGATTTTTTCGTTATAATTTACAGGTTTTAACAATTTTTTTTTTTTTATTATTTTTTTTTTTAGTGAGCATAGATAATAAATTGTCCCCGCAGTGCTATAAAAGCAATATTTTCCTTTACCTAACTCCATGGTAGCCATCCACAGATCTATTCACTTATTAGATAGGGAAAACCAACACCATGGAGGACAATTAGGGCCTTATTCTAGTTCACTCTTTCTGACAAAATCCTTCTTAGATGGACAACATCATGTGCACTGCAGGTGGGGCAGATGTTACTTGTGCAGAGAGAATTAGATTTGGGTGGGGTTTTCAAAGTGAGATCTGTATTGCAGTGTAAAAATAAAGCAGTCAGTATTTTCCCTGCACAGAAACAAAATAACTCACCCTAATCTAATTCTCTCTGCACATTTTACACTTGCCCCACCTGCAGTGCACATGGTTTTGTCCTACTAAGAAGGATTTTGTCAGAAAAAGTGAACTAGAATAAGGCCCTTAGTGTAACCCTTCCTTCCTTAAGGTGTCCTTTTCCTGTTTAGAACCTGAGTGGGACAAGTGTGTATGTGTGCAGTATAGTGTGAAGTGGCTCATTTGTAACAATCAGTGTGCCCAGATTGTCCTTGTGACGCAGGACCAAAGGAATGCGATCCAAGATGGCAGGTGATTATCTGGCTAGTCATTATTTCTAAGTAGCGAATCACAGACTGGAGACATGGCCTGACTTCGCTTTCTCCACCCCTTGGACCTCACGGGGCGCCTATATGACTCACTTTCTCTGCTATGATCACTGATAGCTTTGCACAGGCTGTAACTTTTCTAAGCAGTACAGCACCAAGTAACCTGAGGGTAAAGGTGCCTACACACATACAGATTTTCTGTCTGATCTATCTGGTGGGAACAAAAACCTGGAAATGTATGGGACCATATGACAATCAAAAAATTGTTCCCAAACACTTGAAAACAGACAGTGATCAGTCAGACAAATTGTTTAATCGTTCTGATATAACAAATTTCCTGCATTTCGGTGGAAATTTTTGATTTTCATATGGTCCCATACATTTCCAGGTTTTTGTTCCCACCAGATAGATCAGACAAAAAATCTGTACGTGTGTATGCACCTTTAGGCTCATCATTGCTGCAGACTTGTAAGAAATGGAAGTTCTCCTCTGTCCTCTTCTTAACAGGATACGGTCATTGGTTCACCAGCTAGTTTTTAGACAGTCGACATGCAGGAAGGTCGACATGAATCTAGGTCGACAGGGTCATTAGGTTGACATGGGTTAGGTCGACATGGGGTTTTCCACTGTTTTTTGAGCTTACATGTGCCGACAGGCGGTATGTCATGCCCTACCATCCTCTAGGGCGTGGTGGGAGAATAAAATCATGCCCGAAGCATGGCGAGCAGACGCAGTGCACTTGAACCTGTGTCCATGTCAACATTGGGTCAAAAAAAAACAGTGAAAACCCCCATGTCGAACTTTTCACTGTTGACCTAATGACCCTGTCGACCTAGACTCGTGTCGACCTAATGGTGTCGACCTAATGACTGTCTAACAACTTGCTGGTGACCAACTGATCCACACCCTTCTTAGCAAACATTACAGAAGAACACAACGTTGTTGGCCAGGGAAGAGCATCTTCTGAGGTTTGGTGCGAGAATACTCAGAGTGGCCTTTTCAAGTTTACTGGACAGTACAGTTTACATTTGCCATAACAGTGACTGCCTTACATCAAGATTGAAGTGTCTGCATTCCTTCGGTAGCTCAACATCATTCATATCCGATATTTCACACTTTGGACACCATTTCCAGCTTGTGTCTCCATCACTCGACCAAGGATATTCACTGAAGTGCTTTTAGTTCTTATGACTGCTCTTAGAGGAAAGCCAGAGCACATTGCCAGATGCCAAGCAGCCCATGTTGTGAGCTTACTATGTTCAATGATCAATAAAGCAAATAGCCATCTTGTGTCTTCTCAACATTGTACAATTCTTGAATGCACAAGTAGAACCATCAAATTAATCTTTTGTCAGAAGAAAGACTTGTCAACATTCAGCATCTAGCACATGAACTTCAGTTTCCTCAAAGGATGCCGATAAGAAATTGTCTCTGTCCGCTACAAATGTTCTCATCCACCATAGGCATTCTTCTTGGGCAGAGTGAAAGATCTCCAACTGGACCGATTCAGTCAGTGGAAACACAATCGAACATCTTCAAAAAAAAGTAAGTAGAATTAGATATGTCAAAAAGAAATTTCTGCAATGGTGGGAAGACCCAAGCCTAATAGATCATGGAGTGCCCTTCTTAGAACCACAATGGATTGTACGCACAACAGACTGAAGGTCCCATAGTTTGGTTACTCTCATTACACACAAGTTGTTCGAAGAGTATGCTCAAAATTGTTCTCTAAATTGAGGCATTGTTTAGCATTTCCCAGCTCAGGTTTTCTGACCGTAGGTCACGGCTTGCTCTTGTGAAACCACTAAGATGGCACAGAAGCAGAATCCTGGTTGGGCGAAGGATCAACAATTATTTAATCTGCAGAAAAAAAAATTAATCTCCTACTCTGCATTGAATTTAACCTATGGCGACAACATTTTTGGCCCATCCAACGGGTCTTGCACGAAGAGGTTTATCAACTAATATTACAGAAGTATGAGTTTGTTCAAATAGATTTATGGAGACATCGTGAAACATTACATGCTGACTAGGACAAAGGGAACAGACACCTTGGTTGGAAGTGCTGTGGCATCATTGGCTTGCATCTTCTCTCTCACTGCCTTCCCTCTGCAGAAGATCAAGAGAGAAACAGTGGAAGTCATACTCTTGTTTCTTTTTTTTTTGACCATGCCAACCAGGATTTGCTAAGCTGACGCAAAGGTTCCGGAACAGTCTTAGCCTCTTCCAACCCTTTCAGATCTTCTGCATCAGGGACCAATTTTACATCCCGATCCAAATTCGGTCATGGAGCATGAGCAGTTCCTAACATGCAAATTACACTCCAGCAAAGTAATTGGGGCACTTATTAAAGCTAAGGAGCAAAATGTTTTCACAGTTTATTATAACATTTGGAAGAAATTAGTAATCTTTTGCAAAACGTACAAAAGGAATTTGATCGCAATTCAGTTACCATGGCAGAGATTCTTGATGTTCTTCTGCACGGTCTTGGCTATGACCTTACCTGTCAGGTGTCTGGACTTATTCTATGATTCTTCTGAGAGAAGTAGGCTTTGTATCATGCTTTTTGTTGTACCTTGGGAAATTAATTCAGTGTTGAAGGTTCTCAAGTGGCTTATACTTAAGGTGCTATTTCTGGCTGCAATCACCTCTTCACCTGGAGTGGGAAAACGGCATACTCTGTGACGTAGAGGAGACTTTTCTGAACACACACATGGACAACGTAGTGCTACAGACTGATCCTAGTTCCTTACCTATGGAGAGTATAAGCACTGGCAAGAAGGAAGGTGCCTTTGAGCAGACTTCCATGCATGTTCTGCTAATAGGGTTTGGGAGCACAGAAATCCTGAAACAAGGGTTTGAGTGAAGAACGAGGGCAGGGGATGTGCCTGCAGGACTTCTATCTCAAATGGGCAACATGTTAACTTGTCCTTGGTTCATATTTCAGCTAGCTGGCTCCCAAGCACGGAACATGTTCATTACCAAAGGACTTAAGGCGTGTACTCATGAGGTGATTTTGACTACATCATCAAAATCATCTAGAAGCTTGCTTACACCGGGGGCTCAGTCTAACTCGCCGGGACTGAGTCCCGTGTGTACACCCCTTTAGAGGTCTATGGGGCAGATGTATCAAGCCTGGAGAAGAGATAAAGTGAAAGGAGGTAAAGCACCAGCCAATGAACTGTGTTTGAAAATGACAGTTGGGAGGTGATTGGCTGGTGCTTTACCGCCTTTCACTTTATCTCCACTTTATCTCTTCTCCAGACTTAATACATCTGACCCCCTATAAACGAAGCTCTGGAAAGAGATAATGTGGATGGAGGTAAAGCAACAGCCAATCAGCCCCAAACGGCCACATTACAAGCTGTATTTCACCAATGACAGTTAGGGGCCGGCGGGTTGTTACTTTGATCTCTGTCCGCTTTCTCTCCAGAGCTTAGTACATAGATCCTTCTCATTTATTGTGATTCATAGCCATAACTATTGCATCTTGCAGGACAGGTGTGTTTTGTTACCAGCCTATGGTTGTAGATCCATCGAGCATTTTACCATTTTAAGCTTTGCCGTTAGGAAGATCAGAGTTGAGCATGCTTTAAAGTGTATGCGGCAGGTGTACTAAGGCTTGGAGAGTGATCAAGGGGAAAGAGACACAGTACTAACCTATCATCTCCTGTCCTGTTACAAGGCAGTTCAGAGCTGATTGGCTTGTTCTTAAACTCTCCACTTTTTCTCTCTAAGGGCCAGGTGTACTAAGCTTAAAAAGTGATAAAATGGAGAGTGATAAACCACCAGCCAATCAGTTCCTACCTGCCATGTCACAGGCTGTGTTTGAAAAATGACAGTGAAGAGCTGATTGGTTGGTGGCTTATCACTCTCCATTATATCACTTTTCAGGGCTTAGGTACATATCTCTCCCTCTGTTTCTCACAAAATGGCTGCTTCCAGTGTGCTTAGGCCAGGGCTCGACAAATTTCTTTAAAATCTAGGAGCCAGGATGAAAATGTAGGAGCCAAATATACAAATAGTAGGGACCGTGCACAGCAAAGGCACGCCCCCCAAAAATGTACACAAGCCATAATGCCCATTAAATGTACCACACGCTGTAATATCCATGACACATTATACCAAACATCGTAATGCTCATTACATAATATATACCACATGCCGTAATTACATATTATGCCACGTAAGTTCCGCTTATCTACATGCTCGTTGCTATGGGTTTCATGCTTGATGCCAGGGGTTACCTTGCTCCTTGCCAATCGGGTTAACATGCTCTGCCAGGGTTAAATGCTTGTTGCTATGGGGCTACCATGGTCTGCCCTGGCTTAACATGCTCTGCCACAATGCTGCTACCATGGTCTGCCAGGGGTTAACATGCTCTGCCACTATGGGGTTACCATGGTCTGCCAGGGGTAAATGATTGTTGCTGTGGGGTTAACCTGCTCATTGCCAAGGGGTAAATGCTTGTTGCTATGGGGAAAACCTGCTCTGCCAGGGTTAAATGCTTGTTGTTATGGGGCTACCATGCACTGCCAGGTGTTAACCTGCTCCTTGCCAAGGGGTTACATGTTCTGCCAGGAGCTAACTTTCTTGTTGCCAAGGGGTTTACAACATGCTCTGCCAGGGGCTACCTTGCTTATTGCCAAGGGGTAAAAGGCAGCTTGGCCCTCTCCCGTGCAGTATCGACACCAGAGCTCCTTCAGGCCGCTAACCTCCATTCTGCGCACCTCCTCCCGCTCGGTGACCTGCAGCTGCAACATGCTGTTCTCATTCTCCAGGCTCCGGTCTGGAGAATGAGGTCTGGTCGGGCTGAGCAGGGTGCTGCACTGGCCGGGCTGCCGGGTGTGGGTGGCAGTGGTCGCCATGGGCTGGGGGTGCGAGGTGACAGCGGGTTTCACCTGAGCAGACCGGCTCCTACAGTCACATACACCCGACACCGGGCACTTAATGGCGGCTATCGGGACTGCAGCGCTCCGCATAGACTGCGGCTACCAGCTATCAGTAGCTACCACTGCAGCTCCGTGCTCGTGTTTTGAACTAGGCGCGCTGCTGACCTGCTCTAATACAGCGGCAGCCGGGAGCGTTGTGCACCGCTCTGCCAGCTGCTGCGCTGGCTGTTAGATCAATCCACCACGACGCCCGCTGCTGTTATTCATTCTAGCCACCACTGTGCCCGGGGTTCTGCTTCCTGGCAAATCTGGTCGCCAGGAAGCAGAATCTGGTCGCCATGGCGACCTGGCGCCTGGGTTTTGTCGAGCTCTGGCTTAGGCAGCCTTCAGCCTATACATTCCCTAGAAACTAGAGACTTCAGTGAGGCAAGAAGCACAAATTGAATCTTCCCAGTTACTGGTTCCGCTCACAAGATGGCTGCCTTGATCTCCCATGAAATATCGCTACTCTCATGTTCCTCCATCTTGCTTTTACCCTCCAGCTAACCTTTATTACGATAAAAATACATTTTCTTTATTCTCTGCCCCACACGTTCCCTAAACACATAATCTACATGGCTCCGTCAAAGTCCTAGCCGGTGGGTCAAAGTCCCTGGCGCACAATAGGATGATTTTCTGCAAAGAGGAAGACCTCTTTTCTGCTGTATATGATCATTTTGGGGTGTCCTGCTTTTTACCATTACACTTCAGTAGCCCATATTATTTTACTCAGTGCTGTACAATTGATTTTGTGGTGTAACGTTCCTCTGCGTGGGTAAGCTTACATTAGAATATTCTGTTGTAACTCTGTTGGATTCCCTCTTCGAGGGAGTATTCAATCTTGGCTGAGTTTTTTTACCAGAGATTCGCTTCTGAGTATTCAAGCACGGACATTTTCTCCTGTTTTTTTTTTTTTTTTTTTTTTTTTTTTAAATCTGCACAGGGATATAATAGGGTGAATCAAATTTGCCTTCCCCAACCGCCCCCCCCCCCCCCCCCCCCCCCACACACACACACACACACACAATTTTTTTTGCCTAAAACTGAATTAGTGTCCAGAACATAGAGAGTCTGGGGGAGATTCATCAACACTTGGAGAGTGATGGAATCAACCAATCAGCAACTAATCTACCTTGGAAAGTGTTTGGTTTGAGCTTGATCTCTCCACTTTCTCTCTCTTCCCTCTCTCTCTCCAAGCTTTGATGCATCTCACCCTCTGATAACATTCCAGCTTCAACCGGTGTCTCTCAATGTTATTGGCAGTTTTTTTTTTTTTTTTTTTAAATCACTGTTACGTATTTGTGACAGAACTAAGTATTCCATCTTCTTTGTTTTCTTTATGTATAAGTGATTGGTTCAGATTCCGTCCTTATTCTTTACTAATGAGATCACCGGTCATTGTTTCGATATAACATTTATGGCAAGGAGGCCTCTGGCTTTCCAGCTGGCTGTAGCAGCTTACTCAGACTTGTAGTTCCACAACCACCTGGAACCCAGAGCTTCTTTATCGCTGATCATGCAGAACCCTGTAGATGCCCAGACACTCATCCCTCTCTCTTTATTTCTCTCTCTTGCTCTCACTCGCTCTCTCTCTCTCCCACCCAGAGGAGTTTGTGTTGGCTGCTCAGAGATTTGGCCAAGTTACACCCATGGAAGTTGACATACTGTTCCAATTAGCCGATTTATATGAGTCGAGGGGGTAAGTGAGATGTTACAGCAAGCATTGTTTTCAAATCCAAATTAAAACAATACCAACATTATGTATTTCTACTACTACACAATAACAAAAACGTATGCCACATTAATTTTTTTATTTTTTTCACTGTTTGTTTTAAATAACAGGCGCATGACCATGGCGGACATTGACAGAATTGCGCCTCTGGAAGAGGGAGCTTTGCCCTACAAACCTCGCGGAAGCTCAGAGACAGGTAACATCGATGTTCTTGCCAGTTAATCCCTGCGTCCGTATTGTCCTTTGCGTGTCAGTAATCTGCTGCGGATCACAGCACCGTCCTGCTTACAATTGGTAGGGTATGGGTCAAAAGTTTGTCCGCTATTGGTCGACATGGAAAAGGGTCGACATCGGTTTTTTGTGATTCTTTTTTTTGGTGTGTCAACATGGACACCGTATGAATGTATTGCATCCCCTTGCATGGCTCGCAGTGCTTCGGGTGCCGTTCCACGATACGCTCGGTACAATATTATATTCTTCCTCTGTGCCCATTGGGATGGTCAATTCTGAACAAGTCGGTTAAAAAAAAAAACATGAAAAACTTGTCACCATTTCGTTGTAATGCATGTCAACCTTTTTGACTGTCTACCAATAGCAGTCGACCTTTTGACTATCGACCTAGGCACTGTCACCGGTACTTGTTTCCTAGAACGGCCACAATCGTGAGTGATCGTGGCTCTTAATTAAGGGACACGATCCTCACGATGTGGCCGATTTTTTACAATTTTTTCACTTTGATTGACAGAAATCGGGTCAATCGGTCGGTCGCGACCAATTAAAATCGGCCGCGATGCGACCGACCGATTGACCCGATTTTTCCATAGACTTCAATGTTAAAAAATCTTTTAACATTGAAATCGGTCGGTCTTGTGCCATTATAATGGCACAAGATGAGATGGGCTTGATTAAGTCCATCTCACATAGGGAAAAATGATAAAAAAGGTGAAATGGGCCAATATGACCCATTTCACATTTTTTATGTGCCCGCCATGACCCCACGATAGACGTCAACCCGAAGCGTGGCGAGCGCAGCGAGCCCGCGAGGGGCGGCGGTGCGCGTCCTCCGACCTTTTCATTCCCCTACTATCCACTAGGGCGTGGAGTGAGAATAGAATAGTGTGGCGAGCGCAGCGAGCCACCGAGCCCGAAGCGTGGCGAGCGGACGCGTATACCTGTGAAGTTATACGCGTCCCCTCGCGGGGCTCGCTGCGCTCGCCACGCTTCGGGCTCGGTGGCTCGCTGCGCTCGCCACACTATTCTGTTCTCACTCCACGCCCTAGTGGATAGTAGGGGAATGAAAAGGTCGGAGGACGCGCACCGCCGCCCCTCGCGGGCTCGCTGCGCTCGCCACGCTTCGGGTTGACGTCTATCGTGGGGTCTAGCCCACTTAGTAACATTTGGGGGGGCAATTGAAAATAATCATGTGAAAAAAAAAAAAAATCGGGTGAAAAATCGGTCGGTCGCATCGCATGCGACCAAATCGCATGCGATGCGATCGATCCGGTTTTTTATCTTACGACCACAACGATCTAAATCGTTGTGGCCGTTCTAGGAAACAAGTACCCTGTCACCTTTATGACCACATACCGAACAGTAGTGTACGCAGAGGAATAAGCGCTGACTATTCGCTAACAATATATTTTACAGATGAAAGCCCCATACACAAAAAGCGATATTTTAAACTCTATCGCTTATTTTGTCCCCTTTGTTTGTAGTATCGTCTAGTGCGTACACTCAGTATCGTGAACGATGTCCTCCCTCATCGTACGTGTAGTTTAAATTTGACTATGTCGTCAACGTCTTCATGCACGGAGCGGGGACAGGATGACGCCACTGAACGATATCGTTAAAGTGTGTATGCGCTATATCGTTCAACCATGAATTCATGGGGCTGACTATATCGTCCAGCGTGTTCCCATCTTTTCGTCTCCCATATCCCAAATTCTCGAGGCCAGAAATATTTTCTGTATTTTGGAATATTTGACCCAAGTCCAAACACTAAATGCACTTCCGTTTCATATAAACCTTATGCACACAGCCTGAAGGTCAATATATATGTCTGAGCATCTCGTGTATGGAATCTATCCATCTCTGAGCAGGCATTCTCCCGACACAAAAGCTCGGGCCTGTAATTCCGTCTCTGAAAGGCCGCGGACCCTCTTTGCGTCTGTAAGCTACAGAAAAGCCCAGAGACTTGATAGGGGATAATAACCAAATGACCTGCGTTTCTGCCTCACCGCTGGCTGCGGTCTGATGTCCTTATTACTATTCCAGGCTTTGTTTGATCTCGCTCGCAGTCTTAGGGCTGCTGTTGCTGGCAGGGAGAGAGGTTCACATTGTGATTCATGCATGTTTCATACATGTCATTAGCCGCCTCTGTAGCATGCCTGCCCCTGTGTTTGATGCTCTCCGCTCTGCAGAAAGCGGTTTCTCACTGTGAGCTATTATCTTCAAGGGCCGCGTCGCTCATTTGAAAGCACAGCAATTATACATACATCACTTTAATTATACCCATTAAAGGGACACAGGCCTTATTTTTAACATTTTCCCTAAGTGGAGCATATAGTATCTAGGGGGAGGTCTCCTGGTACCATAAAGCAATGTATTTTTATTCCATTTTATGCTCAAAATGCTTGTTTATGTATAAGGAAACAATAATGTAAGCATGTTACACTTGTGACGTAACAGCGTATATATTTATAATTAAAAATATATAATTAATATAATATTAAAGGAATTTGGGGAGAGTTATCAAACCTTGGGGGATATGTAATAGGGCGAGAGAATCAGAAAGTGAGAGATTTGGTAAGAAATTTCCAGGTTTTTTTAAAGCGGCAATCATTTACACTGCAAAATCAAAACTGGTTTTGCAGTGTAAATGATTGCTGCTTTAAAAAAACCCTGGAGATTTCTTACCAAATCTATCACTTTCTCATTCTCTCACCCTATTACATTTCACCCCTGGTGTCCCCCCTTCAAAGCGCGCCCCCTCCCCCCCCCTGTGGTTTACCCTCCGCGACTCTCTTGCAGTCAGTCTTCCTCGGGCGACTCCCTCTATCCGCCAACAGCACCGCTTCTAAAACACCCCCCACACGCACACATGGCAGCAGGGCTCCCAGTGCCTGCAACACGCCTCTATCCGCAACGCATTTTCCACCCTCCCTCCCTCTTCCTCCCTCACTCTCGAATCCGAACTGCCACCTGATGTGTCTGGATTAAAAGAGGTTCCGGGCCATCAGGTGCTGGAAAATGAGTATTGTACAGTACATGTATTGGAAATCTTTTTTTTACGCAACATTTTTTATTTGAATTTATATAACCAATGTGAGCGACGCTGGCAACAGATTTTGACACTTAGCGATTGTTACATTATAATATTTTTTTAATTGAAGAGTTCTAAAAGAATGCTCCCTTGTATGAACATGAAAACGGTATATGTGTGTTACCACTTTTTAATTTCTTACTGAACACCATTAACAAATACCTCATACAGAAACCATGCAGGGTTTGTGGGGGCCACGGAGGGCCACTTAATAAGTAATACATTTTTCTTTCCTCTGTTGTTTTACCAAGGATTTATCCAGGAAAGAGAATGAAATTTGATGCTCTCTGAATTAGTCCTTTAAAACAGATAAAACATGGGGTCTGCTCTGTAAGGGAAGATCTGGCCTATATTTTAGCAGTCTTTGGTATTATAGTGTTTTATTGTAGTGGTTTCAGGAATACTGTTTATTTTCATGATGCTATGATTGTTTGTATCCTCTGTTTAAATGGTGCCTTAGGGGGATCACAGAGCCTTATGTAATACATAATCACATATCATTCAAATATAACCAGGAAAAAAGGTGCACAATACAGTACAAGGCATTGCAGAACAGAAGGTACAATGGGTGACATTTAATAGGATGCGATTTTATCGCATTGTCCAAAATCGCACTATATCGCACTCTTTTAAATCGCATTTTTTGCCCGAAATTGCGTCTTTAATGAGATGCGAATTTGCAGCAATATGGTGCGATTTTTAGTCATGCAAACATGAGATTTTGAGGACATGTGCGATTTTGTGTTAAAAACAAAAAATTGGCATGGGGTCACCCCTCCTGAGCATATCCAGCCCCAGGCTCATTGAGCCAGACCTGGTTCCAAAAATACAGGGGACAAAAAGCATAGGGGTCCCCCGTATTTCTGAAACCAGCCCCGAACTCTTGGACCGGTCCTGGTTCCAAAATACGGGGGACCCCCAGTTTTATTTTTTCACGTATTTTTGGAACCAGTCCGGATCAATGAGCCTGGGGCTGGTTATGCTCAGGGTGGGGGGGGACCCCATGCCATGTAAAAAAAAATTTTTAAGACCGAACCATGCACAGGTCTCAATGATCTGTGCACGGTTCTGTCAAATTCGCCTGTCAGAACCTGGTCTTTTTTATTTATTTTTTAACGTTTTTACTAAATCGTATCTCATTAAATTTACCGAGTTGTATACTTTTGTAATGGAAAAACATCTGGATGCGAATTGAAGTGTGACCAAAAATCGCCAATTCAGAAAGTAGGGCAAAAAGGTGTTTTTTTTTTTTTTTTTTTTCAGCGTAATTCACATCTCGTTAAGTTGGCAATTTTGGATGTTTTTTGCCGAAAAATCAAAAAGAAAAAAAAATCGCATTTCCCATTAAATGTCACCCAATATATTACCTGTATACATGATACCCGGATATGTCCAAATGCCCACTGTTGGTAATGGGGGGGACATGATGGTATAAGAGAGAAATACATTGAGTAAGGAGCAAGAAAGGCTGTCACCTCGAACTGGGTTCTGAGAGCCCATTTAATGCTTTGGTGAGGGGTGTTGCATCTGATAGGGAGAGAGGTCCAGAGGTAAGGATCACTAGTGGCTGAAGGCAGGAGTGTCAGAAGTAGTCTGCTGGGAGGAGAAGCAACAGGCACTGGCAGAAGAAAGTTGGGGATGTGGGGTGGTGGCTGGGGGTATTATAGGTATGTGTGAGGCATTTACATTAACTGTTGCTAATTATAGCCTATTTACTAGTATTTGTCCGGGAAGTGCTGTTATTTTACTTCTGTAAAAATGAGTTTAAGATCCTTTTGAGTCATGTATGAGGGGCCATGGAAGCTAACTTCTAGGTGCTGCTGTCCTGCAGCTCGTTCTAAAAGGAGAGTCAGATCTTCTGCAGCAGTTTCCCTTTACATATATGTACATGTTGTATTTTGGTTATTGCATGGATTGAATGGCTCTGAATTTGCCAGTTACTTTGTTTGCTACAAAATACGCTCTGTAAAACTTAAACCACAGCTGTGCAGTCCAAGTCTGCACCGAGACGCCTGCTCAAGACCACAGAGGGTTGATGTAGGCTACCTTCCGGCATGTAGGCCTCACGCCAGACCTCTGTCCCAGGCTGTCCTCTCTAGTGTGGGGCTCAGCGCTCCTTATAAGATGAATACTGACCCGGCTACTCTATACGGCAGGCCGGCTGCTGCTTCTTCATGAGGAACCTGAGGCAAACAGAAGCTGTGACGGACATGCCGGCTTCCAGACGTAAGAGCTTGCACTTTGGGTGCAGTGATGGAGCAGCGTGTAGTTATGCTTGTTATGGTGCTGCTTTTGCCGCCCTGTGCTACGTCAGCTTCTCGGCTACTGCATAATACAAAATTAGAGAAGTCGCCTGGCCGCAATCTTTGCCTTCATAGTAGTTTCAGTAAAAGCAAAGTTCAAGAGTGCATGTTCAAGACAATGAAAGTGAGCTGAAGGTGGAAAATCCCCTTAAGTTTCGCTCCCGCAGTTAATTTAATACAGTTCTATTAAAATCTGAATATCCAAAAGAGACGTCAGCAACTTTTATCATGCACTTCTTCATTTATCCGGCATTTACCTGTGCCCGCAGTTGGCCAGGTCAGCACTTACCTGACATAACGTTTCTCTTGCCGGCACCTTGCTTTGGATTACTTAAAGATTTGACATTAGTTTTGACCTCTATCGTTTAAATACACCGCACAGGGGTTTACAGGTTCCAAAATCGGAACTGAGCAACATACTTTTTATAAAAGAATATAAAATACCAAGGGGCGTATTCAATCTTTGCCGAGTTTTTCACCAGGTGAAAAAAAACGGCAAAGATTCGCCTTTCAGTATTCAATCACGGGCCTTTTTCAGCAGTTTTTGAGTACATTTTCGCCCATGCCATTTCACTTTTCTTTTTGGGGGGGGGGGGAACAGGCGAAAACGGCTGCGAATTCACCAAAACCACATGAATTCTTGGCAATTTCACCAGTACACATGTTTTTCAAAGATGCCGGATTTTTTACCCAGGTGACAAACCAGCACTGGGATTGAATAGGAGAATCAAATTTGCCCCCAGTGAAAACAGCAGTTTTTTTTAAATCTGGCGGAGATTTAATACGAGCCCTATTCTCACAAAATAATTTTCTGGAGTTCTCATCTTTTAAAAGGGGCTTTTCCACTTTCTGGGAACTTGTTTTAAAAAGACCAGGCCCCTGCTTGGTTACTTTTACATACCCGGCATGTGTTTGAAAATGCAGTATACAATATAAAAACAAACCCTTTTTTTTTTTTCATATCTTTTTGAGCTCGTGACTGTAATTTCAGATAATTGCTACGTGTGTTTGTGTGACCTCGGTGCTGAGTAATAGCAGGTGTCTCCTCACAATGGCCGCTCCTCATGTTGTCCTCCTTCTCTTTCAAGCTTCAAGGCTCCGGCGATGTGTCTCGCACTATCCTTGTCCAAGTGGCCGAGTCGGCTTACAGATTTGCTCTTGGTTCAATCGCTGGAGGTTAGTCATGGTTGACTGTTGTCATTTTATCTTCATTACCACTTCCCCCCCCCTCCCCTACAGAGTCTGGGTACACAATGCTCTCCCTGTGTATTCCCACAAGAGTTTGCCGTCATGGGTCACTGACCCGATCCACGTTTTGTGCACGACCCATTGTACTTCATAGATATTGGAGTTGTACCTATGACTTGTCTCGCTCAAAACAAATTTATAAACTTAATAAGTGCAGAGCGACTTACTGATCTGTTTTAATAAAGTCTTTGACAAGCCTTTAATGTGACCCATTAGGTTTATGAAGAGAGCACCCAGAGGAACGTGGGCACTTAAGATAATTGTATCTTGTAACCGTTTCATTTTTGTTTTACGTTATTTGTATTTCTTTTAACCCCTTCCGTCCAAACAGCTGTCGGTGCCACTGCGGTTTACCCCATTGACTTGGTAAAAACACGAATGCAGAACCAGAGGTCTACCGGATCGTTTGTAGGGGAACTTATGTACAAGAACAGTTTTGATTGTTTTAAGAAAGTCCTGCGGTACGAAGGCTTCTTTGGACTCTACAGAGGTCAGTCAACCTGTTGGTCCCTGGCTACCCAGACACCATTCATTAGAGATACCATTGTTTGTCCTCTCTTCCCCATGATTACATGTATTTTGCAAAGGCTGTTCTGTCCTTTTATTGAGGCATGGTAATCCTCTGGTAGCCTGGGGGGCATAGCAAGATAATGGGTTATGTCATTGGTGATGTGTTATAGTATCATTGTGTGTGTGTGTGTGTGTGTGTGTGTGTGTGTGTGTGTGTGTGTGTGTGTGTGTGTGTGGCCAAGTTCAGGAAGGACAAAAAACATGGCCGAGGGGCAAGAGGCGATGAAGAAGACCCCCGGAGTTGGACCATATACTGTACTTGAGAACCTAGAATTTTATCCAGCCTATATGGCCCTATGTGCCAGCGAAAATGGGCACAAAAAACTTTATATGGTTCAATCTTTTGTTTTCTTTCCGATTTAACTCTATGTAAAATAATTTTTTGCCGCATATACAGTATTTGTAGTGAAAGTGTTTTTTAAACACCAGTCCCTGTTGGACTGGTTGATGAGCTGCTGGACTGGTTGAGGAGCAGAGTGCGCTCGCTGCTGGACTGGTTGAGGAGCAGAGTGCGCTCGCTGCTGGACCGGTTGAGGAGCAGAGAGTGCTCCCTGCTGGACCGGTTGAGGAGCAGAGAGCGCTTCCCTGCTGGACCGGTTGAGGAGCAGAAAGCGCTTCCCTGCTGGATCGGTTGAGGAGCAGAGCGCGCTTCCCTGTTGGACCGGTTGAGGAGCAGAGAGCGCTTCCCTGCTGGACCGGTTGAGGAGCAGAGAGCGCTTCCCTGCTGGACCGGTTGAGGAGCAGAGAGCGCTTCCCTGCTGGACCGGTTGAGGAGTAGAGAGCGCTTCCCTGCTGGACCGGTTGAGGAGCAGAGAGCGCTTCCCTGTTGGACCGGTTAAGGAGCAGAGACCGCTCCCTGTTGGACCGGTTGTGGAGCAGAGAGCGCTCCCTGCTGGACGGGTTGAGGGGCAGAGAGCGCTCCCTGTTGGACCGGTTGAGGAGCAGAGAGCGCTCCCTGTTGGACCGGTTGAGGAGCAGAGAGCGCTTCCCTGCTGGACCGGTTGAGGAGCAGAGAGCGCTTCCCTGCTGGACCGGTTGAGGAGCAGAGAGCGCTCCCTGTTGGACCGGTTGTGGAGCAGAGATCGCTCCCTGCTGGACCGGTTGTTGAGCAGAGAGCGCTTCCCTGCTGGACAGGTTGAGGAGCAGAGAGCGCTCCCTGCTGGACCGGTTGAGGAGCAGAGAGCGCTTCCCTGCTGGACCGGTTGAGGAGCAGAGAGCGCTTCCCTGCTGGACCGGTTGAGGAGCAGATAGCGCTTCCCTGCTGGACCGGTTGAGGAGCAGAGAGCGCTTCCCTGCTGGACCGGTTGAGGAGCAGAGAGCGCTCCCTGTTGGACCGGTTGATGAGCAGAGAGCGCTTCCCTGTTGGACTGGTTGTGGAGCATAGAGCGCTTCCCTGCTGGACCGGCTGTGGAGCAGAGAGCGCTTCCCTGCTGGACCGGCTGTGGAGCAGAGAGCGCTTCCCTGCTGGACCGGTTGTGGAGCAGAGAGCGCTTCCCTGCTGGACCGGTTGTGGAGCAGAGCGCTTCCCTACTGGACCGGTTGTGGAGCAGAGAGCGCTTCCCTGCTGGACCGGTTGTGGAGCAGAGAGCACATACTTTTATTCTTTTTTGCATGTATCAAGTGCTGGAAAGCGTCATTATTATACCGCAATATAGTTCTGAGTTTGGCCACTCCCCTCTCACTTTTAAATTTATCTGCATGTGTTAAATCTGCCCCACCTGCATTGCAGCATGGCCTCACAGAAAATGGCCAAGCATTGGCGCATCAAGAAGTGTGCAATGTCACGTGATCGGCAACGCTGCTGGGAAACATGCTTTCTCATGTCAGAATATATTAATTGTGCAGATATTTCAAGAAAAAGTTTAAAAGCAGAGTTTCCCAAACTCCACCGTAACAATACAGGTTTTAAGGATATCTATGCTTGAGTCCAAATCAATGTGACTCCGGTACTTATTAAGTCACCTGGGCATGGATAGCCTTAACCCTTTGAGTGCCAAGTGAATTTGTCAAAATAGGTGTGAAAATTGCCAAGCAGACATTTTTATTCATCATAATTACCTGTCATGTTACCTGATATAGGAAATATATCCTCTATTTTACACATTTTTTATTTGAATTTATGTAACCAATGTGAGCGACACTGGTATTTTAAGCGGATATTTTGAACATCTCTCACAGAAAAGTTGGCAGTCAAAGGGCGTACTGTAGAGGCGGAGTTCAGGAAATTGTCTGTCAGTGGATGAGCCCTATTTCTATATAAAACGCATATGTCAGAAATGAAAAAAAAATTTATTTTTAGATGTACCCTATAACTTTGTATCTGAGTGACGTACTGCATGAAGGCACCATCTGGCCAAGGAATCTGAAGACACCCACATCTGAGTAAACTCTAATCCTGCCTAATGATACGTAAATGTTACGTAACAAATTTGGGGCTCTCCACCCAGTAACCAAATAAAAATGTCAAACATTCTCCTTCGTATAACCCAACAAGTAAAAAAAAAAAAAAAAAAACACAAAAATATAAAGTCTCTTTCAGAAAATCAAGTAAATAAAATAAGCAAATCGATAATAAAAAATATAAAAAATTCATAAAAGCTTAATGGGAAAATAAAGGGAAGTTTCAAAACACACAAAAATAAACATTAAAGTGTAAAAAGGAAATGACATCATGGAAGGTGTTTTGTGTTCCTGATTTGGCTGATTTATGTCCCTTTCCAATCTGTCCGCACCTTCCACCTTCCTGTCCTCCAAACATTTCTGAGATTCGTAATTCAGACTCCCAGCCAAAGTGTCCTGGATTATATAAATGATGGGATTTCCTTCACTAAATATTTCAGCTTCTTGTTTCCTGAGCTTAAAACAAAATTTGGTTGTTAGCGGTTCAGCGGCGATGCTGTAATCTCTGCCTCTTTTCTGTATTAGCTGGAATTACCGGTGCAGGTTGGTAAAGCTGTGCGCCGTTTGCAATAAGGTGATTATGCGTTTGCGGCATAGGGATACATGCTAGCATGCACAGGTTCCATACTGTGAGTCAATTACTGTAGTACCGGTCAGGTGGACGTTAAACTGATCAAATGTCTTTTCAGAGTTGCTTTGACTACAGGGAGGTTCTAGATTCATTGAGGCGGTGTGGTGCTCAAACCCAGCTCCTAGGGGATTAGCACCTCCTGCATTGGGAGTTAAAAACTAAGGTGCCCCAAAATAAACCTGTGGATCTCCAATGTAACAATTTCAACTTCATGCATAACCTCTGATCGGAAAGTGGTACTCCCATATGGAGGGAATACTTTGTTCTACATGGCAATACTAAAACATTTAAATTGTCCCTCGGCTGGCGCATGCCAACGCGGTATACATACGGATGAGCGGCGGTCAGAATACCAACACCAGCATCCTGGAGGGAATCCCCACAGGTCCAGTTATTATACTTATCCATCCACCTGCCTGATAATATCCCTCCGCAACTTAAACCCCCCCCCCCCCTGCAACGCGACACTAATATTCCCCACTGGAGCCTTAGCCTAACCCCTGTACCCACCACCTAAACCCTACTGTCCCACTGAATAACCCTCTTTTCCCGTAGCCAGACCCTAACCCCCCTTCCGTGGCCGCACGCTGACCCACACCACATACTTTCTATTCGGTTTTCCAACAGTCAGAGTTTCCGACGCTGGGATCCAAATTGATGTTGCGTTTCCAGCGCCAGTCTTTTTTATTTGGGATTCCAGCGTTGGTATCCTGTCACAGCACTGTACCGTTTCTTTTTCATGTGGGAGGAAACTGAAGAAACCCCATGAGGAGAACATACAGACTCTACACATCTCCCTTGTGTAGCAGCACCAAATCGGTCCTCAAGATTTACCAACGGTCCACATTTCCCAGATCACCTAGCTGTTGCACAGCTGTATTCATTACTAACTGTCACATTTCCAAACATGCTGCATTTATTCCTACTATACATCCACATGTTGTTTGGAAAACACATGAACTATTGTTAGATCTTGAGGACAGTGCTGGCCAGCCCTGTTCTAGAAGATAATATTGCAGTGAAATGATTGATTATTGATCCTTGTTTTGCTCACTTTTAACAATACTGAAGAACTCTTCACTATAACCAATTTTGACACAAAAAAAACCCCAGAATCCTCAACTGTGTCACAAGACATATCTCCCAGTGTTTCCCAGTCCTCATTCAGACAACTGCAGGCTAGTAGCCTGGCCTAGACGGGAGTGGGCTATGGTCCCAGCACAGTCTTCATGGAAATATTGGATTTTCACACCTCCTTCTAGTTGTTGGTTAGATCACTTTGGTCAGTATCCTGTACACATGACACTGCGAAGGCTGGCATACGTCTTGTACGACTCTGTAACACCAGTGATATCACACTGGGCATGTCTATGATGGTGGTCACCAGAATAAGATAGCCCTTCCCAATTGTCTGAATGTGCGTTAACTCCGGAAGGTGACCAATGCGCATACATTTTTATGGTCATATTTAAAATTTTGCCATTTCCGTTAATACGGGAGACAGGATATTTTATCTGACATGTCGTCATGCACCTAGCTTGAATACACCATGCAGCACCAGATGCCTGGTGCGAGTGTCCCGCCAGGTCCCCTGTGACCCGCCTTGCGCAGAACATCTTTCTCAGCAAAAATATGTCTTGGTCACATTGAATATGACACAGACGCATTATCGGGCTCAACAAGAAAAGATTAAGAACACTCAGTCCAAGATGAGTCGCACGCGACCTGGTCAGCCGAGAAGGATTTTTTGGGCATGACTGCAGCAATAAAGTATGAAGACCTATTTGTGTATCAGCTACGGTTCTACGTTCTCTCCTCAGGACGGGAGATTTGGTAACACCAATAACGCAGGGTGCTGGCGATCTGCTATAAACGTGTTGTGTGCAGGTTATTCTGCAGGTAGAAGCTCCAACACAACAAGCTGGACGTATGAACTTTGTATCATATACTGTAGACCGTATAATGACCTCCATCATTTGCAGGCTCACATATCGGTTGTGTGCTGCTAGAGGACCCTGCACCTTTTACGGTCTTGTCAGGTGGCAGGGACTTTTTGTTAACTAGGGAGACTGTATCTGGCAAAATAATGTTTTCTCTCTTGTCAGATGTACCTTCGGACTGTACAGCAGCAGTAATGCATAGAGTATAATAACTTTAGGTCAACCACTATTGTTGAAAAGGTCAAATTGTGGTTTTTTTTTACAATTTTTCCCCCAATTTTTACAAGACACTGTCCAGAAACATTGATGAATAACCGCAGCATGATAAAAACAAACCAGTGTGACCAGCGTGATACAACACACTGCATTTCTTTTTCTTTTTTTTTTGCCAATCACCTATTTTTTTTTCCTTTTTAGAACCTTTATCCCCTCTGATACCATTACCGATTACTGGTCTTCTCTAGGATTGGTTTTATAAGAGATGGGTTACATGAATTTTAGAACTTGCAAACAAGTTTCCTTTTATTTAAGTTGACTAGTTCTGCCAGGTGATGATGTATCTTCTACTTCTTCCAGGTCTCCTGCCCCAGCTGCTGGGCGTGGCGCCAGAAAAAGCTATTAAATTAACTGTAAGTACGGCATTCAGAAATGACGTTTTTTTATCATAAATCTAGAACCATATCGTAATCTGCTTGCATGAGCGAGTATGTGTGAAATAGATTTGGATCGTGTCTACTTGTGGCCTATCGCAGCCGGTTGGGCGTTGCTGGCCAAAACTGTGTAACCGTTTCAGTCACTCCCTGATGCAGAGATTTTTAATAACGTGGGAAGGTGGATGTTTACCTGTAAAGGATGAAGGAAATCTGTAAATCTGTAGTAGTATTGTGACCGAAAGGGAGTCATTTAGAGAGCGGTCAGCTCTGCTGCGGTGGAATTGTGGCCCAGGTTCAGAGATGTACACAGACCAGTGGTGTGCATACATCTCCGACCTGCGTATGTGCCCGATCTATACTACGCATGTACCAATCTGTCTGCAATGACGGCTGCAGTGCCCTTTAAACCGCGGCATGTCAGTCGCTTGGGTGGGAAAGGGACGGCTACAGACGGTTATGGATCGACAATGTTCTGGTTGAAATGCTTTCAGTCAACACGTACAAAAGGTGAACAATTGTTAACCCTTTCAGGTCCAATGTCTAGTCAGGCTCACCAGCCCTAGCACTAGTAGCGGATCCAATGGCGAGCCACTTTAAAATAAGAACATTAGCATCGTTCAACATTCAATGTAGACCATTTTTGAATCATTTTTTTTTAAATAATTACAATTAATTTAAACCAGACTGTTTGAACTGCAAAAGGTTAAGGTCCACATGCAAAAATGGTCAACGTGTTTTTTTTTTTTTTTTTTCACGCTAAATCTTGGATATTTCATGTTCTGTGACCACCATCAGCACAAACCTAAACCCCGCGGGCTCGCTTCACTTGCCACAGGTTACTGTTCCCAATAAATGTCCACGTGAATGCTAAATCAAGCAAATGTTGGCAAATATGTGAAAACCCCCCCAAAAAAGAACTTTTCCACCTGTTGACGCACTGTTGACTTTTTCGACAATACTGTGTTGATCCTATTGCCTGTCAACCGTATAACCTACAGCCTGCGTTTCAGAAAACTCTGGGAGCACTCAGCGTCGACTCATTAGATCAACATGGCTTCTGTCAACACATGAATTAGGTTGACATAGCTAAGGTCGACGGGGTTGGAAGGTGACCTAAGCAATTGTAGCCAACATGGACATCGTCAAAGTGTACGGAGTCCCCTCGCATGGCTCGCTGTGCTCAGCCCACTTATGCCGCAGTGGATGGTAGGGCATGGAATTTACCATGTCGACCTGTGTCAACCTAAGCCATTTTGACCTTCAGTAGTCGACCCAATGACGTATTCCCTTGTTTTCTGGGCATGTCTAGGCCAATGGCTGCTTCCCCAGAATGTTACCATGATGGCCAATGTTCACACAAATGATCCGGTGCCGTGTCTTCGGATCAGAAAAGCTGACAAGAGGCGTCTATTTACACCAGACACCTCCTTATCATATTATCACCCAGCCACGGACTCGCAGCGGCTGCCCAATAGCGTCCGCCTCTAAAACAGGCCCTGTACCATTAACATCTAGAGCAGACGTCATGTAGCCCTCACTCGGCACTGTGCTTCCCATATAGAAAGGCGCCTCCCTCCTGTAACTTATGTACGTGTCAAATAACCTTTACGCTCTCAAGTGCAGGAACAAAGAGATAGGGTTACCATGTAATTTCAGGGCCATCATTAGTCTATTCTGTTACTTAATTAATAAGGTGGTTTCCATAACAATTACATGCGTGAGGTAACCCGAGCATCCTGAGGAAACACAAACACGGTTAGGACATAGAAAAACCACAGCGCGATGGTCGGCGCCAAACGCCGGGCCTTTTGGAGACCGCCGCTCTGACGTTGCACTGGTCCCCACTAAGGACGCGCTGTGTAAAATGAAGCGACTGTTGTCAGTGTCGTGTTAACGCAGAGTTGTGTTTGACTTACAGGTGAATGACTTTGTACGTGATAAATTTACAATTAAGGATGGTTCCATTGCGTTGGGGCCCGAGATCCTTGCGGGAGCATGTGTAAGTGGCTTTTTTTGTTATCTTTTTGTTGTTGTTTTAATATTAAAGTGTATGTTGTAAGCAGGGCTATTTTTGTGCAGGCTCCAGCAGGAACTGTGGCCCTTATTCTAGTTCACTCTTTCTGACAAAATATTTCTTAGATGGACAAAACCATGTGCACTGCAGGTGAGGCAGGTGTAAAACCCCACCCAAATCTAATTCTCTCTGCACAAGTAACACCTGCCTTACCTGCAGTGCACATGGTTTTGTCCATCTAAGAAATATTTTGTCAGAAAGAGTGAACTAGAATAAGGGCCACAGTTCCTGCTGGAGCCTGCACAAAAATAGCCCTGGTTGTAAGTATGTGCTGTGCTGGTCTCCAATGCTGCTGTACCACAGGACATTGCTGAACAGTTCCATCTGTAAACAGGAAAGTTGGTGAATGTGGTTGGAAGAGAACCATTATTCACCTCATTGTGACGGTTTCCAGTCGCTCAAGTGGCGGTCCTTAGTGACACTGGAAGAAGTGGTAAACTGGTTCATTCAATATGGCCGCCCAAGAGCTAAGCAGCAGCCTAAACATGGCCATGCACTAATATAATTTTTCCACACAATTGCAACGCATCGGGCCGATAAATTGTGTGAAAATTGTCAAATCGTATATCGTTTACTCACGATTCCAATCCGATGCACAGTCCCGTGCGCACCAAATCCAGAGATTGTCAGTAGAGATGTTCAGGTTCAGATTTACTCGGTTCTTAACGCCAAATTTTCGCAAGTTCGGATTTTTCCAATTGGCTATTGACGGTCACGTGTTTTGGTTGGCCAGTAAGATTCTGCTTTGAGATCTGAGTAAAACCGGGTACAACCGAACCCACACATCTCTAATTGTTAGTGCTGCAGCAAGGATTGTAATCCAGCCACCAGGGAACTACTGGTTGAGTTGCCGGTGTATCGGATACAAGGCTAACATGCGATACCTTTACTAGAGGTGTCAAACTCATGGCCCTCCAGCTGTTGTGGAACTACACATCCCAGCATGCCCTGCCACAGTTTTAGCAATCCATTATCAAATCTGTGGCAGGGCATGCTGGGATGTGTAGTTCCACAACAGCTGGAGGGCCATGAGTTTGACACCACTCCTTTAGCCTGTTAACCTACAGTATTAACAGGTTCATGCATCTGAATAGTCCCCAGTGTAGCCTTTTTATTAAAGTGGCTTTATGGCCTGGTTTGATGGCCAAAATGTTGGTATTAATGTGGAACTTACAATTTGGTAACGATGGCTAGTATACTTAGGTCTAACCCTGCCTATGGATACTGTTGTTCCATGTGAACCTTCAGCATAGAAACAAAAGCACAAACTTTAGTAGTGAAATAATAAAAAAATTCAATGTGACCTATTTGAAGACGTTTCCAGGATCACAACTTTCTAGAACTATTTTAGGCCGGTCGTCCCTTTTATGTCTGTCACCCACCTATAGTACATTCACCACAGTGAGGCGGCCATTTTGTCCATGATAATGCAGTAACATAACGAGGGTGCGATCTCATGGAAATATCCGTACAGCGTGTCCAGTGACTGGTTCCAGGCCGATGAATAAATGCTGAAAGATGTATACTGCATTTAGAGCATTCTGCATTTATATGATGGCAGAATACTGACGACAGAGTGTTGACATAGCGTCGGGAACCTGACCGTTTGACGCTGAAACTGCTCACTCAGGAATAAGCAATTTAACACATTATCCTTGCACGGATCACCCAACCTCACTGGTTGAAAGATCAATGCACGTCATTCTACAAAATGGAGTCGAATATGCTCTGATCAGTCATGTTTGACCACAGGCATCGGATTTCGTGTCTGTTCCCTTCTCCTATAAACCTCCGCTGCTCCCAGATGATCTCTCATTGTACTGCAAGTCTCAGCCTGGCCGTCAGTAGGGGGCAGTCTGGTGCACAGCTGTTGGGGGGGGGGGGGGGTTTGGCGTCCGTCCCCTCCTGTTGGTTCTCATGAGATGTCATGTGCAGATTTGGCTACTGTCTGGCTGCTCCTTTTGATCACTGACCTCTCCCTAAATTCCAGGTAGTGTCCCTTGTTCTGTAACCTTGTGAGTGGTTCCTGGAAGCGGGAGGGCAAGGATAAAAACAAAACGCCGGCCTTTGATTATTCTGCCTTTTTATTTGGAACTTTAAAGCAAAAATGCAATAAAGCATCTCTGCTTTCACATAAGGTGCATTGTTTGTGCCTCTGTCAGATCTATTACACAAAACAATTACGGGACAATGGGCCGCTTCTGCAAGCAAGGGGTTAATGTTTATTTCAGATCTTCCAACCTATGTCCACTTGGTGCTCCCCGGATGAAACCACCTTCCTTTTTCATAATATTGAATCTGAATTGGAAATTCCCATAATTTTATTTCCGTGCAATGGAGATTATGCCTATGTTTTTCTGGAAGGACAATGAAGAACCAACTTCTACACCGCAAGGTTGTGGGCCAGACCTTCTCCACCTTCCAGTCTGATAAATGCGATGTACAGATGGTGGCACACCAGCGCTAAAGGCGCTTTGGGCCACCTTATAAAGTCAAAATAATATATGAATGGAGGTGTGAAAATTTTTTATGGTTCATAGGTATCTTTGTTTTGGTTCTTGATGCCAACGTGCTAGGGGTATTACCTACTTAACGGGCCAATCAGAACCTCGATCCTTTTAAAATAAAAATGTAAAAAAAAAACACTAATGGGGAGACTTAAAGTACCAACCAATCAGTTCCTGTCATTTTTCAAACACAGCATGGCAGTTAGAAGCCAATTGGCTGATACTTTAGCTCTCTCTACTTGCCCTTTCCCAGGTTTGGATACATCTCCCAAATATGGCAATATACAAAAAGTTGCGTTCTTTGGCCAAATGGCAAGACGAGGTTCATTTCACTTCATGTTCCTGCCATTGTCTCTAATTACTTGTATGCATGTTTCACGCGGACATATGGCGGAGAGCTGGTGACGTGGCTGATCATTATCCTTTCACATGCGTTGTCCTCCAACCCTCTTTCATTCTCCCGTGTAATGTCCAATTACCCCAGAGTCCACTCTGGCTTAGACAGAGAGATAAAACGTTCCGGTACACCTCACCTTGACATGTGGCCAGGCACCTATCACAATGTGACGAAAACGCTGTCTTTCCTCCAGCAGCAGAGTCAGTGCCGCACCGGCGAGTGTCGAAACGTCATTTCGCTGCGTTCCAGCACAAACAAAGCTCTGGATCACCTTTTAAATGCATTAATAAAAAAAGTGCGTTTACTTGGCGCTTGGTTGTCATGTAACATTTTTCTCCTCTGGTCAGTATTATGGCACTTAACAAACCCTTGTGCCCATTGCTGGGATTCCATCGCTCTTCTTGTGTTCGTATCATATGATCCTCTCCACTTTGCTTCTCAATCAGGCGTCCCCAGGCGGGGACCCTTGTGTCCCCGGAGAGTTCACCTTGCATCGTAATTACTGGGAATTAGTACGCATGGCTAATTTTGTCCACTTCTGTATTGTGAAACGATCTGTTTTGTAAACTTGATTCCCCTTTTAAGAATACGTAGACCCACGAGCTTCATGACCCCGCTTCTTCTAACAGCATCTCAGCGGCTTTCATCGCATTAGACGTAGCTTAATGTGTCATGTCCGTGCAGAACATATAAACGGAACTTGGCTTTTGGAGGTCAACGCTAAGGAGAGAGACCAGAGGTTTGGAGGCAGAGGAGAGAGATATCCTCATTAGCCTCCAAATTATATTTCATTTTGCGGAAGTGTAACTTACAAGGCCAAAAAGTAGAATTTACGGACGGTCATTTTGACCCACTGCGTAGGACTTCATGTTGACCTACGTTAATCAAACACACCGAGGCTGAAGAATGCTGTCCTCTGCCGGCAAGCATGGGATGGCCAAGATTTTCTGCTACTTTAATGAGTTTTTAATTTCTGTATCTGCCTGGAAGACGGATTCGTTCTTAGATGGGAGAGAAAAAAAAAAGCAGGTTCATGCTCTCTCTCCACCATTAAGTGTTGCAGAAACCTCTCAGCAGGATAACTGTAGCGCGGTCTGTAATTATCACATGCACTTTAACCTTTTATCGCTGAAAGGTTCTGTGCTCCACGCTCTGACCGCCCCGTGATTGCATTACTTGAACTACATGTAGAAATACATTTCCATGCCTGGTGTCAGTGGAACGCACTCATTTTTTTTTTTTTTTCTTAGAATTGCGTTATGGGGCTTGCAATATTTCTTACGTTATTTTTATTTTTAATACACGATTCATTCCGAATATGCTTGAAAAAATAATACAAATATAATCTTGCTTAAAAAGTGTAGGCTTTTTGGATTTTTAGTGTTTTTTTTATTATTATTATTAAAATGTAACTTTAATACTTTTTGTTTAAAAAAAAATTATTTGTATTCAATTCAAATATTAGGATTTACGTTTCTTTCTTGGTAAAAGAGAGGACTCAAAAACACACAACACATTACAGTACATGTTAACTGAGACACACGGATTTAGCATGCACTAGAATTGTGAACTGGAAACCCAATCCCATGATTTGTAATTCCAATTCCAACCCCATTTAAATGTCACAACACACCAAATAAAAAAAAAAAAACGTGTAAGAGGCACGATTTAAATGTGACAAATGCAGGGTTATAATGTAATGTGACAATGGGATGTATACGTTTAGTTCTTCAGAAATCCTACTCTGTGTATTCTTTGTTTTCACAGTTGTGAGTATTAGTGCGATGTAGTACGCTGGGCAGAATTCTACACTTATCAGTATTATTAATAATATTATTATTATTTTCCTTTTATTTATATGGCGCCACAAGGGTCTGCAGCGCTCAATTTCATACAGTAAATGAATAAACAAAAGAGTGTCTTACAGGGTAATATAACAGAGGACAAGTACAGGGGACATAACCTTAAGTATCCGTGTCGCAGAAAACCATAGGATTTGGTGCCATCAAGATGGTTTAAGTAAGAGCAGGAAAAGCACAAGTAGGCAAGAGGGCCCTGCTCGTGAGAGCTTGCATTCTTATACTTATGTACTAGTGGACAATTTTTATCACAGCCACGTTATATAACTGACAATTGTTTCACATGCAAACTCAGATTAAGTCACACACAGATATACAAGTTTTGCGTATCAAATTGCTCAGTGCAGCCTTGTCAAGTGCTTTTGTAGTATCAAAATGTTATTAAGATGCACATTGGAACAAAAATACGATCCGTACAATCTGTGTCGCACAGGACCTGGCGGTGCGAGAACGGGTGTTTGGTACAACTGCAGCAATAGTGTAATGCTAGTGGCATCTCGGAAATCTTCAGCTATGTTATCAGCAGAGCAATAGTGACTTAAGCACCTTGCGCCATAGCAGCTCTGTGATTTGCGGTCTTCTGCTTCGTGGCTGAGTCGCTGTTAATCCTAAACACTTCCACTCTCTAATAATCACTCACATTTAACCGGAATATCCAGCAGGGATGGCATTTCACAAACAGTCTTATTGCCAAGGTGGCATCCTATCACAGTACCACACAAAGGTGGCATCCTATCACAGTACCACACAAAGGTGGCATCCTTTCACAGTACCGCACAAAGGTGGCATCCTTTCACAGTACTACACAAAGGTGGCATCCTATCACAGTACCACATACAGGTGGCATCCTATCACAGTACCACACAAAGGTGGCATGCTATCACAGTACCGCGCAAAGGTGGCATGCTATCACAGTACCGCGCAAAGGTGGTATCCTATCACAGTACCACGCAAAGGTGGCATGCTATCACAGCACCGCGCAAAGGTGGCATGCTATCATAGTACCACGCAAAGGTGGCATCCTATCACAGTACCACACAAAGGTTGAATCCTATCACAGTACTACACAAAGGTGGCATCCTATTACAGTACCACAAAAAGGTGGTATCTTATTACATTACCGCACAAAGGTGGCATCCTATCACAGTACCGCACAAAGGTGGCATCCTGTCACATTACCACACAAAGGTGGCATCCTATCACAATACCACACAAAGGTGGTATCCTATCACAGTACCACACGAAGGTGGCATCCATTCACAGTACCACACTAGGTGGCATCCTATCGCAGTGCCGCACAAAGGTGGCATCTCATCACAGTACCGCACAAAGGTGAAATCTCATCACAGTACTGCACAAAGGTGGCATCTCATCACAGTACCGCACAAAGGTGAAATCTCATCACAGTACTGCACAAAGGTGGCATCCTATCACCGTGCTACACAAAGGTGGCATCTCATCACAGTACCACATACAGGTGGTAACTTATTACAGTACCGCACAAAGGTGGCATCCTATCGCAGTGCTGCACAAAGGTGGCATCTCATCACAGTACCGCACAAAGGTGGCATCCTATCACAGTACCACACAAAGGTGGCATCCTATCACAGTACCGCGCAAAGGTGGCATCCTATCACAGTACCACATAAAGGTGGCATCCTATCACAGTACCACACAAAGGTGGCATGCTATCACAGTACCACACAAAGGTGGCATGCTATCACAGTACCGCGCAAAGGTGGCATGCTATCACAGTACCGCGCAAAGGTGGCATCCTATCACAGTACCACACAAAGGTGGCATCCTATCACAGTACCACACAAAGGTGGCATGCTATCACAGTACCACACAAAGGTGGCATGCTATCACAGTACCACACAAAGGTGGCATCCTATCACAGTACCACACAAAGGTGGCATCCTATCACAGTACCACATAAAGGTGGCATGCTATCACAGTGCCGCACAAAGGTGGCATCCTATCACAGTGCCGTACAAAGGTGGCATCCTATCACAGTACCTCACAATGGTGGCTTCCCCTGTTTTATGGATGTCACCTAGGACTGACCTCACGTGCTTCGCTGGGGACCCTAAGCCTGTCTGTCCGGAGCAGCTTCCTACAGTAGGACCTAGGGACGCTCGGGCAGCCTGCTCATATAACAGACGGTTAATATTACAAAAGGGAGTTGATGCTGTATGTCTTGTGCTACCCAGTGAGTACTGAGCTGATTACATAGCGTAGATCTGATCTTATACACTCCACAGACTGTTATTGCTGATTGACCATTTCAGTTTTTTGCACATTGCAATCTTATTGATTGTATGTGTGTTTGTATGTATTAAATGTATGTACAGTATTCATTAACTGATCCATTCAGATTCTCCACGCAATGTTATGTCTGGGAAAACATCGAGCTATTCATCGATGCTTTGAGTCTCATTCTCAAATGCTGTATTTACGTATGGTGATAAGATTCGGGATTCTCCCTAAAGTACCTCTTCCACCCACTCCATCTACTCGCCGGTGGTAACCGCCAAACTCTGTGTACACAAGAAGCGGTTACCGAGCGAAGCAATAGCAAACCCCAGTCATCCCACTACATCGTTCTTTGTGATGTCAGTCAAGTGGTTCCCTGCGCAGTCTGGCTGCACATCTGAGAGCAGCGGCCACACGTGCGAAGATGAAACGCAGCACTCCTGTTGTGAACATGGCAATGCTGGTCACAACTTGTGAAGTTTTCCAACTAATCTCATTGAAATTTCTCCTTGCCTAAAATTCCTCTCTACCCCTCCAGCCACCCGTCATCACACTGTCAACTTTTTTTTTTTCTTTTTCAAAGACTTGGAAGGAATTTTAGTTGTTCCGTGGTTATATCCGTGCATAGATCACATGATGTGTTTTGCACTTTAAAGTATTTTATTATTTTTAAAGTTACCCAATTGGAGATCATGTGTGCACTAACCACATCAGCCAATAGAATATCGGATTACATCTCTCGCTTCAGGCTGATGAATTCTGATTGCTTTGTGTTACTGCGTGTTTGTCAATGAAACCAACTGGCATGTACTGTGTATTGCATGCACTGCGATACTGTATGCGTGCTTCGCGCCATAAAGGGGCGGTAAATTAATTACTGCATCGGTATTATCGAATTGGCAGCAGACTTTTTTTTAATTTTTTTTTTATTTTTAGTTTCCCCGTTTTATTTTTCAACTGATAATTAAACGTGTGCGTTTTGTGCACCCAGAACTTCTTTTTATTTCTACAACGCTCTGGATTTATGTCGGTGAGAGCTGCAATGTGTGATGTGTAGAGTGACGACTCCGGCATGTATATGTGACAGTGCCCCTAGTGGACGAGTGCTTGCTTACAGTTATCAGATCAGTGCTTTCAGACCAATAAATGATCAGGTCTGTGACATGTTTGTTTTTTCCCCTTGTATAATAGCCGTTCTAAACAGCAGCAAGTGGAAATGTCACATCGGAACGTATTTGTCTTAAATATATTTTTTATTTGATTGAATCTTAATTCTCGTTAGTAATTTTGACAAAAACTGTGCTTTCTGACATCAGGTCGATAATGGAAAGGTCGACATGAGTTTTTTGAGCCAACATGTGCCGGCACGCAATATTTCATATCGTACCATCCACTACGGTGTGGTGGGAGTATAAAAATCATGGTGAGCACAGCGGTACACTTTTGGCGGTATCCATGTCGACTTTCGGGACAAAAAAAAACGTGAAAAACTCATGTGGACCTACACTGTCGACCTTAGGTTGACACCTGAATTAGGTTGACATGGCTAAGGTTGAGTCAACCATCGATGGTCGACCTAATGCATGTTGTCCTTTATGCAGTTGACTCTTTGACCCGTACCTGTGTACGGATGGTTTCATTCGGTCAGGAATGTTCCCCAGCAATGGTCATCCTTGCTTTTTGTAGATGATGGAGAGTTGCTGTTGGCTACGTCAATGTTTTTATACAAAAAAAGGCAGGGTGGTTTTTCTGTTTGTTTTTTGGATTGTTTTGACTTTTTCTGTTTGGTTGTTTTTGTATTGTTTTGTCTTTTTCTGTTTGGCTGTTTTTGTATTGTTTTGTCTTTTTCTGTTTGGCTGTTTTTGTATTGTTTTGTCATTTTATGTTTGGATGTTTTTGTATTGTTTTGTCATTTGTTTTGTTTTATAGTTGTTTTTTTATGTTTGGAAACGCGCAGTTCATATGGTATGTGGGTGATAACATTGAGCCTTGTGTTTCAGGCTGGAGGCTCGCAGGTCATTTTCACCAACCCGCTGGAGATTGTAAAGATCCGTCTCCAGGTGGCCGGAGAGATCACCACCGGTCCCCGCGTCAGTGCCCTCACCGTACTGCGAGATCTCGGCTTCTTTGGGCTGTACAAGGTAATCTATCAGTGTTCCATCTGAAACCGGGCATTGTGGGGGATATTTACCAAATCCACTAATGAGAAAAAATGAATTAATTGCTCAAAGCAACCAATCCGATCATCTGTTATCCAGTATTAACTAGAATCTGATTGGTTGCCATGAGCAGCGGTTAGCTTTAGGAAGTCTCTTCCCATTTTCTCCAAACTTCATACTAGTTCTGATTTTTCACTACAGCAATAAAAACAAAGGAATAGTTGCAGCGCGCAATGGAATATGGTGGCGCTGTATGAATAACCAATGTACAATTACCTGTAACCGTTTGCTAGTAATCTCCAATCAGGTGCATAAGTGTCACTGTCTCCTAGTTACCTGAACACAAGAGTAGCACGCAGGTGAAGCACAGTAACGCCCCCTTGTGGTTTCTTTGGGTGATTGTTGGTTCATTTCATACACCGGCCCTGCAGCAGCGATCAGCATGGTCAGCCTTGGTGTATACATGATTCGCAAGAGTCCAGAACACACAATAGACTGGAGATACTGGAAGGGGCTCAGTACATGGTAGCTGTCTATTGTACGTTCCTAGTGATTTCATGGGCTGTTAGTGTGTGTTTGTGTATGTATATATGTGTGTGTGTGTGTGTGTGTGTGTGTGTGTGAATAGATAGATATATATATATATATATATATATATATATATATATATATATATATATATATATCTATCGTTGGGGCGACCTGGCACTCCTGGAGAGGTAGGTGCCTCTGCAAGAACGTATATAGGCTGGAGGTGAATGGAACTCCGTGGAGAATAAACACCAGTGTGGCACTCCGGGTCTTAGTACAGGTGCAACAGTTTCGGGGACATACTTCCCTTCCTCAGGCAGACAGCATAATAAAAGTCTAGGGAAAAAAACATTTTGTATCCCAATTGCACACTGAGTGAGAAAATAACTACATATTAATCAGATAATACAGAGATCTTGGATGCATATATCTTACATATATTTCCTAGACAGAATTACCCCTCTCTTTTGGCACCTGAATGACACACCTCTGATTGAGCAGCTTACCAACAAAAGTGTTGTGCAGCATAATACAAGTACAAGCTTAGGGGTAGGAGGAGGCGCCCTAAACTCATTTCACAGATATAAGGTAGGACCCTAAGCTTGTACTTTTATTATGCTGTCTGCCTGAGGAAGGGGAGTATGTCCCCGAAACTGTTGCACAAATAAAATATTGCACCTGTACTAAGACCCGGAGTGCCACACTGGTGTTTATTCTCCACGGAGTTCCATTCACCTCCAGCCTATATATATATAGTATTGTGGAACAAGCTTTCGGGGTTCTACCCCCTTCATCAGGTTAAACAAACCTGACAAAGGGGGTAGAACCCCGAAAGCTTGTTCCACAATACAATCTTTTTATATGCTGAAAACTGCCTCCGGAGTGCCATTAATCTTGGACTGTATGTATGACTGTTTCTAGGCATCGGGGCTTGCTGTTTTCTTTGGATAGGAGTGCCGGCTGATTTGGATTGTTGTGTGTGTGTGTGTGTGTGTGTGTGTGTGTGTGTGTGTGTGTGTGTGTGTGTGTGTGTGTGTGTGTGTGTGTGTGTGTGTGTATGTATATATATATATATATATATATATATATATATATATATATATATATATATATATACATACATACACACTGTATCTATAAATCAGATAATCTGGAACCCTGGGTTCCATGCCGGATAACCTGTAGAATATTGCACCTGACAACAAACCCCTCCCCCTGCACCCGTCTCAACTGGCGCAGCATGTCTTCTCGCCCTCCAACAGCATGGCTCCCTCCCGTAGCCTCTAAACCCTCCCATAGCCTAAATTTCCCCAATCAGCTTCTAGCTGTTATGTTATTGGATCGCTCTCCTACCACTTTCCAAGCTTGGATATATCTCATCCAAAGTGTCTTATAGTATATACGGTATGATCGTATAAATATGTAATAGATCAAGGTGACTGCTCCGGTTCAGTATGTGAGCATAGGTTTTCCTGTAACACAAAATCACCACCCCAAATTCTATTTTTACGTCACTAGAGTGGCTTGTACAGGTATAAAGCCCCCTTACTGGAAGAGATTGCGGATATTAGACCGTATCTCCTTTCTGACCTGCATAAATGCAATCTCCATGTACTGTACGGCTGTAATGCTTCTCGGTGACTTCTAATATCCGTATAATTTTTGTACGCTCTCTATATAATCGTGGTTAGAATTATCACATTGTTTGACAATTGGGGCTTCCTATAGTCACGAGATCCTGAAAATGGAGCAATTGTGATTTGGAATTTCCACAGCGTTTTATAACGTTGGTTTCTGGTTCCTTTTAAAAAAAAAAAAAAAACACTATTATGTCCCAGATATAATCCAAGCCAGACCTTTAGAAGAGGCTGGGACATTTCTAATAGAGGATCCACTAGGTCGGGTAAGGAACCCCATTATTAGGACACTTACAAAAATGTTGCCCGAAGCAACCAGATTCTCCTTTTTATTTTATTTTTTTATAGCACCCTCTAGAACAGGGGTGGGCAATAAACATCCCCCCAACTGTTGATGAACTACACATCCCAGCATGCCTTACCTTAGTTTTGCTCTTTGGCTATGCTTAAACTGATGCAAGGCATGTTGGGATGTGTAGTTCATCAACAGCTGGAGGACCTTTCATTGCCTACTCCTGCTGCAGAAGATAACCGATAGAATCTGATTGGTTGCTATGGGCAACATCTCATGTTCAGCAGATCTCCCATCTTAGATAATGTACCCCTTTTATATAGACCATGCTCTTATCTTAATTTTAGATTCATTTTAACTACTGTAATAAACATTTGAAATACTTGCACCCTGGGCGACAGCGAGATCGGAGAGTTATGGCAGCGTTCAGTGAGCAACTGCAGAATTAGTTCTAGGCAAACAGAGCTCCTCTGAAATCCAAAGAGACAATAAGACTGTGGCATAATACCATATTGCCCTGCCTGCCATGCACCACATGGGTGTCTGTGTACCCACTTCAGTTCCTCCCCATTAGCATAGGATATGTAATTGGGGATGCCAGGCATTTGAGCGTCGCGTGGGACCAGCCGGCCTCCTGTTTGCTCACCTTCCTGGTGAAACACGGGTTAATGACTGCACGAAGTAGGAGGGGAAAATAAATTAGTGAATCGCTGCCTATTGTGTACAATCATTGACTCCAAATAACAATTACAGATGCCAAATCCATTCTAGACCTGTAAGGTACAAGGGAAGGGAAAAAAAAAAAAAACGTTAGAGGGGTGGGAATATATACAGGTGCCAGAAGCATTAAATAACCCTAGCAGACAAGGTGCACCTCTGTCTTCTATAGTTGAAGGTCCCCCCTCCCCGTCTGGCATCCCCCCCCCCTTTACACAAGACAATGTTCATTCACTGCAGGAGACTAGTTTAAGCCTACGTCTCCCAGACCTGCTGGCTCCTTCTGCCCAACCCGACACAGAGGTGCCTTTGTGAGTGTAATTACTCTGCCCTTGTTGTAGAAATGGTTGTGTGGAACCTAACTTGCAGGTAGGGCAGGAATATGCAAGAATTAGCATGCCAAAGAAAGTACTGTATCATCGTGGGTCCGGTGCTCACCCCCCTCCTCCTAGTACAAGTGGGCTCTCTACCCAGTTACCGAAATAATCATTACTGTAATTTTTTTAAACCAGCCGGAAGCTGTCGAGTATCAGCGGTTTAACACATGCAGATTAGCACATCCCTGACTATTTACACAACATCCTAATTGGCATTTAGCAATACGATTGTCATTAATGACCGCAGTCTCGCTGCTTTCCAGGTAAAGACTGCAGTAGGTGTCGCGATGAATGATTGGTCCGTTTACATTCTAAATGTTATTGGTCATTTTAGGGGTGTGGCCGCAAAATCAATAATGATACAAATTGTACTTGAATAATTTATGAATGGTGTGGTCTGTGATGTGCATCGTCGGATGGAACGCAAGGGCTTACACTGCAGTTCATGGTTGTCAGTACATACGCCGGGACAGCCAGGACCAAACCCAACAGTCATGTGGATACTTTCTGTTGTTCCTTGTTATTGAATATATTTAAGGATAGAACTTTTTGCACAAAACAAAAAAGAAAAAAAAAAATGATTTGTTCTGAACTTTTTTCTCACCCCCCTCCTACATTAAACCCCCCCCCCCCCTCCTCCTACCATAACCCCCACGCACACACACACACCCCTCTCCCGCTTATCCCACCTTGGTCCCGTCTTTATAATCCCGTTGAAGAATGCTTTTACTGTATATTTTTGTGTGACTGCAAATAATTGATGATCATATTAAAAAATAAATAGAATTCTTTTTTTTCCCTTCCCTAGTTAAGTCAATAAGTACAAACCTTATAAGGCTGTTATGTAAAAATGAAAACTAAAATAAGCAAAAAAATATGCAAGTTGGGATAACTGACTTATCAGGTTATTTCTGTCGCATCAGAATATATTTCCTTGCATTTCTTTTATTTGAAAATATAAAGATAAACAAAGAATTCCCAGCCCATTCTCAACAATAGACTTCAATTTTCAATTGAAAAGAAATGTGCGTATACTGTACTTCCTTATGTCGGCTCCTGGGTATTGTAGCTGGTGTATTTAGTATGGGGAGAAAAGGTAAAATAATAATGGGGTCTGTGCTGAGCGATCTGTCAGGTACATTGCTCTACCCCCCCCCCCCCCCCCCCCCCCCCCCCCCCCAGTAAAGACACCCCACCCTGCCTTACCTCTCCGATCCGCTGCATCTGCTGTGGCAGGGAGTCGGAACCCGGGACCTGCAGATTTAGCCTGGTCCCAGCGCTCCTCCTGGCTCAGCCTTCCGTGGCTCCTTATGAAGATATCCCTCACAAAATGTCCGCCCCCTAACAGCAGACCATTTTTCGGGATGCTAGAGGAGGCCGCAGCCTCCTCTAGCATCCTCAAAAACTGTCTGCTTTAAGGGGGCAGCCATTTTGTAAGGTATATTTTTCATAAGGAGCCGCCGGAGGCTGAGCCAGGAGGAGCGTCGGACCAGGCTAGAAAATATGCGGGTCCACTCCCGGGCACAGCAGAATGCGGCGCAGGCGGCAGCATAGCAGTAGCTCCCGCAGACCCCCGGCGGCCACACTTGGTCAGTGTCTCCCCGCTGTCGCGGGTCTGCAGCGCTATAGCGACGCCACTGCTGACCAGTGATCTAACTAGATTTATCCAGCATGCTGGATAAATCTAGTTAGATTGCCGAGCGATAGTGCTGCACATATTTATCGCTATGGCACCTACAGATGGAGCTACATGTTGTCATATTTAAAGCGATCTAGTGTGTAGGTCCCATTACTTTCAGGATAGGTACCAAACTTCTAAACTGCAAAACAAACACTTCAATTGCGTGAGATAAGAACAGATAACCATAAAACCACAGACTCAACATTTCTACTGATGGGATGTTCTGCGGAGATTGGTGTTCTGCAGCATTTTAAGTCTGTATCCTAATCATTTTCTTCTAACGAGATGATTGATGATTGAGACTTGTAAATGCTAAAATAAATGTGTTTTAGTGTTTGGCCAATCTCCTTAGCACTCCCTAATTGTTCTGAGATGCGGACAAGTAACCCGGAGGTAAATGAACTGAGTATCTCTGTAGTGAAGAATCTCCAGCAATGTCTTGGGATTCCTAGGCGTACCTGATTGGTTGGCTGCAAACTGTATATGGTGTTTCCGTGTACTGAGTTGTCTTGATTGATCTCTCCCAGGGAGCCAAGGCATGCTTTCTCCGTGACATTCCCTTCTCGGCCATCTACTTTCCCTGTTACGCCCACATGAAGAGCTCGTTTGCCGGGGAAGATGGCAGAGTGAGTCCCGGTTATCTGCTGTTGGCAGGAGCCATCGCTGGTAAGTAACGTCTCTGTGCCCTTCCCGCATGTTATGTAGTGTGAGATTGTTGGCTGGTAGCGGCGGTGTATAAGGGGCCGATACAGCAACGTAACCTTTTCAGAGGCCCAAATAGTTTGCAGGTCTGGTATACAGAAGATACGCTACTTACCCTGCAAGATATGGAGATGGGGAAACGCTTAAGTACTAAATGCAAACTGCGTTCTAGGTACAGGATGGGGGAAATGTAATAGGATGAGAGATTCAGAAAAATTTGGTGCGAAATCTCCAGATTTTTAAGGCGGCAATCATTTTGCACGGTAAAACCAGTTTGATTTGGTAGTGTAAATGATTGCGGCTTTAAAAAAAATGGAGATTTGTTATCAAATCTCTCACTTTCCGATTCTCTCACCCTATTAAATCTCACCCAATATTTCATTTGGGGAGAGATGTTCTAAGCTTTGAAAAGTGCTAAAATTGAGAGTGGAAAAACCACCGACCAATCAGCTCCTAACTCACATTTTTCAAACTCCGCCTGTAGCATCGCAGTTGGCAGCTGATTGGCTGGTACTTTATAACTCTTCAATTTATCATCACACATCTAGCCCTTGGAGTCATAAATCACTACGCTGTGAGCTCTCAGTGACTGACTTAATTAGGAGCCTTCACAGACAGGTCAAGGGGCATAGAATGTGACGGGCGATAAGAACCATTTGGCCCAACTAGTTTCCCCCATATACAGGCAGACACTTGACCATGGTTACAATTTTTTGAAGGTGGAGCCAGTTAACCTACCAGTGTATTTTTGGCATGAATCAAACCCATGACCTCAGTGCAGTGAGGCAGTGATGGTAACCACTAGACCGTTCGTACAGCACTGACAGGTCGGGGATCAGATATTAGAGGCACAGAATCCTACACTCTTTAACATTGTACAGTATTTTGGAACTGAATTGGTCTTAACTCAGGTGCCAGATCAGTGGAACAGAATGATCTATGTGGGTGGGTATGGGTCATTGAATTTACCAACTTTCAAATGACATGCGTCAACACCTGTAATAGTCAAAAGTCTACATGTCGACATAGTAGACCTAGACACCATCAAAGTGTACTGTGTCCCCTCGCATGGCTCGCTGCGCTCGGCACACTGTTCTATTCTCTCGCCACGCCCTAGTGGATGGCAGGGCAGGAAATACCACCTTGGCACGTCGGCTAAAAAAAAAACGTGACCTTTTGACTGTCGTTCTCATTTTGTGTCGGCCTTCCAACTATGTCGACCTATTTCCGGTGTCAACCTTCACTGGGTTACCAAATGACCGTATCCACTCGTGTACCTATGTTAGTGAATGAATTTGTTACTCTTTAAAATTCCCGCATATTAATAAGAGATGTATACAGGTCTGAATGGGCCTTATTCTGATTGCATCACTCCCTTGCGCGATGTTTAGCGTCTGCGCATGTGCGAGCGGGGGGGCTGCGCGGTCTCAGGTCCCATGTCAATGCGCCTGTGATGCAGGGGGCCCCCACTTTCTGTACTGGGAGGCGGGTGGTGTTTCATCCACGCGTAACACTTTGAATTTCACAGCGTTGCGTGTGGACCAGAATAAGGGCCTATATTTTATTGATATGTGTGTATTCTATCAGCACATTACTGTATGTGGCCGGTATATGTGGTTCCCTAATCACTGTTACCCACCGCATGCAGGAATGGCAGCAGATTAAGGCTCCAGAGGACCTCCCACCCCCTCATTGCATGTGACGTTTGTCTTACAATGATGTGCAATTTCAGTTTACCACGTTTCCCTATACAGCACCTCTGGGTGGGCTGCAGAATTCCTCGCATATTTTGATAGATTTTATTGAAGCAGCACAAAATATGCCTTGGAGTCTACATGTTCCCCTTATGTAGATCCAAGCGGTGATAATTCAGGACCGGGTTGAGGGTTTCCTCATAACACGGGTATACAGTATGTGGCAGGAGGAGATATTGGTTTAGCTGTGAGGTGTCTGACTCTGTGTTCTGCTCCCAGTTACGGGACTCGTGTATCGGGGGGAGGGTTTCCTCATAACACGGGTATATGTGGCAGGAGGCGATATTGGTTTAGCTGTGAGGTGTCTGACTCTGTGTTCTGCTAACACTCCCCAGTTACGGGACTCGTGTATTGGGGGGAGGGTTTCCTCATAACACGGGTATATGTGGCAGGAGGAGATATCGTGGGATACAGCCGGTTGCCCGACCTCAAGATGGTCGACAGTCATTAGGACGACAGGGACAAGATCAACATGGGACAAGGTCGACAGGTCATTAGGTCGACATGGGGTTTTTCACTGTTTTTTGAGCCGACATGTGCCGACAGGCGGTATTTCATGCCCTACCATCTACTAGGGCATTCGGGGGGAAAACTGTGAAAAACCCCATGTTGACCTTTTGATTGTCGTCCTAATGCTTGTGTCAACCTAATGACCTGTCGACCTAGTGGTGTCGACCCAATGACTGTCTACCATACAATCCATACCCATATCGGTTTAGCTGTGAGGTGTCTGACTCTGTGTTCTGCTAACATTTCCCAGCTATGGGGCTCATGTATTGGGGGGGGGGGGGGGTATTATTACTGGTCTGCCTCTGCAGGTACGGAACTGACAGGACACCCCACAAGTTGGGCCACGAGTCTGTGTGTCCTACAGGTGTTTTACTCTTTCTGCTCATTCTACAAAATCCCAGCACTTGGCATCCAGCTCTGTTATAGAAAAGGCACCGGAAACCGGAAGGTGA